>NC_064628.1:170188097-170493722 GCF_023864275.1 Schistocerca cancellata | reverse complement strand
CATACGGAGCTCCATCGCAGTCTTTAACACTGGTAGCATGCCGCGACAGCGTGGACGTGAACCGTATGTGCAGTTGGTGGACTTTGAGCGAGGGCGTATAGTGGGCATGCGGGAGGCCGGGTGGACGTACCGCCGAATTGCTCAACACGTGGGGCGTGAGGTCTCCACAGTACATCGATGTTGTCGCCAGTGGTCGGCGGAAGGTGCACGTGCCCGTCGACCTGGGACCGGACCGCAGCGACGCACGGATGCACGCCAAGACCGTAGGATCCTACGCAGTGCCGTAGGGGACCGCACCACCACTTCCCAGCAAATTAAGGACACTGTTGCTCCTGGGGTATCGGCGAGGACCATTCGCAACCGTCTCCATGAAGCTGGGCTACGGTCCCGCACACCGTTAGGCCGTCTTCCGCTCACGCCCCAACATCGTGCAGCCCGCCTCCAGTGGTGTCGCGACAGGCGTGAATGGAGGGACGAATGGAGACGTGTCGTCTTCAGCGATGAGAGTCGCTTCTGCCTTGGTGCCAATGATGGTCGTATGCGTGTTTGGCGCCGTGCAGGTGAGCGCCACAATCAGGACTGCATACGACCGAGGCACACAGGGCCAACACCCGGCATCATGGTGTGGGGAGCGATCTCCTACACTGGCCGTACACCACTGGTGATCGTCGAGGGGACACTGAATAGTGCACGGTACATCCAAACCGTCATCGAACCCATCGTTCTACCATTCCTAGACCGGCAAGGGAACTTGCTGTTCCAACAGGACAATGCACGTCCGCATGTATCCCGTGCCACCCAACGTGCTCTAGAAGGTGTAAGTCAACTACCCTGGCCAGCAAGATCTCCGGATCTGTCCCCCATTGAGCATGTTTGGGACTGGATGAAGTGTCGTCTCACGCGGTCTGCACGTCTAGCACGAACGCTGGTCCAACTGAGGCGCCAGGTGGAAATGGCATGGCAAGCCGTTCCACAGGACTACATCCAGCATCTCTACGATCGTCTCCATGGGAGAATAGCAGCCTGCATTGCTGCGAAAGGTGGATATACACTGTACTAGTGCCGACATTGTGCATGCTCTGTTGCCTGTGTCTATGTGCCTGTGGTTCTGTCAGTGTGATCATGTGATGTATCTGACCCCAGGAATGTGTCAATAAAGTTTCCCCTTCCTGGGACAATGAATTCACGGTGTTCTTATTTCAATTTCCAGGAGTGTATCTTCAATAGTCATTTACCCTCCTCTGCAAAGCAACTTCAGACTGATCAGACGACTCAACAAGAAACAGTCGCACACAGTCGGCATAAAATTCCTGACCAGTAAAAGTATTCAAAATCACTACAATAACTAGTTATGTCTATTGGCCTAAAATATAATATACAGTATATCATTATGCGCTTTTCTCTGCAAATATATTTCCACCGCCGTTTATAGCTGTATGTTAATGCACAAAAGTAAACATATTTTTATAACATACAACACCTTGCCTCATACTGGTGGTGTCATCGTCCTCCGACAACTTGCCACAGATTTTCACGACAGTACCACGCGAACAGAGGATCAGCTTCGGCATTTACGAGGCGACCGTTCTCAGACGTTGGGCCATCGCAATTTGCCCTGTCTCAAAGTCGCTTGTGCCAGATTTTCCCATTTACGACCTGTAGCGTCGCGAGAACGATTTCCTATTCGTTTTTGCTCCGCTTTGTGTACTTCCCTTACCGCGTCATGAGCCTGCAACGCCGTCATGCGACTTGCAAATACATGGTCTCAATGGTCATACTGCTTCCGCTGAAACAGTAAGACGTGTGTTGTTTGGCGTGTTCCTCTGGCGCGCCGGGTTGGCTGATCGGTTGGGTATCGTTAATTACCGTACATGTTCTATCAATTATACATGGGAAACACAAAGAAATGCGCAATCATGATGCCTTTCTATAAGAAGTACTTCGTCAGCTTTTATTTGCCGTCTTTTTGTCCAACACCTATAAGAATTTAGATCAACTGGTGTTACAATTACAGTAATACGTGTAGCTCTTATATCGAGCACGGTGGCGACTGGACTCGCATCCGGGAAGGCTGCCGTTTCAAATCCGCTTTGTGCCATCCGGATTTCCGTTTTCCGTGATTTCCCTGAATCGTCCAGGCAAATGCTGGGATGGTTCCTTTGAAAGGGCAGTGCCTATTTCCGTCCCCACTCCTTGAACCCAACCGAACTTGTGCTCCGTCTCTAATGAGCTCATTGTCGACGGAAAGTTAGACTCAAATCTTCCTATCATTTTTGTAGAGCACACATGGAACAGAGGAGCCTGTTGTTTATAATACTTTCAACAGGTAAGTTATCAAAAAATATTTATAGTAAATCCTATAGTGGTCTGTACAAGATAGGGCCAATGAAGACAGTTTTTCACAGTCTGGTTCTCCCATCTTTATTTTATTTTATTTTGTTTACACGTCAAGTTCCGTAGGAACAAATTGAGGAGCAAATCTCCAAGGTCATGGAACGTGTCAGTACATGAACTTACAACATAAAAGTAATAACACATAAGAATAAAATGTTTATGAACCCGAAAAAAGTCAGGCCGTACGCTTAAGTAAACGCAATCAACAATAAAACAAGAATCAGCTTACTTCTTCAATGAACTCCTCGACAGAATAGAAGGAGTGACCCATGAGGAAACTCTTCAGTTTCGATCTGAATGCGCGTGGATTACTGCTAAGAACTTTGAATTCAAGTGGTAGCTTATTGAAAATGGATGCAGCAGTATACTGCATACGTTTCTGCACAAGAATTAAGGACGTCCGATCCAAATGTAGGTTTGATTTCTGCCGAGTATTAACTAAGTGAAAGCTGCTTATTCTTGGGAAAAAGCTAATATTGTTAACAAGAAATGACAGTAAGGAATATATATATTGAGAGGCTAATGTCAAAATACCCAGACTCGTGAACTGGGGTCAATAAGAGGTTTGTGAACTTACACCACTTATTGCCCAACAGCCCGTTTCTGAGCCAAAAATCTCCTCTTTGAATGGGAGTAACTCCAAAATATAATACCATACGACATAAGCGAATGGAAATAAGCAAAGTACACTAATTTTCGTGTCGAACGATCACTCACTTCAGATACCGTACGAATAGTAAAAGTGGCAGCATTAAGTCTTTGAACAAGATCCTGAATGTGGGCTTTCCACGACAGTTTACTATCTATCTGAACACCTAAAAACTGAAACTGTTCAGTTTCACTAATCATATGCCCATTCTGTGAAATTAAAACGTCAGGTTTTGTTAAATTGTGTGTTAGGAAGTGTAAAAACTGAGTATTAATGTGATTTAGAATTAGTTTATTTTCTACAAGCCATGAACTTATGTCATGAACTGCACTATTTGAAACTGAGCCAATGTTGTACATAACATCCTTTACTACTAGGCTAGTGTCATCAGCAAACAGAAATATTTTAGAGTTACTAGATAAATAAGGAACAGTAGTGGCCCGAACACTGATCCCTGGGGCACCCCCCACTTGACTGTACCCCAGTCAGACCCCACATCACAGCCATTCTCAACACTGTGAATAATGACCTTTTGCTGTCTGTTGATAAAGTAAGAGGTGAACCATTGTGAGCTGCTCCCCATATACCATAATGGTCCAACTTATGGAGCAATATTTTGTGATCAACACAATCAAACCCTTTAGTTAAATAAAAAAATATGCCCAGTGTTTGAAACCTTTTGTTTAACACATCCAGTTCCTCACAGAGGAAAGAGAATATAGCATTTTCACTTGTTAAATAACTTCTAAAGCGAAACTGTACATTTGATTGCAAATCGTGTGATATAAAGTGATCAATTATCCTTACATACATGGCCTTTTCAATAACTTTAGCAACCACAGGTGGCATAGAAATAGGTCTAAAATTGTCTGCATTATCCCTTCCTCCCTTTTTATTAAGCAGCTTTACTACTGAGTACTTTAATCATTCAGGAAACTGACCATTCCTAAAGGAAAAATTGCAAATATAGCTAAATACTGGGCTAACCTGTGCAGCACAGAACTTTAAGATTCTGCTAGGCACTCCATCCTAACCATGAGTCCTTAGTCTTCAGTGATTTAATTATTGACTCAATTTTCCCCTTTCTGTATGACCGAGAAGTATTTCAGACATCAATCTCTAAAAGGCGTTTGCCAAGAGAGTTATATGGGTCCCGTAGAAGTTAAATTTTTGTGTAATTCACCAGCAATGCTCAGAAAACTGTTGTTAAATTCTGTACATATATCTGATTTATCAGCAACAGAAATATTTTTACTACGAACTGATTTTATATCGTCGACCTGCTGCTGCTGACCAGACACTTCCTCCACAACTGACCATATGGTTTTAATTTTATCCTGTGAATTAGCTATTCTTTTACATACCACATGCTCTTTGCCTTCCTAACAACATTTTTAAACCCCTTACAATACCGTTTGTAATGGGCTACTGCAGCTTGATTGTGACTACTTCTAACATTTTTATATCATTCCCGCTTTGTTCTACATGATATCCTTATCCCACTAGTCAGCCACCCAGGTTGCCTATTACTGCTAGTACCCCGTTTCGAACGTTCTAATGGAAAGCAACTCTCAAAGAGCATGAAAATGTGTTAAGGAAAGCATTACATTTATCATCTATGTTATGGGCACTATAAACATCCTGCCACTCTTGTTTCTTGACAACGTTTAAAAAATTCTCTATTGCTGTTGGATTAACTTTCCTATATAGTCTGTAATTACATGTGACATTTGTTTGAGTACAAGAGCCTTTTACTGTTAAAATTTGTGCATCATGGTCTGAAAGGCCATTAACTCTTTTACTAACAGAATGCCCATCTAGTAATGAAGAGTGAAGAACGAATAAAAATATTGTCTATTGCTGTGCTACTGTTCCCCTGCACCCTAGTTGGTAAAAACATAGTCTGCATCAGAGTAGATCTTCCAACATTCTTTTTGTTGCACCATCATACACCACATATAACTAATTTCTGGTACTTCTACAAAGTGAATCAAGAGCCCTCTCTAGCTTGAGCAGAAATGCAATTACAAGTTTAGTTTCATTATATTCAACTGCCCCTGCACAACATTCAAATATCTGTTCAGTGCAGTGCCGTGATCATCTATGGACTCAAACGGAATACTGTTTTTTACGTACATAGCCACTCCCTCACCCCTCAAGGAACTCCTTGAAAAACAGCAAGCTAATCTGTATCCTGGTAAAGGAATCCTCTGAATTGTCAAATTATTTAATTGGTGCTCCGACATACCAATAATTTCAGAGTCAACGTCTATAAGCAGTTCACTAACTTTATCTCTAATACCTCTTATATTTTGATGAAATATGCTAATTCCTTCTCTGCTTGGAAACATAACATCCTCTGAAGGTGAGCCGTTAGTTAGAGGGACTTCCTTTATGCAGGTATACCTATCAGCCGACATCAATCTAAAAACGTGCACCTCTAACACCAGCTACTACAGGAATTTTTCCATGAGTGTTCCCACCACCACCCACTACACTGTCACCTATAACCTTTGCCAGCCTCCCTTCCCATACTTGTACTACCTGAAACTGAAACTATGTATACGAACTGTCTGCAGTATGACAAAAGAAAAATGTGATGTTGCCGTGGTCTTCAGTCTGAAGGCTCTCCATGCTAGCCTAGCCAACCCAATTCTCTCCATGCTAGACTATCCTACCCAATTCTCTTCATCTCTGTATAACTGCTGCATCCTACATCCATATAAAACTGCTTAACAGATTGTAATTACGGCGTGGTCTTCCTCCAGCTCTCCCTCTTACCTCCTATACCGAGCTGATGATTCCTTGAAGCTTCAGGATGTATCCTACAACCGATTCCTACTTTTGATCATGTTGTTCCATAAATTTATTTTCTCACCAAAGCGATTCAGTAACTACTCATTAATTATCCTAACTACCCACCTAATTTGCAGCATTCTTCTGTAACACCACATTTCAAAATCTTCTATTCTGTTCCGTCTGAACTGTATATCGACCACGTTTCACATACATACAAGACTACTTTCCACACAAATACCACCACGCAAGACTTCATAACAAATTTATTTTAGATATCACCGGACTTATTTCTCTTTTTCAGGAGAGTCTCTCTTCCTACTGTAAGTTTGGCTTTTACACGGTCCACTCAGTGTGACCACCGCCTACGTTCGACATCAACGTGCAATAAACACTCATAGTTGGTAGATGGCAGCACTGGGGGTGGAAGGAATATAAAGCGTGTCCGGGTGACGCGACGAACAGTTCAGTCGCTGTCGCAAACGGAAAAAGGGCGATGCATCTGACGTCCACGATGGCTTGATCGAAGTCTTTCAGGCCAAGGGTCGAAGCATTTGCGAAACGGCTGAGTTTGTAGCCTGTTCACGTACATCCGTGGTTAAAATATACCAAGCGTGGCAAAATGGTGCTATCCAGAACTGCGGTGCACCACAGGGCACAGATGACAGGGGTGGATGATGGTTACGGAGATATGTATGGACGAATAGACGTGCAGCTGTTGAGAAACTGACCGTCCAGATGAGCCAAGGGGTATCAAAAGTGTTTCCTTGACGACAGTTCAGCGAGCGTTGGTACGTATGAGACCCTGCAGCAGGCGCTTGGTTCATGCATCCATGCTACTGCTGTTCTTTAGCGGCGAAGACTGGAATTTGCATGGCAGTTTCGCGACTAGACGTCCACTGAGTGGCAACAGGTGGCCTTTTGATATGAATCACGTTTCCTGCTCCATTGGACGGATGGCCGTTTGTGTATACGGCGTGAAACGTCTGAAAGCAAACAAGGAAGGATCACTATGACCTGCGGAATGTTTTCGTGGCATTCCGTGGGCGATCTCTTCGTTCTGGAAGGCACATTGAATCAACACAGCTAAGCAGCTATCCTTGGGGACCACGTCCACCTGTTCATGCAGTATGTTTTTCCTCGGCACGATGGCATGTACCAGAAGGAGAAAGCAACGTGTCACACAGCTCGCGCATTCTCCGCCGTCAATTGTTTTGGTGCCCAAATAGCAATACTTATCTACTAGTTTTATCTGTCTCGCTTCCTAATCTAAGTCCTCCAGCAGCTCCTGATTTAACTGGACTACATTGCATTACTCTTGTTTTACTTTTGATTATTTTCATGTTCCACATTAAAAACTGCTGGCAGATGCTTCCCAGAAAAACAAAATCCGTTATAAATCCACGTCCATAAGCTACGGAATGAAAACAAAAAAAACATTGTTTCATGGTAGCACTGTGTGGTTTAAAATTTGGCGACGCAACATTGAAGCATGTGAAAAATATCACACACCAGTGTGAGGACGCTACAACTTTGTATGAACAGAGATTTTGGGTACAGTTGGTTTTACAGTGTGCTGCTCGTGTTTCGTACACTGTATACGATAAGAAAACAGAATGATACAACAAACACACTTGGATGACATTGCGTGTGGCCGCATTAGAAGAGAGTCCAAGTCAAAGCAGGGTTGTCCGGTAGTTGAACGTCATCGACGCCAATTTTTTCACGACTGTGGAGAAAACATGGAGGCAGGAAAAACAGTGCGGACATGCCCGACCATCTGCTGCCGGAAGTGCTTGAAGGCGTCTAACTAATCCAGCGCTTGCTGCGGCCAAGAGATCTAGCAGCAGCTGCTGGTCACACATCTCATGCCAGAGTGTGTATCGTCGGATTCAAGAGGTTGCTTTGCATGCTCGGCTACTTCCTGAATGAATTCGTCCCACAAAAAGGTACAGAGTGGCTCAGCACTGTGACATAATCCTCGGTGAATAGATCAGGAAGAGAGTATTATCATCCTGCCACAGATGAGTCTCAGTTTAGCCTCGAGAATGATTCGCCTATTCATCTGGTGAATCCCAAGGATACGATACAACTGACAAGCTATGTGCTTGGCGGCTTCGGTGATTATTTCTAGAGCGGCATCATTTTCGAAGAGCTTTATGTGTTTCCTAGGGGTACTGTGATGACTTCGGCCTATAGGGATATGGATTAGAATTCAGGTGATGGATCATAACAATCAACTACCTGCACCTTGAGGGCACCATACGTCAAGAGTGACCTGCTCATTCCCGAAACTAATCTCAAGTTTAACCCTGGAGTGACACCATTGTTAAATGACAACTTATTTATTCTCGTGTCAGAAACATACATATAGTATAAAATTATGACTATAACACCTTTGCCCAAAACTTGGCCAGTTCCAGGACATTTTCTGTTCCTACATATAGTATAAAATTATGACTATAACACCTTTGCCCAAAACTTGGCCAGTTCCAGGACATTTTCTGTTCCTTGATGAAGTCCATCTTCTGTGCAGGAGGCTTTGAAGCATATGTTGAACAGTCTGGTCTTCTCCACAGTCACACTGAATATCGTCTTGATCAGCGTAGCCCTACCTTCCCAAATTAACCTTTGATCTGCCAACTCCAAACCTCAGTCTATCCAGGGACTTCCAAGTCGTCCATTTCTCATCATATCCAGGAGATTGAGTTTCTGAAACTCTTTTTCAGCCAGGGGGGGGGGGGGCATGTCGTAGTCATACATAGTTGGAACCTAGCTTTTCCAGCAGTTCTAAGTGCAATCGATGTTCTAAGGAAATTCGCCGGCCGCGGTGGTCTAGCGGTTCTGGCGCTGCAGTTCGGAACCGCGGGACTGCTACGGTCGCAGGTTCGAATCCTGCCTCGGGCATGGGTGTGTGTGATGTCCTTAGGTTAGTTAGGTTTAAGTAGTTCTAAGTTCTAGGGGACTTATGACCTAAGATGTTGAGTCCCATAGTGCTCAGAGCCATTTTTTTTCTAAGGAAATTCCTCCTTGACTTCAGTCATTGTGGATGCGGTTCGTGCCCGATCAGAGGATGCGTTCTCTCCTGCTCCACTTCCTTTATTTCCTGACTCGCAGCCATTTCTTGCAAACAGGAAGTGATGTTGTTATGTGGTAAAGCCATTCGACTGGAGTGCATTTCAAGCAACCTGTTATGATCCTGAAGGTGTCATTGAGAGCTACGTCCACCTGTTTGGCTTGTGTTGGATTATATCGCAAAGGACAGGCATACTCCGCCGCAGAATAGCATAGTACCATTGCAGAGGTTTTCAGAGTTTCAGGTTGACTACTCCACTGTGATCCTGCCAGTTTCTATAGACGATTGTTTGTGGTGGAAACTTCTGACTTGCAGTTCATGAAGCGCTTCTTGAAAGTAAGATATCTATCAAGCGTCACCCCTAGGTATTTTGCGTTTTACAAGCTTTCCCGATCGATACCTGACGATACTGGGGTACACGACAATAAAAGCAGATGGTCGTACCATGGGGAACTTCAGAGAACGACGACTAATCCTTTCACACCAGAAACATCCACCTCTTGGATCACAACGTACAAGACACACTAAGTTATATAAAACATCAATATGTATTAACGCATGTGGGTACTACTAAAAGAAGGATCAAGAACACAAAATAAACTATAGAAGGGAAGGGAGAAACTGATCAGCTGTTGCGGCACATGCTTTGTAACTAGGAGACCATCGTATTCGATTTGATACGACTCAAAGCATCAGATGCTGGCAGCTAACAAGTGCACACTATAAAAGCCATACAGAGAAGCCATAGAGTTTACTAAACACCGTAGTAATTTTAATCAGAAGGGAGAGTGTGTGAAATTAAGTAGTATGTGTATTCCGGTGCTGAAGAATCTGTATACGATTGTACCTGCACCATGAATGCAACAGTGGGCGACAGCAATCGACAACGGCCAAAATCGTTCTCGAGTTTTCAAAACATATGACGTCACCCCACTATATGGGAGAACGCGGAAACGGAATTTTACTGCAGTTAGTAGCTAGCCAGGGTGTTCATCGGACCTTAGAACAAATTACAACCTCCCTTAAAGACGTCCCCTACTGACGGGGCCGAAACGTAGGGTTTCAACAAGAAATTCACCCGACAACGAGAAGATAGCCCGGAAATGATTTAATATATGTGAAATTTGTAGCACGAAAGTTTACGTTTTACACAGGTGAGAATGTCCACCTTCATCCCTATGACACCGCCTACCTGCCACGCGGACGACCTGTTACCTAAAGAAGTTATGGTTTTTTTCTTGCCGCAAGGACTGGTAAGGGATCCATTTAGTGCCATGAAGACACATTAGGAGTTCCTTAGAAGTAAAAGAAAGAGCTACCTGAAAAAGCAGAGGATTCTGTAGTGAAATCCGATATTAATGACGAGCACGATGGTGTGCTGATTACACGTCATTCCCTGAAGTTGTCATGCAGCGATCCAATGCTAGTGAGTGAAACAGGTCAATGACTCACAAGAACAGTATCATCTCGTAGCTTTGTTCAGTAAAAAATATAATAATATCTATATAATAATATCGTGTAGGGCCTCGCGAGCACGCAGAAGTGCCTCAACACGACGCAGAATGGACTCGACTAATGTCTGAAGTAGTGCTGGAGGGAATTGACATAATGAATCCTGCAGGGCTGTCCATAAATCCGTAAAAGTACGAGGGGGTCGAGGTCTCTTCTGAACAGCACGTTGCAAGGCATCCCAAATATGCTCTGGGGAGTTTGGTGGGCAGCGGAAGTGTTTAAACTCAGAAGAGTGTTCCTGTAGACACTCTGTAGCAATTCTGGACGTGTGGGGCGTCGCATTGTCCTGCTGCAATTGCCTCAGTCCGTTGGAATGCACAATGGACGCGAATGGATGCGGGTGATGAGACAGGATGCTTACGTACGTGTCACCTGTCAGAGTGGCATCAAATGTTATAAGACCTGCACCAAGGCGGCCGGACCTGCCCCGCAAGGGGCCTCCCGGCCAATGACGTCAAACGCTCATTTCCATACCTGTCACAGTCGTATGTAGACGTATCAGGGTCCCATATCACTCCTTCTCCACACGCCCCTCAGCGTTACAGAGTCTCCACCAGCTTGAACAGTCCCCTGCTTAAATGGAGGATCCATGGATTTGTGAGGTTGTCTCCATACCCGTACACGTCTATCCGCTCGATACAATTTCAAACGAGACTCGTCCGGCCAGTCAACATGTTTCCACTCATCAACAGTCCGATGTCGCGCAGTCATCAAGGATACACGAATGAACCTTCGGTTCCGAAGGCCCATATCGATGATGTATCGTTGAATGGTTCGCACGCTGACACTTGTTGATGGCCCAGCACTGAAATCTGCGGCAATTTACGGAAGGGTTGCACATCTGTCACGTTCAACGATCCTCTTCAGTCGTCGTTGGTCCCGTTCTTGCAGGTTCTTTTTCTGGCCGCAGCGATGTCCGAGATCTGATGTTTCGCCGGATTTTTGATATGCACAGTGGACTCGTGAAATGGTCGTATGGGAAAATCCCCACTTCAACGCTACCTCGGAGATGCTGTGTCCCATCGCTCGTGCGCCGACTATAACACCACGTTCAAACTCACTTAAATCTTGATAACCTGCCACTGTAGCAGCAGTAACCGATCTAACAACTGCGCCAGACACTTACTGTCTTATTTAGGCGTGGCCAATCGCAACGCCGTACTCGCCCTGTTAACACTATTTGTATTTCAATACCCATGCCTAAACCAGTTTCTTTGTGTAGTGCTCTATAGTAAAAATAATACCCGCTGCCGCACAGTTAATAGTCATTTATACATTACAGAGAAGGATGCCAATATCTGTAAGAGTTGTGTATTCGAAGTGAACGTATGACCGATAGCCTCTTAAGCAAAACTATTCGTCTGCGCGCGTGCGTGCGTCTATGTGTGTGTGTGTGTGTGTGTGTGTGTGTGTGTGTGTGTGTGAGTGAGTAAAGTTAACTGTATCAAAATTAATTGTGATGCAGACACACCCTTAAGACACAACGCTGGAGCAAATGTACGCAACGGAATGGTTAGCGCTCTGAAGGGTAGTGGCCCTAGCAGTGAATCTTAGTGCTCAACACACATTTTAACATTGAAAAATATTATATATAATCAGATAGAGACTACTTGAATCAAAGACATGATTTTGGTAAACTCTTTAGGTTATTACAAAAAGGCACGAGAATTAACAAGCATCTAAATAAGTCATGAAATGACGAAAATTACAAACAAAGAATATTAACTATGATAAGTGAACTGTTGGTTGGCGAAGTTAATTGGTGGAGGTAGGAATTGGTTCATGAGCATATACCTGAGATTGTGAAACTTAACTCGACATGTCTACACAATTACATTACTTGTTTGTCTGTCCGGAGGAACTAAGAAGTCCATGCATCTGACAACGCGCTGGCGAACGTGGGAAACTGAATCCGAACACGATTTTTAGTTCGTTATGGTCCCTAACTTTGAAGTTACGCTCACCATTATCGTTAGTGCAAAATGAGCGGATCGGTGACATCGTGTCTGGCTGCCATCAAGTACGTCGCTAGAACTGCTCTGCCGAGGACTTTAACATTGGGCCCCACTCTCCAATACAGTCTGCTGTTCCAGTTGAGGGCGAAGCCTTCAGAGTACCGATGCGTTCAGCGCTAAGTCCAGAGACGAAATCCAAATTTCTAGTCATTAAAGAACTAGTGGTGACGTAACATCTCTGACTGGAGAAAAGGAAGATCGCCGCACCGGGAGGCAAGGAGAGTTTAGTATGCTCTGGACGCTTATAACAATTACACGAGTATATAATGTGCTTAGCAATAAATAATGTGGAAATTGTGTCTCTACGGTGTGTCAGTATTCTGCTATCACACCTGCGGTACCCCACTTCCCACAAACTGACTGCTCACTTGTTCCCGCCAATTATCTCGGCAATCAATCCTCTTAAAGTGATACCATTCTGTCAATGGCGTAATTGCTTCCTTGTAACAAAACATAAGTATACAGATATCGTCTGCATAAAGAACATTATAGACATAAATAAATAAATGTACAGCTCAGTAGTTAGCGAAGAAATTTCAAAGTTGCGATGCACTACATATGTGAGAGTTTATTTCGCCTTAGAATAACAAAAATACTCTGTACATACGTAAAGCCTACTTCCAGTGGCCTTAAGCTACCAGATGATTGGGGAATGCGGTTGTTGACCAGTGGCAAGGCATACGTTTGTTATCGAGGGTTCAGCCTATTGTTAGATGAACCGCGCAGAACTGCCGCGTGGTTTGAGGCGCCATGTCACGGACTGCGTGGACCCTCCCGCCGGAGGTTCGATTCCTCCCTCGAGCATGGTTGTGTGTGTTGTTCTTTATGTTTTCAGTTCGTTCTGTGCAAATCATGCCTCAGATTCCATTTTTCGACACACGTTTCTCTTCACGAGGCATCCACACTGTTATTCGCTGTCAATGATAAAATCCGCTACAGCTGTACAAATTATTTATTCCTAAAAAGGAAAACACTGCTCGGTTTCAGGAGAAATGTCCCTCTTTCAGGTGGATCTGCAAAATTTTGAAAGAATAGTAATATCTATCCACTTGGTTAAGATAATGAAAGCTAATCAGAGCCAACAGAAATTCTAAGTATGAACCCCCACTACACGTACATCAAAAGTGTGAGTCCTATTTTAACCTTAGGTAAACATCCTTGTACGTATAGTGAGGTTTTTTCCTTAAAATTTTTGTTGGTTCTGTTTAGCTTTGATTACATTAACCTTGTGGGTAGGTATTATTATTCTTTTAAATTTTTTCAGATGTTCCTGAACACGGGACATATGTTCTAAAACCGGGCAATGCTTTCCTTTTAAGAAATAAATAATTTTCACAATGGTAGCGGATTTTATCATAGCCAATTTTTCAAGTAGTCTTTTAACAGAAAACAGTTCTAATAGGCCAATGTCGGGATGGTAACTGAATTTGCCACTATAGGAAGTCATTGGAGGATTCAATATGGCACTGATTTCTTTATTATAAGGGGCAGTCAAAGAAAACTGAGACAGATGGAAAAAAACAAGTAAATTGTTTAATATTTCAAAAGTAATCGCCTGTTAATACATTTATCCCACTGTGAGACAAAACGGTCAATACCTTCATGAAAAATTTTTGTGGTTGCCTACGGATTTACGACTGTTCCAAGCCGTGCATCTCATCGCCCGAAGCAAAATCGACGGCTACAAATTTCTTTCTTCAGCGTTCCCAGTGTATGGAAATCGCATGGGGAGAGATCGGGATTGTATGGAGAAGTGTAAAGGCTTATCAGTGAAACTTATACAGCGTAGTCAAAACATCATGATTGACATTCTAGAATATGGCGCCACAGTTAATGCAAAGTGGTACGTGGACTCTTTGCAAAAACTGAAATGCACCTTCAAAAGCCCAAACGCCCAGGATGCTGACGAATGGCATCAATATTTTGCAGGATAATGCCTGCCGAGATGTTGCCAAAGTTTTTTCGAGTAGGCTGCAGAAGTTTCACTGGGAAGCCCTTTTGCATTGCTTATCATTCGAATATTGTACTCCATCTTCGTGGACATGCAAATTCTCAAATGTTCACCGATGTAGACGTGCTTACCGTGCAGTGTACAACCTCGATCAACTTAAAAAAAATGGCTCTGAGCACTATGGGACTTAACATCTGTGGTCATCAGTCCCCTAGAACTTAGAACTACTTAAACCTACCTAACCTAAGGACACCACACACATCCATGTCCGAGGCAGGATTCGAACCCGCGACCATAGCAGTTGCGCGGTTCCGGACTGAGCGCCTAGAACCGCTAGACCACCGCGGCCGGCCTCGATCAACCTGTTTGTATCGTATGATGTGGTCCAACTAGGTGGAAAACTTTTGGACATTGCCACCGAAATTAAGCCCGCGCCGCATACTGATACTGTGAACTCTGTCATGTTTTTCAGGACATGGTCCTAGCCATCAGCACACCCAAGCACCAACGACTCCACCGTCGATACAGGTTCACAATTTAAGCAGTCTCCATGCCACCTAGACCACCCAGCTATGTGGTACGCAGTCACCGAGTGCATTCTGATCATCTATAACCTCTCGGACGACACTCCAAATTCGTCACTTTGCTCCTTCAATTTTCTACAATCAACTTATGTTTAGAACAGTATCCAACCCTGGGCCCAGTAAGGAAGTACTGCGTGACGTTTAGCAAAATAGAATTAGACATCAATGAGGAAGATCATTTTTGACCAATTCCACAATCTATCGCACCCTGGCATAATCCCGTCTACACGACACGTCGCAGCGTAGTTCATAAGGCTTAACATCAGAAAGGGTTGCCGTGACTGGACACGTATGTGCGCGGCTTGCCCAACACAGCGAAGTGAGCCGTCATGCAAAGCTGCCGCTGGGTCGTTTTTTATTCCGACAGTTAAGATTTCAACATGTCTACCTTGACCTGGTAGGTTCTCTTCCTGAGTCCCAAGGCTATCGTTATATACTCCCCATCATCTACCGCGTGACACGTTGGTGGAAGCCATTCTCCTCAAGAACATTAAAATACAGACAACAGCAAGAGCATTTGTCGACACATGGATCCCTATAACTGCTGATCGTGAGCGACAGTTTGATCAGTCCTTTTTAACGAATTATGCAACCTCTGGAGTGTATGACGTTTCCGGACATCGGCCTACCATCCACCAAGCATCACTCTCGTGGAAAGATGGTACTGTACACTTAAAGCGCCGTTATGTGTCACGGCGGCCACTGGACGGAGACATTACCTTGGGTGTTATTAGCTGTATGCATCGCTCACAAGATCTCCATAGCTCCCTCGCAGAACTTCTCTATGACAAAAGTTTCCCGAGTTCCGTGACGCGTCATTACGTAGGAAAAACCAACGTTTCGGCCACGGTTACAGTGACCTCCTTCTGGGTCTACTGGGGCCTTCTTCTGGGCTACTGGCGTAGGTTTAGAATATTAGAATAAGGCCAGTATAACAGTGGCCAAAACGCTGGTTTATCCAGAATAGTTTTTTACATTATGACGGAGTACAATATTTAGAACTATTTTATGTCATGTTATCTGGCCGTGGAAGCCTATGCAATTATATAAGTGTTCTTTGGTGCGTCATTCACTCTGCCTGCAGCCTTTGTTCTGCCTCGGAACTCCCCTACCTCGTCACACAAGTCAAACAGCACATCCATACGGCTTAGGATACCGCCTCCACAGCCGCACAGTTCTCCAAAAACTTTCGTCCGTAAGGCACTATCAGGCTGCGTCTGTTTCGTGTCCTGGGATAACACTATCTGCCCTGCACTACAGCTGCCTTATACCGATCCTCGCATAGTCACCAGACGAGCAATTAACACTTTCGACATACTGCTTCATGGTAAGCCTACCTCTGTGGCGGTCAGCTGCTTAAAACCAGCTTGGACTTCAGGCAACGTCACCCATTCCAACGACGTATAAACCACTCGGATTGATGCGGTCCCTCTGTCCCTTCAATCTGATGACACGTCACCCGGTTCGAACACCGACAATACCTTCATGTTCAAGCTAGACGCGCAGCACCTTCTGCTTGTCCACGTTTAGGTCAAACTAGTCAATGATTTCCTCGTGGTTAGAGGAACGTTACGTTGAGAACATACTTATCACCCGACATTTCTCTCATAGTTACAAAATACTGAGTGACGTGGACACAGCCGCAATCATATCATGACTCTCGCCTGAAGACTTCCTCACCATCACGGCCCCCAGGACATCACGATGGCTTGAAGCCAATCCTATGGATTCCGATGTCACCACGTCTGCCGCTTCGCCACGCTCACGCTCTAGCCCCGTTCCGTCGACACTCACCATCGATCATTCTCGTTACGGACGACCTCACCGACCTCCACCGCACTGCTACGAATAGCATCTATGTGCCACGGAATAGGATCGAAGTTATCGAGCCCTCCCCTATGTTCAACAAGAAATGATCCAACCGCGCCTTTGCAGCAGACCATGGTGCGGTTAGTCGTGCACACAGGCGTGAAGACGATCGCAAAGGAAGCGCTCCCCGGCTATTTATTCCCCTAGTGTTCTGTGGGAGCCCGCCTGTGACAACGGCTGTCGCAGAGAAAAACTCTGACTAGCGACAGCGACTTGGGTGGAATACCTGACGAACCATGATTGATGATTCAGTGCATGCTTTATAGCCTGCAATTAACTTAGACGCTTATTCGCCCTGTGTCGATTATGGCACTAAGTGCAGGTCATATGTAACTGTGTCATACTTCATGTTACCTTTATCCCGCCCCAGGGTAAAATCTACGAAGTTGATGCTATATTGTGTAGCCTTGGTAGCATCTGAATCGTTTCTACTTTGAGCACTCATTAGCTGAAACTAGTCAAGGGGATGTGAGGATGTAGGTGAACAGGAGGGGCAGATCCATAGTCATAACAATGGGAAGAGCTCAAATTCGACTTCTTCACTGAGATGTGTTGTACATTCAAGATTTACTAAGCAACAGAAAACTATTAAGCACTGAAGCCAGAAGGAAAGAGTACACCATTGTTATTTATCATACACAGATACTATCAAGCAGAAATTAAAATAAAAGTTACAAATATGTAATTAATGAAGCCCCTATAAGGCTGAGACGAGCGAAACAGATAAATGCTTATAATGAAGAGCAACAGTGGAGCACGATGGCGCGTTACCTGTTCTGTACGCGATAGCATCTCGCCGTGCTGAACCGGCAGTGGTAGGCGGTTGTCCACGAGGTCCTCTGGGATACATATCGCTACGTGTTAACTGCTCCAGAACACCGACAAAAGTGAAGCTGAGTGCCGGCCGGTGTGGCCGAGTGGTTCTAGGCGCTTCAGTCTGGAAACACGCGACCGCTACGGTCGCGGGTTCGAATCCCGCCTCGGACATGGATGTGGTTAGTTAGGTTTAAGTAGTGTGAGAGCTGTGAGGGAACTCGCCAGATCTGTTAGGCTGACATTACCGGCAGGTCCTAACCACCAACTACCTTCCCTGAATGTCTTGTTTAAACCATGGAACTTCTCTAATCGTTACTGCCACCTGGTAACCGCCAGTAATTACAGCATGAAAGACGTTGCCTTAAAATTAACCTAGCCCATAATTATTTCTGTACAGTATGAACCATATTGTGTAATTTCCATCCCACCCTCGTCACGGACACACACAGGAAATCAGGACACACGGTTTATTTTTATTTTTATTTACAGCTTAATTCCCTAATTAAATAAATGCTTTATCACAAATACAAATGTCTCGAGCTGTCCCCTCTGCCTTCAGCCCTCTACAAACCAAAAGTAAACAATATGTCGCAAACGTTAGACCTTTTTCTACTTGTGACTCTATTTTATAACTCTTGGACAACATTCACGAGATTCAAGTAGCGAAATCCAGTACGCAACAAGACAAACACTAGAACTTCAAATAAAAAAAACGATATTTAACAAACACACAACACGCTCGTAGCAACCTACACATGTTGCGTAACTGCACAGTGTTCACTCGATTTATCGAAGTTACTTTGTACGGAAAACTGAATGATGATAATAATCTATTCCATGCTTAAGAATGGGAGAGCACAAACGTCCGGAAGTTGCATCGCATCGCGTTCATTTGGGCGGACGCCGGCTGGCGTCAGGCAGCCGATGGCCGGTGACAGCTGTGTGGCGAGGAAACTCGTATATATTGATTTTGACGCAGCCACATACTCCTTAACGGAAATGTTTCTGTAAGGTTCTGCTATTACTGGTGTGTTAGAAAGTGGAGTAAATTATCTTTTGAGGTTCCATCAAATCGACACAGACGAAATGAGCAGTATTAAATATTTATAGAATAAAAATCCGTATCAGCTGCTAGGAATTTTCATAATTTACTCCACGACCGGTTTCGAAGGAAATAAAGGAAGTAACAGCTCAAGCAGACGGTAACGCCTTAAGCCTTATACAGTGTTGCCAAATCGTGCAGATGACCGGACTTAAAATTGTGAGAGGCGAGCAGTTTTATTGGCATCTTCAATGAATGACTGGGACTTAGTCTCTGCGGTGGCCAGCCGACGGCCAGGTTTAATGTCAAGCACTCTACGTAGCCCAGTGCTCTGCTAGACTTCTAATTGTCATGTCGCGCCACTGCTATTCAGGTAACATTTGGTGTTATATTTTTATTTTTAACGTTCATTAATGTGGTAATATTTTTGTTATACGATATACTGCCTCATTGTGTGCCTAAAATTAAAAAAATATGTTTGTGTTTAAGTTTCTTTAGTACTAAGCCAAACTACTACATTTTAACAGTGTATGACTAGATGAACATTTAAACTGGAACCCTTACATGTCCGTTTTATTGGTTATGCTATGAGAATACTTCGTCATATTTTTTTATTCTTTCGACAAAAGAACAAATGTTTGTTTTATATTTTGTATTTTAACTACATTACAAGGTTATGTATTTTAGGCTCACTTCGAAATGGCTACACAACCCAAACTGTCTAATAGTGCTGATTACAAAGTAAAAGGATGTAATTAGACCAGTGACAGCCACTGCAGCGAACTAACTTCATTCAGAACCCGGATTTTCTTACCACATTGCAACTCAGATCGCTACATTATTTAATGCAGTTCAAACTATATAAAACTGGGGTGAGAGCTATCTTAAACTGGAGTAAGTATTTTTACAATGCGCGCTAGGCACCTTCTAAGAACTAATTTCGTCTCAGATAATAACTGCACTTCCCTTGGAATACAGGGCTGTAGGATTTACACAGTTGGCAAGGGGAACTCACAGGGTTTTAATAGACCTAGACGTGAGCAGCACTGGTACCGTGGAATATATCTAATACTTACTCTGTCTGCTGTCATATGTTTAAATGTTTGTGCAGAGTTCCAACTGGGGTGATGAGGTTATCGACATTGGTGGCTTCCTAATTATGACTTCAGTAACAATGAAGTCAAGCTGAAAGCTTAATTAAAGATTTCATTCATCGTTATAAACCATTGGGGACTGAACCAACCAATCACAAACGCGTCCTGAGCGGGCAGGAGCGGCTAACTCATCAGTCAGTCTAGAACAAACTTTAGGGCAGACACCATGCTGTTCATACGAATGGCTAAAGTTTAAATCTGTCCCGGGAAACGTTCGTGTTCAATCTCAAAGGATACAAAAATCATGTGGAGACAGTCTGAGCTTTTATCGTATGTCTTCAAAATCGCGTGGACAAATTTCTGGGAACTTTCATGGTGCTCGATTAATATAAGTTAGAATCCGAGAACTTTGATACTAAATTCCGGACAGAATGGCTCTCAAATAGTGTCTTTTTATAATTCATTGGGCTCCTTCCCAACAAATTCCCAGTGGCGCCCGATTAAACGTGCACCACTTCAATTGGAAATATCGTCAAGGATTTTAAAAGAATGGTTCGGGTAATGTTGGCAGTTTGCAGTGGGTTTTATTTCCTGTAATGCCGATTTTTTCCTTATCACCCGAACCAGGATCCACAAATGCTTTTACTTTCTGTCGCCAGACGCGGATTCTTGACCTCTTGAAGCTGGAGCAAACCATTTCCCACTAATTTAATTCGTTAAAAAGATATTACGAGGATCATACAAGATGTCTTAAGGACCACATCGTCTGAAAGTAGCTTACTGATTCTCGATTTCATAGTAAGGTTATGCGTCCACTGTGAATGTTTTACTGGGAAATGCAAAAGATTAAATGTGTTTAAAACATATTAATGTATTTTTATAAAAATTATAATATTTGGTTGTACTAATTATATTAAAGCCATGAACCTTATGGACATGCATAAAAGATGACAGACAGGACGTTTCCTGTGGCTACATTGTCCGAATAAGTCCTACAAAGTTGAGAAATCATATCTACCGTTACTTCCCCAACAAGAAAACCAAGAAAGTGTGATACAAAAGATCTCCAAGAAGCGGGGATAAGACTGAAGGATATCTGTCACTTAACTTCTGAGGCCATCAGTCCCCTAAAACTTAGAACTACTTAAACCTAACTAACCTAAGGACATCACACACACCCATGCCCGAGGCAGGATTCGAACCTGCGACCGTAGCGGTCGCGCGGTTCCAGACTGTAGCGCCTAGAACCGTTCGGCTACTCCGGCCGGCTAAAAACTGGCAAAACGTGGACTGAAGTGAGGAAGGAATCACTTAGAAACGACAAGTAGGGTAGCTGGATTGTTTGAAGCGCCATTTTCAAAGCCAATTATAAGATAAGATAATACTTCTGGGAACTCTGCCCATGCACTTGGGGCAAATGGGATTGTTATCTTCAAGGTTAGGTGCAACTTCCACCTTCTTCCCCCTGGGTAAGCCCTGCATCTCTGGAACTTGTGTGTGGTACGCTCAAGGCCATCCTCTCCCAGTGATCTCGGACAGTTAGTTGGTGGCCAATAAAAATCAAACTCCCTCCTCTTCCCTTCCCCCTTTTGTTACCGGAGAAATTGTGTGAGCTTATCATTCGCGGTCCGTATGCTGTAGTGGAAGCATCATCAGCAGCAGAGTTATCCTACTTAGAAAAAGGACACCATAATTTATGAGGTAAGACTCTTTGATATTACAGTGTGTGGCTGAATTACTATAATTTAGAGACGTCATTGCATATTGTGAAAAACAGTGGTAAATATTAACATAATTTATGACATAACACATTTTGACATTCAGTATGTTGCTGAATTACTATAAATTAATGATGTTGCAACACTTTTCTGTAAGCACACCCTCCTTCCACTGAAATGATGTATAATTTTATTCTCCAAATACCCACGTTTCCATTCTCAAATGTATGTAAATACGTGATTTAAAATTTGTAACGATTACCGCAAGGCGTTATTTTAGCAAAATAGGTCGACATCCTGCATTAATTAAACAAGTACCAGTAGAATGTAACTATTACATCAATTTCTAACTTTGCAAACGGCTCTTCTGTTGAAACATGCACAATGTGCTACATTTAGATACAATGTAAGATGATCACAATAAATGAATAAATATGAAGTCCTAGATTTCCCTCAAGTGATTTTTTTTGGGGGGGGCGGGGGGAGGGGTACGTTCCGTCTTCGCATCAAAGCCTACGTTGTCTGTATTATTTTGTCAAAAATCACTCGTCTTGTTTCACATAACACGACAGAAAATCCATCCAGACATTATAACGACCTTCCATGCTAAGGTACCTTCCAACGTTTACACTCGCTTGGCATTACCTCGTTTTTTATTTCAGTTCTTCTACACAGTAGCCTGGATGGGATGTACTTTTCGCTCTCGAGTGACATCTTGCATTCAAAACCCATCAGGGACAAAAACCCTGCAAGCAACTCTACAGTGCATGACGGAGCGTAGATTGTAGCAATATTATCAATTTTCGTTCCAATTCCACTCCATCATACTGATAGATGAAAAATGATAGTCTATGTGGCTCTGCACATACCCTAATCCCTCTTATGATCGCTAAACCATATATAAGATGGTGGTGGCACATTAGACACACACTGGTGTGTGTTGTCTTTTTTGTGAGTAAGCTCAGCCATATGCTGCAAGAAGTGCTGCCACGTCCTACACAACAGTGTCTAGGTCATGTGGATGAGCAGACGAAAGACGGCGAAACAGTTGTATCTAACAAGTAATATTGTTTGTCTTCATCTACTGTATTGCTGTACGGTGTAGTAGTCTCACCAGGAAGCTTTTATTCAGAAGAACACAACTGATTTGCACCTCACCTTACCTATTCTTACACGTCCTCTGTAGTAAACATCCCAGAGTATATTATTTTATACAAGAACATCAAATGTATGAGTTAGTGTAATCGATTACCACCTTAAATAATAAAACTATAGACAGACAGATAATAATTTATAACTTTTTCTCTGGATTGTTAGGGATTGTTAGGGAGGTGTACTTCTACACCAGAAATCCGTGAACTCGTCTGTGTCTACATTAACTCAGGTATTCTATACATAAAACTTTCTACTGACTTGTTCAAACGCTGCAATGCACCACCCATGTGCTCATGAAAAGAATCATGAGCTATTCTGATTCATATTGTGCTGTATGAGAGCCTCCTTAGTTGCTCAAATGTAGATGCATTCCTTGGCTCCTCATAATACGTAGGAAAAAACATTAGATCCCCACCTAACACAACTTAGTCACATGCAGTTAATATGGTGCTTATGGATGACACATGTATCATTTACATGAATCTTACAATATTCCATTAGAACAGACATTTTAACTTTGACCAGTTCCACTTTGAAGCAAGAGTGTATTTGTTTATTTTAAATAATAATGCATGATAGTAAATGTTTAACATTAAACTATGAGATAACGACACACGTCGCAGACGTTGACGCACACACGCGACTTACCTACTGCAACACGCCGCAGATTCTCGTGGGTGGGAGGGACTTGGAGGAGTGCTTCAGAACTTGGTGGTGTCTCCTCAGCCATTCAAGATATCAGGTACATCACCCGTGGACGGTTATGTGCGGGACACAACCTCACAATTTTTGTTAGTTTTTTAATGAGGGGCTCGTCTATCCTGTTCCCGTCCTATGCCTGTGGGGTAATTGTTGTTTACAGTGTGCATTTAGCGATCTGTTGCAGGTGTACACACTTGCATTGTTCTGTCATTATTATTACAAGTATACTATAATCCTATACTGTCACACACGTCTAAGGTGTCTCCATAGTGACATCAGTGTTTTTTAACACAGGAATAACGTAGGGACGAGTTCCTTATCGACTTGGTATGTATTTTTTGCAGTGTGCTATTTGTTTAACGTTGGGATATGGGTGTACATCGTGCTGTGTAGTTGTGCAGGATATCGACATAACTGTTTAACTATCGTACTGTAGTAATTGATCAGTCTCGTATTTATGTGCATGTCTTTGGGATACTGACTGAGAATCGACAAAATTGTACAAACTATAATTAGCAATAGTGGGATGTGGTCATATGTCAGTGTACTTGCAGAAGGTTAAGCAAGAGTGTATTTGTTGTTAAATAATGCAGTGTGGAAACTGTTAAATGCAGGATATCGACGTTAAAATAATACGCTGTGGTAACTGTTAAACATTTAGGATATGTATCTACATATACATTTGAAAAATATTCCATTAGAATGGACATTTTTACTCTGACCAGTTCCAGTTTGAAGCAAGAGTGTATTTGTTTATTTTAAATAATAATGCATTATGGTAAATGTTAAACATTATACTATGAGATACCGACACACGTTGCAGACGTAACAGCATAGATGCGACTCACCTACTGCTGGGGGGGGGGGGGGGGGGGTGCTCACATAAAAATGCAGTAAAATGATATGACATCATTCATTTACAGTAAGTTAGCCACATAATGTAATGTCAAAGTGTCTTAGGTAGTAAATTATGGTAATATTTGCCTCCATTTTTAAGTAGGAAACTCTACCGCTTATGATCCTTCCGCTGTAGCATACAGATATGGAATGTTAAAGCCCAGGCACCTGTTCTAATAATAAAAGGGGAGAGGAAGAGGGGGAGCTAGTTGTTATTGGCGTAGAGAGGAAAAGGGACAGGGGATGGGTTCCTCTCCGTCGTATTGGCCGAAATCAGTGGGGGAGGATGACCTTGAATGTACCATATACATGTGCTGGAGATGCTGGGATTCTCTTGGAGGAGGGGGGGGGGGAAAGTGATGGATGGATGTAGGGTTTCCCCCTGAGCTTGAAGACGCAAGACAACTGCCTCAGGTCATGGGCTGAGTTCCCAGAATTCTTATCAGTGAAATTGAAAATGGTGCTTGAAACCGTCATGCTATCCTAGTAACAAATGCAGGGGTGCTGGGCTGACTTACAGGCCCAGGCGCAATGGAAAGGACAAGAGCAGTCCAAAAATTAGTTCACATTATTCTTGCAATATTATTTTAAAACTGGTATTTGCATGAACATGAATCTCAACTTTTTGTTCTTTTGTTTAAGAAAACGTAGTTGTCCACAGCGACGTTAAAAAATTCTGTTGAATACCTCCATCATTTCAACTGTTTTCTTTTTTTTTTTTTTAATCCTAGCATTTCATTAAATCGTAAGCCATATAGGAATATTTTATGCAATTAAATAATAAACCTAAAGTGTTGCGTTATTGTTGGCTCAGTGGTAATGTGACAAACTACAAGAGTCTCATGTTGGATTCCCTGTCAGTTATAGGGTCTTCATCTGTCATTCATCACTACTTTCACCTATGGAAAAATTTTATAAAGTGAAAAATGGCAAGATGGGTCATGGTTAGGAATATGTGTTAAGCTGTAAGTAATCCTATAACTTGCTAGGCTTGTCAGTTCAAAGATCAGAGGAAACAATAGCATACCGTCTCCGTTAGCGCCATGCCTAGCAAAGCGGTGTGGTGTTTAAACCAACCTTTGGTTCACTGACAGCTTAAGCTACATAAACTATAGAAAATTGCTCTAAATGCTATTTTTGTGTCTTAGCTGTCACAAACGTTCCCCTGCTGGGAGGCACACAAAAGACGTAGGTGTCCATAGAGACTAAATACTACTCTGACTGCACCAAAATTTTGCGTTCGATTGGGAAAGGCGGACCGACGCTAAAGCCATAACGATTGGCGGACATGAACCCACTGAAAGTACACTCATGCTCATAAATTAAGGATAATTGCAGACTACTGGGCCACACAACGTGGCAGTACACAAAACTGGCGCTAATAGCATAGGCACATAGGGAAGACACACAACACAGATCTGTAAGTCCACAGTATTCGTGATAAGTTGAGAAAACCGTCCCGAAACACATGTGCTACAGAACTCCACTGTTTCCTGGGCATGTACCCCGACATCAATATGGGATATGATCGCCATGTACACATACACAGGCCGCACAATGGGTTGGCATACTCTGGATCAGGTGGTCGAGCAGCTGCTGGGGCATAGCCTCCCATTCTTTCACCAGTGCCTGTCGGAGCTCCTGAAGTGTCCTAGGGGTTTGAAGATGTGCAAAGATACGTCGACCGAGAGCATCCCAGACGTGCTCTATGGGATTTAGGTCTGGAGAACAGGCAGGCCACTTCATTCGCCTGATATCTTCTGTTTCAAGATACTTCTCCACGATGGCAGCTAGGTGGGGCCATGCGTTACCATCCGTCAGGAGGAAGTTTGGACCCACTGCACCCCCGAAAAGGCGGACATACTGGTGCAAAATGCCGTCCCGATACACCTGAGCTGTTACAGCTCCTCTGTCAAAGACATTCAGGGGTGTACGTGCACCAATCATAATCCCACCCCACACCATAAAACCACGACCTCCATACAGGTCCCTTTCAAGGACATTAAGGGGTTGGTATCTGGTTCCTGGTTCACGCCAGATGAAAACCCGGCGAGAATCACTGTTCATACTATACTTGGACTCGTCCGTGAACATAACTTGGGACCATTGTTCCAATGACCATGTACTGTGTTCTTGACACCAGGCTTTACGGGCTAGCGTGTGACCAGGGGTCAGTGGAATGCACCTTGCAGGTCTCTGGGCGAATAAACCATGTCTGTTCAGTCGTGTGTAGACTGTGTGTCTGGAGACAACTGTTCCAGTGGCTGCGGAAAGGTCCCGAGCAAGGCTACCTGCAGTACTCCGTGGCCGTCTGCGGGCACTTATCGTGAGATATCGGTCTTGTTGTGGTGTTGTGTCCCGTAATGTAGCGCCCGGACACGTTTCCTGTCTGCTGGAATCGTTGTCATAATCTTGATATCACACTTTGTGGTACACAGAGGGCCCGTGCTACGGCCTGCTGTGTTTGACCAGCCTCCAGTCGCCCTAGTATTCTCCGAGCCATTTTCAACACACAGTCACCATTAGCACGTCTGAAAACGTCTGCACACTTACTCGCTGTACCGTACTCTGAAATGCAGCAACACACCTCTGCGTATGTGGACTGCTGCCAGCGCTACCGTGCGACGACTGAAGGTCAGATGCACCGCATGGTCATACCCCGAGGGGATTTAAACCCGTAAACCGCCCACCAGAGCGTTGTTTCACCATGTATCAGCATTATCCTTAATTTATAAGCATGAGTGTATACCTGTGAGATTTTGTGAAAGAACGAGTGTATGGTTATTGTGTGGCTGATTTAGCAGATGAGTGTGGCGGCAATAAGACCACATACTTTTGCTAATGTGCGACAGGAGAGCGAATATCGCATAAGCACAGTCCATACTAGCGATGCCGCTCACGTCGAGAGTTGTTAAAACTGAATTATTATTGCGCACTGTGAAAACCCCAACGTGATAAACGCAGTAGCTTCAAAAATATGCGCCTTTCTTTTTCGTCTGATCATTCTCGGACACCGTGTACGAGGGCTTGGACAAAACACATTTCTCTTTACATGTAGTCCCGTTTGGCCAACGTTCTTTTCTCAGCTTGAGCACACCGTACTGTTGTTCGTGTTGTTGTTAAACACTTTCATGATGTGAAGAGTTGGACTGCCGCACACATGAAAACAGAATTTAATTAACTTCCCGCCGGCTCTGCACCATCTCTGACGCCCATTTACTTTTGTATTAATGAATTTAAACGTGGCTGGACAAACACCGAAGGACAAACGGGCTCCTGCCGTGCAATTCAGGTCACCACAAAGGAAACTATTGACAAAATCCATGATATGGTAATGCAAGACTGTCGAATGAAAATTCGGTGAGACAACTAAGACTGTAGGTATCTCAAGTGAGCGACTGGATAATACTCGGCAAGGAGAATTGGCTATGATGAAGGTGTGTGCAAAGTGGGTCCTACGATTGCTCATAGTCGACCAAAAGCGTATCTGGCACAACGTTTCAACATAATCTTGAAAGTGCACCAAAGAAGGCAAAGAGCATTTTGTTAGCTGGTAAAGTGATGGCCGCTGTTTTTTTTTTTTTTTTTTGGGATTCCCAAGGAATAATCCTCATATATTATTTGGATAAAGGCAGAACCACAACCGGACGCTATTAGTTTCATTGTTGGATCGTTTGAAACTTGTGTTGGCTGAAAAAAGACCAAGACTGACACTAAAAAAAGTGCTCTTTCACAAGGATAATGCACAATCCCACACATCAGCGATAACAATGGCGAAAGTGAATGAATTTGGCTTTGAACTGGTTTCTCATCCACCTTGTTCACCCTACTTAGCCCCAAGTGGCTTCTTCGTGTTCTCCAACTTGAAGCTCTGGCTCTCTGGGATGAAATTTTCATCAAATGAGGAAGTGATAGTTGCAGTCAACGAGTATTTTGCAGAGTTTGACACAACCATATATTTGCGATGGGCTGAAAAAGCTGGACCAAATGTATATCCCTCAAAGGAGACTATGTCGAGGAGTAAGGTGAGTTGTTTACGAAACCTTTTTCATTTCTTTTTCAAGCCTTATCGAACCACTCTCGTATGTTTGTTTAATACATAACGGCCGAGTGAACTATGTCTGTCCTCTGGGGCGCTGGTCGCGTGAGGCCGAGGAGGCCTGCACGACGCTGTGTGTGGCTCTCCTGAACCCGTCACTTTCGTATTTACATGACAATCGCGGGTCCCGACCAATACCAGAAATACATCGGAACGACAAACAACGATATCGATAAGCCGCAAACCTGCTGCTGTCGATTAAAAAACTTGGTGTGCAAGTTTCTAGTTCTTACACGAGGCATAACCAGATCTTCTCGCAAACAAGCGATATTCAGATGCGATTTCTGACTGATAACCTCTCTGTGTAATTTTCATATGTACGGAACGTAGATGGCGTTACCGCTGCTATCTTATGCGGTTGTGCTGAAATGTTGATCATCTGTACATCCAAATTTGTCGCTTGTTGCATGTTCCGTCATGGCGGTGCAATTTTAAAACCCAGAAGTGTATCTGAACAGAAGGCACGTAGCACGACTACATTAAAAAGCCGTAAAAACAAGCATATTCTGCAGATGAAGCTGGCACTTGACTTACGCTATTGCAGAATTTATACTAATACTAGCTGTTTCCGGACACACATTGCTGTGGCTTAAAATGGTTCAAATGGCTCTGAGCACTATGGGACTTGACATCGAAGGTCATCAGTCCCCTAGAACTTAAAACTACTTAAACCTAACTAACCTAAGGACGTCACACACATCCATGTCCGAGCAGGATTCGAACCTGCGACCGTAGCAGTCGCGCGGTTCCGGACTGTATCGCCTAGAACCGCTCGGCCACACCGGCCGGCCTTAAAATGGTTAAATGAAAAAGAAAAAGCACACATTATTTCTAAGACGTACGGAACTGGATATACAGTATGTCCTAATTTCATCCCCTCAGTCTCTGTCCATCTTCTCCTCCCTCTCCATATATATATATATATATATATATATATATATATATATATATATATATATGTGTGTGTGTGTGTGTGTGTGTGTCAACGCGTTTATTCCAGTAATGTCTAAAAACCTGAAGAAAATCGGTCGAGTACTTTTGTAGACTTTTGGTGCAGCGACAATGTTTCCCCTTTACATACAACATAAATACATTATACACACATCAAAAAAAGTTGTGCATCACCCCGGTTCCCAGAACTCCTGAAGATAGACGTTGACTGTGGATATTGCATCACAGACGCACAGTCCCATTGACTGTTCAGAGATGGCACAGAGCCCGGCCAAAGATGTAAACAACCATGCATGAGCAGCACCTATTAGACGAAGGGAGTCCGACTGCCGATCAGTTCCAGTCATTCCACCAGGAAGGAGGTACACGGCTCGTGCCGTCTGCAGTTGAACCATATCCAGACGGTCAATACCGCGGTTCGATCACGCCCGCATTGTTACTTTGTGCCAGGAAGGGCTCTCAACAAAGGAAGTGTCCACACGTCTCGGAGTGAATCAAAGCGATTTTGTTCGGACATGGCGGAGATACAGAGAGACAGGAACTGTCGATAACATGCCTCGCTCAGGCCGCCCAAGGGCTACTACTACAGTGGATGACTGCTACCTACGAATTATAGCTCGGAGGAACCCTGACAGCAACGCCACCATGTGGAATAATGCTTTTCGTGCAGCCACAGGACATCGTGTTACGACTCAAACTGTGCGCAATAAGCTGCATGATGCGAGGTTCATCTTTGCAACCTCGACACCATGCAGCACGGTACAGATGGGCACAACAACATGCCGAATGGACCACTCGGGATTGGCATCACATTCTCTTCACCGATGAGTCTCCCATATGCCTTCAACTAGACAATCGTCGGAGACGTGTTTGGAGGCAACCCGATCACGCTGAACGCCTTAGACACACTAACCAGCGAGTACATCAAGGTGGAGGTTCCCTGCTGTTTTGTTGCGGCATTATGTGGGGCCGACGTGTGCCGCTGCTGGTAATGGAAGGCGCCGTAAAGGCTGTACGATACGTGAATGCCATTCTCCGACAGATAGTGCAACCGTATCGGCAGCATCTTGGTCAGGCATTCGTCTTCATGGACGACTATTCACACCCCCATCATGCACATCTTGTGAATGACTTCCTTCAGGATAACTACATTGCTCGACAAGAGCGGCCAGCGTATTCTCCAGACATGAATTCTATCTAACATGCCTGGGATAGATTGAAAAGGGCTGTTTATGGACGGCGTGACCCAACAACGACTCTGAGGGATCTACGTCGAATCGCCGTTGAGGAGTGGGATAATCTGGACCAACAGTGCCTTGATGAACTTGTGGATAGCATGCCACGACGAATACAGGCATGTATCAATGCTAGAAGACGTGCTACTGGGTGTTAGAGGTAGCGGTGTGTACAGAAATCTGGACCGCCACCTCTGAAGGTCTTGCTGTATGGTGGTAAAACATGCAATGTATGGTAGTCATGAGCAATAAAAAGGGCTGAAATGATGTTTATGTTATTCTCTATTCCAATTACCTGTACAGTTCCGGAACTCTCGGAACCGAGGTAAACGATTTTGAACAGAGGAAGTTTACATTTTACTTATGTAGATGTAAATGTTCGTTTGCCCAAAATCTTAAATCTCCTAAAGTTCTTCGCCGAATGCTTTGAAATTTTGACACAACGTTGCATTCGAATACTCGCAAGTTTTTTATATACCTTCGGCAACGCCATGTGATATATACTACATTTTTATTTGCAATAAATTTTGTATAACTACTTACGCTGCTACGAGTATTATTATTATTTGAACTATAGGCGTATTTCGCTATACAGCCACATAAGGTTATGTTTCCAAGTCGTGACTTTCATGCAATATCATTGTTTCTATAACGCTTATACAAAACTTATTATGTCCATGAAAAACATTCATTACACAGAAGACCCAGAGGATTACAAATTTTTATTTATTATATAAAACATATATATATATATATATATATATATATATATATATATATACACCATATGGCGCTCCATCATGGCGTTCCAGCTGGTATGTAAAAACAGGCACTTATTCGAATACAACAGTTCGCCAAAACTTCAAAGGAACCTGTGAAGACCTTTCGGAGATATACGGTTCTGAACAAATGATTATTTATATTTTTATTTTTATACTCGTAGATGAGAAACACAAATTACCTTTGATAACAGCGCTATCTGTCTGTCACTCTCACACACACAAATTATCCCTCTGCACCAACAGACGCGCGACTAAATTGACCAGCGCTACGTTCACTTTATGCCATTCTAACGTAGGATTTAGGAGTACATGTCAGCAGGTCCGTCCCCGTTACATGCTTATCGTCGAGGTAAGCGTCAAAGCGCGGATAAGATAGCCCCCACGTCCCAGCGTGGGGCGTTCTCCGTGCAGGTACGGAACTATCCCGAGCGACACGAGCGCTAGCGTGGTCAGTGTTGTGCAAGGGGCGGCACTACCGCGCGATTCTCAAAAGTCCTCCGCTACTTTGCAGCGCCCCATGCTCCGTGAATATAAAGTGTCAGTTACAACTTTTGCTAATACCACATCCGTTACATCGCACACGTGAAAAGGTTCTAGGAATAGCTTACAACCTGGGGCTCCTAGTAAACGCGTTATTACCAACTTCCGTGCGTGGCTTCCCCGTACACACTTAGGCAAACCTCGAGCTGCTTCTTTAAATTTTTGTCCTTGTTGATATCGATCACTTAGCGCCTAGACACATGGGAGAAGTACGAATGGGAGTATTTGTCGACGGCTGTCCGCCTGCTTAGCTGGGTGGTAACGTGCTCGCCTCCCATGAAAGCCAGCCCGGATTCGATTCCCGGCCGGGGCGGAGATTTTCTCCGCTCGGGGACTGGGTGTTGTGTTGTCCTCATCATCATTTCATCCTCATCACCAGCGCTCAAGTCGCTCAATGTGGCGTCCAATGAAGTAAGACTTGGAAAAAAAAAGGTTCAAATGGCTGTAAGCATTATGGGACTTAACACCTGAGGTCATCAGTCCCCTGGAACTGAGATCTACTTCAACCTAACTAACCTAAGGACATCACACACATTCATGCCCAAGGCAGGATCCGAACCTGCGACCGTAGCGGTCGCGCGGTTCCAGACTGAAGCGCCTAGAACCGCTCGGCCACATCGGCCGGCGTAAGACTTGCACCTGGCGGCCGAACTTCCCTGAATAGGGGCCTCCCGGCCAACGATGCCATACGCTCATTTCATTTCCATTTGTCGACGGCTGCCAGTTCGTTAGTGCTTTGAGCAGATGTCTTCAGCGCTCCCATAAGCCCACACTCACCGCTCGCACTGAGTAACATGATGCTCAAGTTCAGATGCCACAAGTTGACAAATATTGTGGTCTTCATACATCAGATACGGGACTCTGTGCGCCTGTCTGCATCTTGAAGCTGCTCTCGTCTATAAAACCACAGCGAAATGAGGAACACTGCAGGTCTTCTCTCGTTATGGAAAAAAATGACAGAAGAAATGTTCTACATCTACATCTACATCTACATCCATACTCCGCAAGCCACCTGACGGTGTGTGGCGGAGGGTACCTTCAGTACCTCTATCGGTTCTCCCTTCTATTCCAGTCTCGTATTGTTCGTGGAAAGAAGGATTGTCGGTATGCCTCTGTGTGGGCTCTAATCTCTCTGATTTTATCCTCATGGTCTCTTCGCGAGATATACGTAGGAGGGAGCAATATACTGCTTGACTCTTCGGTGAAGGTATGTTCTCGAAACTTTGACAAAAGCCCGTACCGAGCTACTGAGCGTCTCTCCTGCAGAGTCTTCCACTGGAGTTTATCTATCATCTCCGTAACGCTTTCGCGATTACTAAATGATCCTGTAACGAAGCGCGCTGCTCTCCGTTGGATCTTCTCTATGTCTTGTATCAACCCTATCTGGTACGGATCCCACACTGCTGAGCAGTATTCAAGCAGTGGGCGAACAAGCGTACTGTAACCTACTTCCTTTGTTTCCGGATTGCATTTCCTTAGGATTCTTCCAATGACTCTCAGTCTGGCATCTGCTTTACCGACAATCAACATTATATGATCATTCCATTTTAAATCACTCCTAATGCGTACTCCCAGATAATTTATGGTATTAACCGCTTCCAGTTGCTGACCTGCTATTTTGTAGCTAAATGATAAAGGATCTATCTTTCTGTGTATTCGCAGCACATTACACTTGTCTACATTGAGATTCAGTTGCCATTCCCTGCACCATGCGTCAATTCGCTGCAGATCCTCCTGCATTTCAGTACAATTTTCCATTGTTACAACCTCTCGATACACCACAGCATCATCTGCAAAAAGCCTCAGTGAACTTCCGATGTCATCCACCAGGTCATTTATGTATATTGTGAATAGCAACGGTCCTATGACACTCCCCTGCGGCACACCTGAAATTACTCTTACTTCGGAAGACTTCTCTCCATTGAGAATAACATGCTGCGTCCTGTTATCTAGGAACTCCTCAATCCAATCACACAATTGGTCTGATAGTCCATATGCTCTTACTTTGTTCATTAAACGACTGTGGGGAACTGTATCGAACGCCTTGCGGAAGTCAAGAAACACGGCATCTACCTGTGAACCCGTGTCTATGGCCCTCTGAGTCTCGTGGACGAATAGCGCGAGCTGGGTTTCACATGACCGTCTTTTTCGAAACCCATGCTGATTCCTACAGAGTAGATTTCTAGTCTCCAGAAAAGTCATTATACTCGAACACAATACGTGTTCCAAAATTCTACAACTGATCGACGTTAGAGATATAGGTCTATAGTTCTGCACATCTGTTCGACGTCCCTTCTTGAAAACGGGGATGACCTGTGCCCTTTTCCAATCCTTTGGAACGCTACGCTCTTCTAGAGACGTACGGTACACCGCTGCAAGAAGGGGGGCAAGTTCCTTCGCGTACTCTGTGTAAAATTGAACTGGTATCCCATCAGGTCCAGAGGCCTTTCCTCTTTTGAGCGATTTTAATTGTTTCTCTATCCCTCTGTCGTCTATTTCGATATCTACCATTTTGTCATCTGTGCGACAATCTAGAGAAGGAACTACAGTGCAATCTTCCTCTGTGAAACAACTTTGGAAAAAGACATTTAGTATTTCGGCCTTTAGTCTGTCATCCTCTGTTTCAGTACCATTTTGGTCACAGAGTGTCTGGACATTTTGTTTTGATCCACCTACCGCTTTGACATAAGACCAAAATTTCTTAGGATTTTCTGCCAAGTCAGTACATAGAACTTTACTTTCGAATTCATTGAACGCCTCTCGCATAGCTCTCTTCACACTACATTTCGCTTCGCGTAATTTTTGTTTGTCTGCAAGGCTTTGGCTATGTTTATGTTTGCTGTGAAGTTCCCTTTGCTTCCGCAGCAGTTTTCTAACTCGGTTGTTGTACCACGGTGGCTCTTTTCCATCTCTTACGATCTTGCTTGGCACATACTCATCTAACGCATATTGTACGATGGTTTTGAACTTTGTCCACTGATCCTCAACACTATCAGTACTTGAGACAAAACTTTTGTGTTGAGCCAACAGGTACTCTGAAATCTGCTTTTTGTCACTTTTTCTAAATAGAAAAATCTTCCTACCCTTTTTAATATTCCTATTTACGGCTGAAATCATCGATGCCGTAACCGCTTTATGATCGCTGATTCCCTGTTCTGCGTTAACTTTTTCAAATCGCTCGGGTCTGTTTGTCACCAGAAGGTCTAATATGTTATCGCCACGAGTCGGTTCTCTGTTTAACTGCTCAAGGTAGTTTTCAGATAAAGCACTTAAAAAAATTTCACTGGATTCTTTGTCCCTGCCACCCGTTATGAACGTCTGAGTCTCCCAGTCTATATCCGGCAAATTAAAATCTCCACCCAGAACTATAACATGGTGGGGAAATCTACAAGAAATATTTTCCAAATTATCCTTCAGGTGCTCAGCCACAACAGCTGCTGAGCCAGGGGGCCTATAGAGACATCCAATTACCATGTCTGAGCCTGCTTTAACCGCGACCTTCACCCAAATCATTTCACATTTCGGATCTCGGTCAATTTCCTTCGATACTATTGCACTTCTTATCGCTATAAACACGCCTCCCCCTTCACTGTTCAGCCTGTCTCTGCGGTATACATTCCAATCTGAGTTTAGGATTTCGTTACTGTTTACGTCTGGTTTCAGCCAACTTTCTGTCCCTAGTACTATATGGGCGTTGTGATCGTTTATTAATGAGAGCAGTTCTGGGACCTTTCTATAGACGCTTAAGTAATTCTTCATCAGATATCTTCATCTTGTAGTGCACCTGAAGCTTCTTCAGGCCCCATACCACATCCATTCAACTCTAAGGAAGACTGGTCTTAAGTGGTATTTCTCGCTCTGTAGATAGTGTGTTTGTAAAAGAGAAAATCTTTTGTAACTACGACATTCCAAACGAGTAGTATATCAAGAAGATAGTGCTTGATGATGAGGATGATCAACGGGCGGAAATCTCTGTCTGTCGAGAAGGTAATAAATAATCCGTATTTCGTTCGCCGTAATGAATGCCTGAAAATTCGTAGTGTTAAACTTTCACAATATAGTCACTGGGAAATGATAGCCGTGACAGTGCTGCCTCAGGAGGCAAAGGTCCGTAAGTCCATAGATCCACCATACACATATGACTGCTGGTTATTGCAGTACATCTGTTAAAATTTTCTGAGCAGAATTTGGTGTATGGGATTTGAGAGACGTTGAACACTACCCCCGTATTAACGACCATTTCATTCGAATGAAAAGTGGATTGAAAGGCGGGAGATTTCCTACGGAGGATGAAGTAAGAAGAATGGATCCATCTACCAGGCACACTTGAAGAAAACGGCTGTATGTGTGCATTCGACAGGTACAGAAACAAGATGAATGTAAAGGAAGTTATTTTAATTACTCTGTACAAATTGGCCAATTGTTAGGAAATCAAAAAGAGAAGGAGGTACCTTACAAAAGTTGGAATTTTCTTAACTTTAAGTATGTTATATATAGGGTGTAGAATCCAAGTTATCCATCTGTGGTGAGGGCGGGCAATTTCCGCCGTTTTTTCTCCATAGGCACTTTCCCTTATTTCCAACGGCAAAGAGCGTTAAATTTCATACAATTTGTATGGTTTAATTGGCCCTTTTGCGCCAGATACTTACCGAGATACACAGATTCAAAGAAACAGCAAATTTCTCAAATCACCAAAACAGTAAAAAGTGCACCTCTTTCCATTACATCTTTAATTTCACATCTCTAAAGGCATAATACCACATGTTTCTAATAGTTAATGTTTATCAATCCCAAGAACATCCCCACCCCCTCCCAATGTCAATGGGATGCTCATTCCCTCTACGGTTGTATAGCTGGGTGGCCAGGTGTAACAATGTCCATGGGAGGCCAAAGCAGTCGTTACTCTCCACCTCGCACCACTACCCTCCATCACTGACTGGTGTGTTGTTGAGAACCGGACTGGTCCTTCTACTGTGCTACGTACTCAGTACTTCCGCATGTGTACCCTAATGAAAATCTTCCTTAGAGTTGAATGGATGTGGTATGGGGCCTGAAGAAGCTTCAGGTGCACTACAAGATGAAGATATCTGATGAAGAATTACTGAGAGCTACTTTATAGTCGCTGTATTGCGACTATTGGGCTGTCTACATGGACTGTGCGTGTCTTAGACCTCCCTCGCTTTCCTAAATAAATAGGAATGTTCACTGAGGTACGTTCAGGAACATTTGAACAACATGTATATGTGACGCCTTCATGTGTAACCATATTTCTCTGAACATCCGTCATTCCTTGAGACTAAGTAAGTAGTGTCGCTTGGAACAGGTGATTGTGGACGTTCCCTGATATAGCGAGCGGTGAGAACACGTAATGCAGAAAGGAACATTGTCGAACATGATCTTTTTGGTGGTTCGGATGTTACGGTGTGGGGAGGCATAATGTTGCATGGGCGTACTTCCCTGCAAATCGTTGAACACTGTACACTCACTGGTCATTTTTATTGATTACAATGAGCGGCAGCATCCAACAGTGCAGATGTCTCATTGCGTATTTCTTCGAGTTACCTTCTGCACTATTCTGTAGCAGTTCTTTCTATGTGTTGTCTAATCTTCATCATGCGAAATTTACGTTCGTCCTTAAGTTTTGCGCACCAGTGTATATGCATACATAAATCACATAATCATAGTATGATATGATTATTACGAAGCATCGTCTTCGACGTACGTTAGAAAGTAGTGCATATAAGACAAGTCAGATTACGATAATAGAGGAAACCACTTACTCAGGTGAGTCTCTGGATAAGATATTATAAGAAATATTTGTCTTCTGCAATATACCGGGTGATCAAAAAGTCAGTATAAATTTGAAAACTTAATAAACCACGTAATAACGTAGATAGAGAGGTAAAAATTGACACACATGCTTGGAATGTCATGGGGTTTTATTAGAATAAAAAAAAGTGTTGCTAGACGCGTGGAAGATCTCTTGCTCGCGTCGTTTGGTGATGATCGTGTGCTCAGCCGCCACTTTCGTCATGCTTGCCTCCCAGGTCCCGAGACCTCAGTCCGTGCGATTATTGGCTTTGGGGTTACTTGAAGTCGCAAGTGTATCGTGATCGACCGACATCTCTAGGGATGCTGAAAGACAATATCCGACGCCAGTGCCTCACCATAACTCCAGACACGCTTTACAGTGCTGTTCACAGCATTATTCCTCGGCTAGAGCTATTGTTGAGGAATGGTGGTGGACATATTGAGCATTTCCTGTAAAGAACATCATCTTTGTTTTGTCTTACTTTGTTATGCTAATTATTGCTATTCTGATCAGATGATGCGCCATCTGTCGGACATTTTTTGAACGTTTGTATTTTTTTGTTTGTAATAAAACCCCATGTCATTCCAAGCATGTGTGTTAATTTGTACGTCTCTATCTACATTATTCCGTGATTTATTCAGTTTTCAAATTTATGTTGACTTTTTGATCACCCGGTACATACCGCCGATGATGGGCGAACTCCCGAAACTAGTCCAATAAAATAAACTACTATCAAAAACCAGCTTACGTCAGATTTGTAGTTATTAATATGACGTACATGCAATATATACAAAACTAACACAGCGTCTAGGCAAATACCTTACCTAGTAGGGAACGGGTTAACGATAATTGGGCGGTTATGATCTGCGAAAAACACCTACATCATACAGAGCTGTTGCGAAATAACACCTAACAGCTGGAATACCCAGATCCTGTGTATTTATTCAAACTCACAAAAAACTTTAATGTGTAATTAGCGAAAGATTTACACGCAAACACCTTTATCATAACAACAGTCATTATTAATACAATAGAGCAAACTTTTAAAATAATGACTCTCCTAAATTTTCTAAGGAATACGAGTTGAGTTCACCAGATAAAATATAATGATCCCCTTAAAAGAGCACAGCGGTCGCTTAGGAGTGGGTGCGGAAGTGGCACCTGACGGTCATGTGAACCTCCATCGCCAACATAAGTCGCCAGACTAGCTTTACCGCAAAACACCCTATTTTCATTACTGCAACATTGCATATACCTTTACAACAAAATATCAGATATCGCTACCGCAAATATAAACTGTACTACAGCTTACCTTTAAAACTGGCAGTGCAGCGCTCTGCTTGCCTTAGTGAAACACTTCCCATAGAGTGGGACACTTTACACTACTTTCTGTATTTAACATTGTTCTCAATAATAGTATTCACTCAACCATTTGTAATAGTTTTTATGAAGTCCATTCTTTAAATGGTTAAAGTGAGAAGAAAACGAAGCACTTCGATATCACTATCAAGGCTCCATTCCCACTATCTACGTAAAGCAGCAACTTCCAACTGTGTACATGTTTGTCGTTTGTTAGTTTCATGTCCATGGATCATTTCCACGATAAATCACAATGATGTGGAACGAATCATTTTACATTCACATCGCAAATTAATTTATAAATATGGCTACATGACAAAAATTTATAAGTTTTTTTAACACAATATACAACTTTCTACCTTTTGTAGCCCTGCCTACAGCAACTGTCGCCTGTGGACTTACAGTCAACGCACTATCTTCGATCTAGCGTCATCTACAAGTTGCAATTATCAAGCATGCAAGATGGGATAGATTATCTTTTTTTCTAATGATAAAGTATTTTATTTTACGGTAAAGAAAATTAAGTGTTCCAGAATTTCTTTTACGTTTTCGTGCATTTCCTATCCAGCCTAAGTCTTGACAGTGAAGTGCGATGTATGAGCCATGCAATAAGATGAGTCGACGTGGAGACATGATAGAATAGCACAAAGAAGCTATCGTGTTTGGATGCCCTGTGACTGAAACACGAACGAAATTCCCTGATTTTTTTTGTATAATAACGCGGACTGCCCACCATGTATACCAGTAACACGGCGTAAGGACAACAGTCATAAAAATATCCTGTCATGGGCAGGAGACGACAGTCTCGCCTTTTCAATGGCTATTGGTTTCAAACCCGACAAGAACTGCTGCCGTCCGTGAATGGAGATACATCTCAACATTTTTTCCGAGGGAACACTGCAGAGGCAATTGCGTGCAATGGACATTTGTAGTCAGGTATCTCGAAAGAAACCACTGCTCACAGCTGCATGTAAATCTCCGCGTCTTCAGTAGACTAGACAGAACAGAAACCGGACAACAGTCGACCGGATGCGAGTAGTGTGGTCCGACACATCACAACTGTGTGCCTTTTCACATGATGCAAGGTGTTGGGCACCAATGGTCCAAAGATGTGTTTAGCCCACAGTGTGTGGAAGCTATAGTTCAAATCAAAGGTAGATTGTGATTCCTCGGGGGGTGTTTTTCGTACCAAGACTTGGGCCAACTCATGCACGTTACTGTGAACATGAACCAGGATATTTGTTTCAACAGTTTTTCACGAGGGAAGTCTGTCAAGTGATTACCAAACGGAACGACACAGCAGTCCCACCACAACGCAAGAGCACATGTTTCCCACTCTAACCCGACCTATCGTGACACAGGCTGTGTTCGACTGTTGCCCCTCCAGCACGCTCAGCGAACCTCTCACTCGCTAAAAACATCTTGTGGTGTCGTCCGAATAGTGAGGTCCCATGTAAAAGTTGGTACCTCACGACGAAGCGAAAAGCTAAATGGCAGTCACTGCTAGATGGATCCACGAACGAGACACGTCGACGAAGACACACCCTCAAGAGGTTTCGTACACACAGCTGATAGCAGCTTCATCGTGGTTCAGTTCCAGGAGTCAGCTAGTGTCATTTGTCAGAACAGAGTAGCAAAGTTGTGCAGCATTATTATTCAAACAAAGACAGTTATCACTGCTTTATGTGATTGTATCAAATGTATATCATCCCTCAAATGGATACGTATTTCTACCAGAACTAAGTAACTATCATTAAAGTGTTTTCTGAAACTGATCCAATGTCCATTATATGCTGTAGTATCTACTCGACGTCCTCCAGAAGTTAAATACTTAGAACTTATGTCTAGGCTCGATACGACATATAAAACACCTGGTCATGTGTTGCCTGTTGTGGAAGAATAAGCGAACGGGACAGTCTAACATCATGCTCTTAACTACACCCCATACCTCTTACATCACTCTCCCACTCCACTCTCTACCCATCAATCCAAGATGGCAGTGTAGCTCCTTGTGTGAAGGATTACACCCACATTGCCTACATCAGTGTCGATGAGGGTCCATTAGCGCAGCTGACCTAGAAGCTTCTGGGTTCGAGACCTCCTTTTGAATTTTCTTACATTTCACGAATTTCGACACACTTAATAAGCAAATAATTACCATCATAGGTAACGATTAACAATGACACCACACACATACACACACAAGCTTCGATGTTATCCACACTCCCACTTATGTCCTATCATCGCGACAGTTATTTAAACAATTGCAGCAACAGTACATGGCGGTAAACAATTGCACATTCATCACGTTTAATAGAGCAACTGGGCTATAGGGTTGAGCAGCGTTACAGGAGACTACACACACGAGCTTAGTTATTACAGAGCACTCTCCTACACCACGTATATTCCATCCCGCCCACCTTTCTGCAAAAAATCTGGAGCTGTGTACACTACAACAAACAGTTAGGCTACGTGTGATGGCAGGAGAGTAGGACACTCATTTTAAACAACTGTGCACTGTCCATTTTATATTTAGGTAATTCACTGACGACAATCATTGGTCACTGCACGCATATACTTTGTAACACACAACTTTGTTTAAACAACTGAAGTGACAGCAAACAGTGGCAAAACAACTGCGGCATGCACATACACACTGACTGGTACCCGACTATATTAGTAGCTTCTGGAATTTAAACAATTACGGCAGATCTAACTTAACACCAAACATATACAGCTGACATAGCGATCGCCCTACTCGCGCCTTCGGGCTATATTTACTGAAGATACAAAACTTCCACATTGTACAGTTTCTCACATTTTTGGTGGCAGTTATATCTTTTCAACCAGAAGATGAACAATGAAATGTGCAGACTGACAGGGAGGTGAAATGAAACTCAAATCAGATGGTTCCTCATGTACACCTAACACATATAATAAAAACACACAGAACAAAGGAGGGCATATGTGATGTTTTATACTGACTTAGGCATTACATTTATTTGGGTTTCAGAGCACCATCACTTACGTTTGCTGTAGATGCCCCAAATTACTTCACACTTTTGGCAAAATGCTTATTTTGAGTACCGAACACAGTACTAACTGGATTCGGAAAAAAACAGCTAAACACCAACATGCACCATTTTGGTTATATGTCAATCTCCAGCTCCCACATACCTCGATTCAACTTATCCATCGCCTAGTAGTGCAATCAGGACATACCATGAAAACTCCCTTCTTCCACAAAGCAATGACACAGTCACAAATAGCTGTTGATGACAACACTTGCGGATAAAATGGCTGACTCAGTGCTAGGTAGAGTCACTTACTGTCATCAGCTACACCTGCAAAGACAACTCGCCCTGTTACACTGACACACTACTCAGCACAAAGCTGTCATCAAACGTAGGAGAGCATCTAACACGGCAGATAGATTTACAAGTGGAAGCAGAATGTAATCCTTTTTAATACTTTATTTAGTCTGTATGCTGCATGTATCTATGCAAAATGAAGCAATCATAATTTACGGTACTGTTTGACCTGCCAGCAGTACCAGATACATCCAAAAATATTGATTGTATGTCGACTGCCCATATCTGAACTTTTCATGCTCCGGAGACGGATCTCCCTTCTAGACATCGGGGAGCAGTCACGGCCTAAGTGCTTCCGCATTGCAGAGAACGCCAGTTGTCTACAGTACCTGCTACTGCTCATTGCTTTTGCAAGTATAACGTGTTTTATCGATACTGAATGATTTTTACATGGAGAATGTGTACAAGTTGTTTCAGAAAGAATAGTAAACGCTTTAGTCGTTGTTAGCACAGCCTAAATCGAGTAAAACATTCGATATAATAAGTACCCAATTTTTCTTTGTTACAGAGATACAGAGAAATTTTCGTTTCATTTGTTGGTCTCCAGTTGCTGTAGGTTGCGTGTTGATTATAATTTTTGTTCTGAAGTTCAAGTTGTGCATTTATGCTTGAGTTTACATAGCTGAATTTTTCAACTGTGATAATAATGAGCGTATGGCATTGGTGGCCGGGAGACCCCTCGTGGGGCGATTCGTCCGCTGCTCCACAAGTTCTTTAACGCCACACGGCGACTTGCGAGTGAATGAGGCTGAAATGATGATGAAAGACACACAACACCCAGTCATCTCGAGGCAGAGAAAATCGCTGACCCCGCCGGGAATCGAACCCGGGACACTGCGCGGGAAGCACGAACGCTACCGCAAGACCACGAGCCGCGGACTTTACAACTGTGATTGTGCTTTTCTCGACAATTCTATAGCATCATTTAAGCATGCCACACATATTTACAAATGTAAATGGTATTTTTGAACAAGTTCTGCAACGCAAACGCTGCTGTTGCATGTAGAGAATATGGTAGATGATTTCCTAACCACATTATAGAGTACCAGATTCAAGAGTGGTCAGATGTCACATCATCTTAATCGGGCCGGGCAACGCGTGCCTCGCGAACCATACCCCTCCAGCGAGAGCTTTCCCCTCCAACTCGACTCTGGTGACATCATAGCCCTGATACGGCCACGCTGGAAGACTTAGTCGTCGTGGATCATAAGATCTGTAATACTACCTCCCTATACGTAAACACCGAAAGACATACACCACCAAAACGTTGGTATTTATTTAGTTATTTGTCTCAAGCTCTTAAACTTACATTAATGAGATATTTAAATATTGAGGTTGGATTTATTTTTGGTCTGGAGAAGTTCTGCAGTTCAATTTCAGTTTGCATTGTGGTGAAACGGACTTGATGTTCCAGCGACTCATTCGACACACTATTAAGCTGAGGAGATTTAGTGTACTTCTTTGAAGAAAATGTACTTTCACAACTGTATGCTAACACGAAAAAACTTATTTTAATAGCGAAGTCTGTCATTTTCGCCGCGCGGGCATGGGTGTGTGTGTTGTCCTTAGCGTAAGTTAGTTTAAGTAGTGTGTAAGCCTAGGGACCGATGACCTCAGCAGTTTGGTCCCATAGGAACTTACCACAAATTTCCATAATTTCTATGATTTTTGGGTACCCATCTTGTGGCATAATTAAATCCAATGATGTTCAAAGAGCGCGTATCGCTTGTATCATCTTCGTTTCCTGCAAAGTAAACTTGTAAAAACTTCGGCGTTTCATTTGGAAATGGTAACAATGACACAGTTTTATGATACACTCGTCCTTGGATTCTAAACACGGGATTAATTCCTTCCTCCTCGGTTATTGCTGTTGCCCCAAATGTCATTTGGAAGCATGCGTTACAGCGTTTTTTTTTTTTCTTTTCTTTTTTTCAAATAGTCTATCGATATTAATGCTTCGCCTTTCATATATTCAAAGAACTCAGATGGAGGTAATTTTATTGCTGACAATACAATTTTACCAGTTGGGTAGCATATATATGGTGTTTCTCCTCTAAATTTTTTCGCTTTGCAATACTGAAATAGTTATCCATTCTCCCGATTGCTGTACTCGGATGTTCATTATATTTTGAAGTTTTAACGTAATGAAAAAGTGGAATAACATTATTGCATCAAATTTCGTTTTAAGCTTGACGATTCTCAAATTGAAACAATCCGCAAGATTAGACAAGTGTTTGAGGTCGAAGAAATGGGTACCATACATGTAAAGGAAAGGTTCAACCGCTTCATAGATGGCCGCTCATCAGTGTACAGTGAAGTACGTTCAGGTAGGCCCTCAACATCCGCAGATGAGATTGTCATTGATCACAGAAGGACCTTGATGATGCCGGATAGACGAATCACGATTAGAGGACTTGCATACGAGGTTGAAATTAGTACTGGATCAATTCATTCCATTTTAACGGAACATTTGGACCTCAGGAGGATCCCAGCAAAATTTATGCCGAAGCTGTTAACAACTGAGCAGAAAAAACTTCGTTCGGAGATCACACAGGGCATGCTGGATACTGTGAACAGTAATCTCAACAGTCTTAAGACAGTGATCACTGTGTTTATGGCTACGACCCAGAAACAGTTACCGAGCGAGGTGGCGCAGTGGTTAGACACTGGACTCGCATTCGGGAGGACGACGGTTCAATCCCGCGTCCAGCCATCCTGATTTAGGTTTTCCGTGATTTCCCTAAATCGCTCCAGGCAAATGCCGGGATGGTTCCTTTGAACGGGCACGGCCGACCTCCTTCCCTAATCCGATGAGACCGATGACCTCGCCGTCTGGTCTCCTTTCCCAAAACAACCCAACCAGAAACAGTTCCAGTCATCGCAATGGAAGCATCTACCATTCCTGAGTCCCTATGAAAATCACGCAAGCTCCAGAATGTACTACTGTCAATAAGGAGTACTACCACAAGGCTCTGCGCAGCCTTTGTCAAGCACTGAGACGCAAACGGCCACGTTTGAGGGCAGAGGGCAGTAGGCACCTCCACCACAATAACGTACCTGCTCATCGCTCTCAATTAATTTAGAGTTTTTTGGCCCAACACAGCACGGCTGTGGTTTGTCAGGCTCCCTATTCCCCTGAACCAGCACTGAGTGACTTCTGGCTTGTTCTACTCGTACGTATGTCAGAACTTTTCATAATCGTAACATTGAGTATGATACGCCTTTGTCATCGATACAGCAATGAGAAAGTTTTCCAGGCACCTGTGTATCGCTAGCTTAATGATACCAGTCTCGTCTCGTCACGTGATGGCTCTGCTACCTGTCAGTTAAAACCCGCTGGAGGAGTGTTATATCTAATATTTCTCGTGTTCTTTAATCCATTTCAAAATTGCCAGAACAAAAATACGGTGATATACGTACTCAGTGTTCATGTTGTTGCTGTTGTGTAGACTGCCTCACTAATCATTTGTTGATAATCTTCAACTTTCTGCTAGTCTATGACAGGCTTAAATTATTATTTTATTCTACTTTTATTGTTAATTATTATTCAAAAATGGTTCAAATGGCTCTGAGCACTATGGGACTTAACTGCTATGGTCATCAGTCCCCTAGAACTTAGAACTACTTAAACCTAACTAACCTAAGGACAGCACACAACACCCAGCCATCACGAGGCAGAGAAAATCCCTGACCCCGCCGGGAATCGAACCCGGGAACCCGGGCGTGGGAAGCGAGAAAGCTACCGCACGACCACGAGATGCGGGCTAATTATTATTATTTGCAGGATCAGAAGCATCTTCTTTGGGCGAGCTAACACTAAAAAATTTGTCATTTAGTTTATCATACCTGCCAGTAGAAGTGGCCCCTTTGACATACAGTCAAAACACCATCACTTCCACTGTGGGAAATTACCTTCACATCGTAGTAAAGAAGTGATGTTTGTCAATCTAATTTCGAATATGTGTAAATTCCTTGAGAGAGAAACGCTTCTATCCATAAACCAACACGGATTTATACAACATTGCCTTTGCAAAACTCAACTGGGGCTTTTCTAATCCTGCGACCCATTGATGAAGGAAACACACAGATTCCATATTCCTAGATTTCCGAGCAAAGTTTGACAGAGTGCCACACTGCAGGCTGTTAGAAAAGTTCGGAGCATACGGAATAGGTTCCCAAACCTGCAAGTGGATTGAAGACTTTCAGAGTAGCAGTACTCAGCACGTTATCCTGGGCGGCAAGTTCAAAAATGGTTCAAATGGCTCTGAGCACTATGGGACTTAACATCTGTGGTCATCAGTCCCCTAGACCTTAGAACTACTTAAACCTAACTAACCTAAGGACATCACACACATCCATGCCCGAGGCAGGATTCGAACCTGCGACCGTAGCGGTCACGCGGTTCCAGACTGAAGCGCCTAGAACCGCACGGTCACACCGGCCGGCAAGTGTTCATCACAGTATCATCAGGTGTGTCCCAGGGAAGTGTAATAGGACCGCTCTTGTTTTCTACATATTGCTGTCCAAAATTACAGCAACAAACGGAAATTTTGCAAGGTGGCGTTTATTCTGCCACAAAACAGTATAAACAGGCGACAGTAAAGAAAAAACAATGTAAAGAATACAGAAAGTAATCAACTGCAACATTCATAACAGTAGACAAAAATGTTCTTCGTTTTTTTTTTTTCAAATTAACAGATTTGCACACACATTCTAAGAATTAGTTAATGCTTAGTATGGATTGTGACCACCTCTGGCGCCAATATAGGCTGACAACGACAAGACATGCTCTAAATGATGTCATCAGTCTCATGTTGAGGCAATAACGCCCATTTTTCCTGCAGAACTGCTCATAAGTCTTGAAGAGTGGTTGGCAGATGCTGACGATGCAACCCACTCTCTAGTGCATCCCAGGCATTCTCTATGGGATTAAATCGGGACAGCGAGCAGGCCATACCATGCGTGCAGTATCTTCTGTTTCCAAAAAACATCCACCTGCGCTCTATGAGGTCGAGCATTATCGACCATTAATACAAAGTCTGGGCCCACAGCACCTCGCAACAATCGCGCCTGAGATCCCAAGATCGCCTCGTGGTACGTAACACAAGTTAAATCTTGCCGATTCACCCGTGTAATTTCAGGAAGAGGTGTTCTAGTGGTCAACATAATTCGTGCCACTCCATTAGGGATCCTCCTCGGTATCGGTCTGTTTCCACGATATTTGGGTTCCGAAATAATGTTTCCTACAGATGCGAATCCGCCGAGAATCACTCTCCAGACAAAATCGGGATTCATCTGCGAAAAGAACCACTCAGGTGTTATGTTGACGACCCCACTCTAGACGTTCCCTTCTGTAAAGACGCAGTGGTACACATACAGCAGGTCCCCGACAACAAAGGACACTCTGCCGAAGCCTTCTGGACACTGCTTGCCTCGATACAACTCATGCAGTGAATGCTGCGAGGTCAGATTCCAGTTGCTGTGCAGTACTAAGGCGGTACCGTCTTGCCCTTACAGCCAAATAACGGTTCTCATTTTATGATGTCACAGGTGGTCGGCCCCGCCCTAGTTTCTGCGATACAGGTTCGGTCTCTATAAACTGTCATCACATCCGAGAAACAACGTAACGATTCACATTAGAGTAGTGTGTTTACGTTTTGCGGCGTGCACTGCAGCTGTAGCGGATATAAGCTAAGTACTGACAAACTTATTTGTACTCTGTAATACAGTTATTAAATTTAATAGATTTCAGCGGTGTTGCGTGCCGTTTATCGCGAAATAACGACTTAATAAACTTTTGTAATCGTTCGCTCGCTGTGTTTTATAGAGTTTTCAGTGTGTTGAAGTCGTTAGTAAATTTCGTGCTCTAGTTTTCAACTGGCGTTTATTATTCTTTCTAGTGAAATATGTCAGTGAAATTTTCATTTAGCCTTTTAACTTCGCTTAGTGTTACAGTGGTCGTTTTAATTTTTTGGTTTTAGCTAATAATTTTGTGAAGTTTTGCTGGTATTGGTATCGGCTGTGTTGTAGTAGTGTTAATAAAAGTAGCTGCTTTCTTAGTAGGCAGAGAATTTCGAGACCATTATTGTTAGTTCTTAAATAGTTCTACTGGTGTAACTAACTTTGGTAACGTAGACGTATAGCTTTTTTCAGTAACTGTAAAATTTTTACCATGAGTGAAAAGTATGGGTTCTGTCGTAAGTTTGTGAGTAGTGGATTACGGTGTGGGATTTGTTCAAAGTATTTTCATTGGGGGGAATGCAGTGGGGAAGCCAGTGGTCATTTTAGGGAGATCCTCTCCTGGGAATGTAGAATCTGTAGTAGAAACAAGTTAATAGAGGAGCAGGAGCGTAAGATCTGTGCCCTTCAGGTGCAGTTACAATGCGCGAAGGAGGAACTAAATAGGTTGAGGAGGGTGAAGAGTGGTGGGGAATGGGAACTGGCAGTTGGCAAGAAGGTAGCTAGGAAGAGGAGGTATTCAGACAGTTTTACTTTGCATACATGCAATAGATACGACCAACTGTCAGAGTTGAGTGGAGAGGAGCCTCGTGTAGCCGTAGATGTAGGTAACTTGCAGCAGTCCTCAGCAGTTAGGAGGCCTAGGTTAGTTGCAAAGTCTAGCAGAAAGAAGGTTCTGCTGCTAGGTAGTTCCCACGGTAGAGGTGTGGGCCAGCAGTTGCAGGAAGTGTTGGGGAGTGAGTACCAGGTCACCAGCATTGTGAAGCCTAGTGCAGGATTGGCTCAGGTGACTGAAAGCATAGGGGAGTTATGTAAGAATTTTACGAAAGAGGATCAGGTAGTGATAGTGGGTGGAGCAGAGAACAGTCTCGATAGGGACGAGGAATATGATGACAGTGGTGACTTGGTTAAGATAGCTACTCAAACTGGTGGCACTAATGTGCATTTCGTGCAACTGTTTCAGCGTCATGATCGGCCTCACCTTAATGCGGCTGTTAGGCGCGCTAATGTGGGGCTGGGCAGGGCACTAATGGCGGAGGGCATGGATCACATCTCAGTGGTGCCAGTTGGGTCTATCAGTAGATGGTGTTTCACTAGGCATGGCCTGCACCTCAACAGGTATGGGAAGGGGAGGTTGGCTAAGCTTATAGGTGACAGTGTAGTGGGTGGTGGTGGTGGTGATGGTAGTGGTATCACTCATGGAAAAATTCCTGTAGTAGTTGGTGTTAGAGCTGCACCTTTTTTAGACTGAAGTCAGCTGATAGGTATACCTGCTTAAAGGAAGTGTCACTAAGGGCTCACCTCCAGAGGATGTAATGTTTCCAAGTAGAGAAGGAATTAGCATATTTCATCAAAATATAAGAGGTATTAGGGATAAAGTTAGTGAACTGCTAACAAATGTTAACTGTGAAATTATTGGTATATCAGAGCACCACTTAAATAATTTGATAATTCAGAGGCTTCCTTTACCAGGCTACAGATTAGCTGGCTGTTTCTCAAGGAATTCCTTGCGGGGTGGGGGAGTGGCTCTGTACGTAAAAAAACAGTATTTCATTTGAGTACATAGACGTATCACGACACTGCACCGAGTAGATATTTGAAAGTTGTGCAGCATTAGTTGAATTTAGTGAAACTAAACTTCTAATTGCTGTTGTTTATAGGTCCCCTAACTCCGACTCCAGAGCATTTTTGCTTAAGATAGAGAGGGTTCTTGATTCACTTTGTAGGAAGTACCAGAAAGTAGTTATATGTGGTGACTTCAATATTAATTTTGTACATGATATTGCAAGGAAAAGGATGTTGGTAGATCTCCTAAATTCATATGATCTGATGCAAACTGTGTTTTTTCCAACTAGGGTGCAGGGGAACAGTAGCACAGTCATAGACAATATTTTTATTCATTCTTCATTACTAGATGGGCATTCTGTTAGTAAAAGGGTCAATGGCCTTTCAGACCATGATGCACAAATTTTAACATTAAAAGGTTTTTGTACTCAAACCAACGTCGTATTTAATTACAAACTACGTAGGAAAGTTAATCCAACAGCAATAGAGAGTTTTTCAAAACTTGTCAAGGAACAAGAGTGGCAAGATGTTTATAGTGCCGATAATTTAGATGATAAATGCAATGCTTTCCATAACACATTTCTCATGCTCTTTGAAAGTTGCTTTCCATTAGAACATTCTAAACGGGGTACTAGCAGTAATGGACAGCCCGGTTGGCTGACTAGTGGGATAAGGATATCATGTAGAACAAAGCGGGAATTATATCAAAATGGTAGATGTAGTCACAATCAAGCTACGGTAGCCCTTTACAAACAGTATTGTAAGGTGCTTTAAAATGTTATTAGCAAGGCAAAAAGTATGTGGTATGCAAATAGAATAGCTAATTCACAGGATAAAATTAAAGCCATATGGTCAGTTGTGAAGGAAGTGTCTGGTCAGCAGCACAAGGTTGATGATATAAAGTCAGTTCGCAGTAATAATATTTCTGTTACTGATAAATCGGATATGTTGTTGTGGTCTTCAGTCCTGAGACTGGTTTGATGCAGCTCTCCATGCTACTCTATCCTGTGCAAGCTTCTTCATCTCCCAGTACCTACTGCAACCTACATCCTTCTGAATCTGCTTAGTGTATTCATCTCTTGGTCTCCCTCTACGATTTTTACCCTCCACGCTGCCCTCCAATGCTAAATTTGTGATCCCTCGATGGCTCAGAACATGTCCTACCAACCGATCCCTTCTTCTAGTCAAGTTGTGCCACAAACTTCTCTTCTCCCCAATCCTATTCAATACCTCCTCATTAGTTACGTGATCTACCCACCTTATCTTCAGCATTCTTCTGTAGCACCACATTTCGAAAGCTTCTATTCTCTTCTTGTCCAAACTAGTTATCGTCCATGTCTCACTTCCATACGTGGCTACACTCCATACAAATACTTTCAGAAACGACTTCCTGACACCTAAATCTATATTCGATGTTAACAAATTTCTCTTCTTGAGAAACGCTTTCCTTGCCATTGCCAGTCTACATTTTATATCCTCTCTACTTCGACCATCATCGGTTATTTTACTCCCTAAATAGCAAAACTCCTTTACTACTTTAAGTGTCTCATTTCCTAATCTAATTCCCTCAGCATCACCCGACTTAATTCCACTACATTCCATTATCCTCGTTTTGCTTTTGTTGATGTTCATCTTATATCCTCCTTTCAAGACACTGTCCATTCCGTTCAACTGCTCTTCCAAGTCCTTTGCTGTCTCTGACAGAATTACAATGTCATCGGCGAACCTCAAAGTTTTTACTTCTTCTCCATGAATTTTAATACCTACTCCGAATTTTTCTTTTGTTTCCTTTACTGCTTGCTCAATATACAGATTGAATAACATCGGGGAGAGGCTACAACCCTGTCTCACTCCTTTCCCAATCACTGCTTCCCTTTCATGCCCCTCGACTCTTATAACTGCCATCTGGTTTCTGTACAAATTGTAAATAGCCTTTCGCTCCCTGTATTTTACCCCTGCCACCTTCAGAATTTGAAAGAGAGTATTCCAGTCAACATTGTCAAAAGCTTTCTCTAAGTCTACAAATGCTAGAAACGTAGGTTTGCCTTTTCTTAATCTTTCTTCCAAGATAAGTCGTAAGGTCAGTATTGCCTCACGTGTTCCAACATTTCTACGGAATCCAAACTGATCTTCCCCGAGGTCGGCTTCTACCAGTTTTTCCATTCGTCTGTAAAGAATTCGCGTTAGTATTTTGCAGCTGTGACTTATTAAACTGATAGTTCGGTAACTTTCACATCTGTCAACACCTGCTTTCTTTGGGATTGGAATTATTATATTCTTCTTAAAGTCTGAGGGTATTTCGCCTGTCTCATACATCGTGCTCACCAGATGGTAGAGTTTTGTCATGACTGGCTCTCCTGAGGCCATCAGTAGTTCTAATGGAATGTTGTCTACTCCGGGGGCCTTGTTTTGACTCAGGTCTTTCAGTGCTCTGTCAAACTCTTCACGCAGTATCTTATCTCCCATTTCATCTTCATCTACATCCTCTTCCATTTCCATAATATTGTCCTCAAGTACATCGCCCTTGTATAAACCCTCTATATACTCCTTCCACCTTTCTGCTTTCCCTTCTTTGCTTAGAACTGGGTTGCCATCTGAGCTCTTGATGTTCATACAAGTGGTTCTCTTCTCTCCAAAGGTCTCTTTAATTTTCCTGTAGGCAGTATCTATCTTACCCCTAGTGAGACAAGCCTCTACATCCTTACATTTGTCCTCTAGCCATCCCTGCTTAGCCATTTTGCACTTCCTGTCGATTTCATTTTTGAGACGTTTGTATTCCTTTTTGCCTGCTTCATTTACTGCATTTTTATATTTTCTCCTTTCATCAATTAAATTCAATATTTCTTCTGTTACCCAAGGATTTCTATTAGTCCGCGTCTTTTTACCTACTTGATCGTCTGCTGCCTTCACCACTTCATCCCTCAGAGCTACCCATTCCTGTCAATTGTTCCCTAATGCTCTCCCTGAAACTCTCTACAACCTCTGGTTCTTTCAGTTTATCCAGGTCCCATCTCCTTAAATTCCCACCTTTTTGCAGTTTCTTCAGTTTCAATCTGCAGTTCATAACCAATAGATTGTGGACAGAATCTACATCTGCCCCAGGAAATGTCTTACAATTTAAAACCTGGTTCCTAAATCTCTGTCTTACCATTATATAATCTATCTGAAACCTGTCAGTATCTTCAGGCTTCTTCCATGTATACAATCTTCTTTTATGATTCTTGAACCAAGTGTTAGCTATGATTAAGTTATGCTCTGTGCAAAATTCTACAAGGCGGCTTCCTCTTTCATTCCTTCCTCCCAATCCATATTCACCTACTATGTTTCCTTCTCTCCCTTTTCCTACTGACGAATTCCAGTCACCCATCACTATTAAATTTTCGTCTCCCTTCACTACCTGAATAATTTCTTTTATCTCGTCATACATTTCATCTATTTCTTCATCATCTGCAGAGCTAGTTGGCATATAAACTTGTACTACTGTAGTAGGCATGGGCTTTGTGTCTATCTTGGCCACAATCGGATATATGTACAGTATTTAACAACCATTTCCTGAACATTGCTGGTGAATTAAATAATAATTTAGTTTCTACAGGAAATCATACAAATTTCTTAGCAAATGCCTTTCCGAGATTGACGTCTGAAATACTCCTCTATGATACAGACAAGAGGGAGATTGAGTCAATAATTAAATCACTGAAGACTAAGGACTCTCGTGGTTATGATGGAGTGTCTAGTAGAATATTAAAGTACTGTGCTGAACATGTTAGCCCTGTATTTAGCCATATTTGTAATTTTTCCTTTAGGAATGGTCAGTTTCCTGAGCGATTAAAGTACTCAGTAGTAAAGCCGCTTTATAAAAAGGGAGAAAGGTATAATGTAGATAATTTTAGACCTATTTCTATGCCATCAGTGTTTGCAAAAGTTATCGAAAAGGCTGTGTATGTAAGGTTAATTGATCATTTTATATCACACGATTTGTTATCAAATGTACAGTTCGGCTTTAGAAGTCGTTTGACAACTGAAAATGCTATATTCTCTTTTCTCTATGAGGTACTGGATTGGCTAAACAAAAAGTTTCGAACGCTTGGCGTATTTTTTGATTTAACAAAGGCATTTGACTGTGTTGATCTCACAATATTGCTCCAGAAGTTGGATCATTACGGAATAAGGGGAGTAGCTCACAATTGGTTCACCTCTTACTTTAGCAACAGGCAGAAAATGGTCATTATTCACAATGTTGATAACGGCTGTGATGTGGGATCTGAGTGGGGTACTGTCAAGTGGGGGGTGCCCAAGGGATCAGTGTTGGGGCCGCTCCTGTTCCTTATTTATATAAATGATATGCCCTCTAGTATTATGGGTAACTCTAAAATATTTCTGTTTGCTGATGACACTAGCTTGGTAGTAAAGGATGTTGTGTGCAACATTGACTCGGTTTCAAGTAGTGCAGTACATGACCTCAGTTCATGGCTTGTAGAAAATAAACAAACGTTAAATCACAGTAAGACTCAGGTTTTACAGTTTCTAACACACAATTCAACAAAACCTGACGTTTTAATCTCACAGAACGGTCATATGATTAGTGAAACTGAACAGTTCAGATTCCTAGGTGCTCAGATAGATAGTAAGCTGTCGTGGAAAGCCCACGTTCGGGATCTTCTTCAAAGACTTAATGCTGCCATTTTCACTATTCGAACGGTATCGAAAGTGAGTGATACTTCGACATGTAAATTAGTCTACTTTGCTTATTTTCATTCACTTATTATGTTTTGGGGTAACTCTTCCCATTCTAGAAGGATATTTCTGGCTCAGAAACGGGCGGTTCAGGCAATAAGTGGTGTGAGTTCACGAACCTCTTGTCGACTTCTGTTCACGAGTCTGGGTATTTTGACATTGGCCTCTCAATATGTATATTCCTTATTGTCGTTTCTTGTTACCAATATTAGTTTACTTCCAACAATAAGCAGCTTTCACTCGGTTAATACTCGGCAGAAATCAAACCTCCATTTGGATCGGACTTCCTTAACTCTTGTGCAAAAAGGTGTGCAGTATATTGCTGCATCCATTTTCAATAAGCTGCCACTCGAATTCAAAAATCTTAGCAGTAATCCACGCGCTTTCAAATCGAAACTGAAGAGTTTCCTCATGGGTCACTCCTTCTATTCTGTCGAGGAGTTGCTTGAAAAATTAAGTTGATTCTCATTGTATTGCTGATAGCGTTTGCTTAAACTTATGGACTGATTTTCTTTCAGGTTCATGAACATTTATTTCTATCTGTTATTACTTTTATGTTGTAAGTTCATGTACTGACACGTTGCATGACCTTGGAGATTTGCTCCTCAATTTGGTCCTACGGAACTTGACATGTAAATTAATTAATTAATTAATTAAGCCACTGTGCCACACCAGTTTGCGACTGTCCTGCTTCCACTCTTCCTACGGCCCTCCACTGCAGAGAGTCTGTAGGCGTCTCCTCTGTGCCATACTGCACCGTCAGTGAGTGTGCACACAGTGATTGTGGATGTGGGACTATCCTGCAAACACCACCCCGCTTGGTAAATGGTTCAAATGGCTCTGAGCACTATGGGACTTAACTTCTGAGGTCATCAGTCCCCTAGAACTTAGAACTACTTAAACCTAACTAACCTAAGGACATCACACACACCCATGCCCGAGGCAGGATTCGAACCTGCGACCGTAGCGGTCGCGCGGTTCCAGACTGTAGCGCCTAGAACCGCTCGACCACAATGGCCGGCGCTTGATAAATGCCCTGACGTCATTGCTGGCGTGGTTGTCCGTTGATCGGAATGCCGCCTTCCGTGCCTTATACCATCGTGACGACAACTGTTGACAGTTTGTGTGATTACATCGTGAATTAGACACAGGACGGAGAAATAGCAGAGAAATGGAACTCGATATACCGTTAGCCTGCACGCTAGTTATTTGCATTTTGATTTCGTTTTATCGGGACTTCTGCTGTTTGTCTTGGTACCGGGTGCGGGGTCGTGAGTTGTCTCCTGCTTGTACTGTTGTGTTATTTCCCGCCCTCTTTGCCCGCGCGTGCCGGCTGGCTTGTATCTAGTTAGCTCGCGACTTAATGTATAACTGGCCTTACGCACATAAGATAATAATTTGAACTGCTTAGCTGATGTTCATTAATAGGTTCATTAATTCTACAGATGATGTGATGTAATGAATTATTGTGTTTCTAGTTACTTAAGGCAGATGTCAGTCTGTTGTAGATACCCACTAATTATGGGATTTTCGTGCCTATTTGTGACAGTTGCTGCTCCCGTTTGGGGGTCCATGCTAAGCCTGTATTGGAAAGAGCTGAGTGGGCGGGCGTCCGCTTCTGGGCTTAGTTTGTTGAATCCCACGAGGTTGCTTGGTCACATAAAATTTTACATTTTATATCCTACATTTTAGGGAGCCGACCATTTAAGTAACGTCGTTGTGTACCATCGTATCTGATTTGTTGTTGCTTGTGCTCTGAATTACTTTGGTAATACCAATCACTGCAGTAACGAAAGACTACATTTCCTCGTTAAATTTTAGTAAATTGTTCTTCAGGTGGATCATAGTTTTTCGTAAATCATTTTTAACTCATTTCACAAAATGTGTAATAGGCCGTAAATGCCGTGGTTTATGAATGTTTAAATTTTGAAGTAACTTGCTCCCACCTAAATGGCAATTTTTAAAATGTGTTGATGGTTTTATTTGTTATTTGTCTTGTTTAAATGTGCCAAATAAATGTTCAGTACAACTGTCGATGGTGATTGCCTGATGTGTCACTTGGTCCAGTCCAGCCACCCCGCAGCCTATTGTGCTGAGCTTGTGTCGTTGTGTAAAAGTTGAATTCCATGCTGTGGTGAAGTCAGTAGTGAAATCGTATTTATTATGCATTCCGTCGAACTTCCTCCTGTGGTACTGCGCATTATCCATACAATCACAGAACTGGGTTGAATATAGGAACCACCATATCTGGAATGCCCCCTCCCCCTCCCCTTCATCGACATCCGGAAGTTTCGTCGACATCAGGAAATTTGCAAGTTAGTGAAAACAGTTTCGTTCGTGAAACTTTCTGAAAAACTAAACCTGTGTGCCAGGCCGGTTTCGCAGATTCGAGTCCCGGTGCGGCAAACTGTTTCAGTTTGTCAGGAAGTTTCAAATCAGCGTACACTCTGCTGCAGGGTGAAAATCCATTCCACGTTCTTGCATATTGCAGCAAGTACTTTCCGAATTTGTCATTTTGTGGAAGTTTTCCCCATACTTGCAGAAGTTCTATGAGTTCAGTACCGATGCGAAAATGGCAGTGTCGGAAACGATAATGGCAAAAAGACATATGTACCGAAACGAATGTACCATTGGAACACTTAAACATATACAATTGGCACTACTAGTCAATGAAGTGCGAAATGAGTTTATCAATCAGTTTGTTTCACCAGAATGGAAAGCAGAACGGCAGTACAGACGTCTTTAAATTTTAGCTGATTTTTTAAAACTTATCAATACATAAATACATTACATTTATGATAAAATTAGTAAACACTGCTTGCAAAAATCGAAGAGTAATTAAAAGACAGTCCCTTGGTGAGATACCGCGCCGCATGTTTGCTTCCTGTTATCAAATATTTAATTATACAATAACAGATGTTCGAAATTTGCATATGACATCCTCAAAGATTTTAACCTAAGTGAAACGCTCTGAGTTTAGTTAATTGAATAATGTTTTTATTTTTATGTTTCGTCACGATTTTTATTCATTAGCAACAACGCAACAACAGTGAAGATTGCTTTGCTTTCTAAGAAAAACTGCACTTCTGCAACAAGTAATTGCACGAAGTTTCTGAAATAAACTTGCCCCGGTGACATGAACAAGTAAAGATTTTGTTCTTATGTAAACACCTCAGCAATTGCTTACAGAAGTTATTCCTTAGTGGACACAAGCCTCTTCATAATACTTCGCGTCCAGGGGCAGCTCTACGCCGGCAGCACTCGCAGACAAACGAATATCTTTCAAGCGGTGCCGATTTTCTCCGCTTCTGGCAGCACTAGCGCAACCGTCATGTTACCGTGGCCAAACAGGACGAGCAGCAGTCAGTGACTATTTGCTGATGACGCTCTTGAGCGCAGGACAGTGTTGTCCTTCAGGTGGCTCTAGGAGGATAAAAGATGACTAGAACAGAATTTCTCTTTGCTATCATGAATGGAAGCTTCCTCTAAATGCGGAAAAATGTAAACTCATGAATAAGAGTACGAAACAAATTCTATAACAGTAGATTACAGAATTTAGTGGTGTGGATATGGGCGCAGTCACGTCGATTAAATATCAAGGCGTAACGCTGAAAAGCAACATGAAACGGAACGAGCACGTAAAGTTGCTTGTAGGGAAGGCGAATGTCGACTTCGGTTTATTGGCAGAATTGTAGGTAAAGTGTAGCTCACCTGTAAAGGAGACCTGTAGAGAACACTTGTGCGACCCATTTTTGAGCACTGCGCAACTGTTAAGAGATCTCCATTTGGTCGGATCAAAGAAGACAACGAAGAAATTCTGAGGCGTGCTGATAGATTTGTTACCGGTGGGTTCGATCAACACTTGAGTTTTATTGAAATGAAATGCTCCATGGACTCAAATTGATATCGCTGGAGGGAAGAAGACGTTCTTCCGCGATACGCTATAGAGAATAGAGAGCCGTCATCTGCGACAGACTGCAGAAAGATGTTGCTGCCACCAACATTCATCTCACGTACGAACCGCGAGGTCAAGACAAGAGAAATTAGATGTACGGAAGCATATAGACAGTCTTCTTTCCACGTTCCGTATGGCGATCAGAGGAGTATGTACGTAAATGAATGAACATGTAGGTACAGTTCAGTGGAAGCCATCATTGACAGAAACTGCTGAGCCACAAGAATGTGTCTATTTCGTAATGAAAACCACACGCAATTTAACCTGAAGCTGAATCTGGTACTCTCCCCGTCGTAAGTATAGACATTGAGCTCTCACCTGCAAAGACCACCGACAGAAAACTTTCTATTTAGTTACTATGATATGACAATAAATAAGTGTATCCATTAGCATAAAAGTAATTACATCTTTTTGAAACGGATAGAGTGCTGACAGGGCCAATTTCGTGTGATTTTTGTAGATTTTTCTTGTTTGTTCCCAATGAAAATAGAAAAACTTACATGTTGCATCCATTTCGCTTCAAGGCTGTTCAGGATTTAAACTCTGGCTGCGACTGCCGACGGCCAATGTTTGTGTTGCTATTCTAGGACAGTTCATTAATCCGTTTAAACATTTTTTTACAGTACGGTTTCACTATCTTATCTCACATATTCCTAAAGGTTGCTTAGGCCCTAACGCATTAATGTATATGTTTCATCTCAATTAAGAGCGTGCCCCATGGGGAACCTTGTAATAAAAGTGCTACTATGAGGTTGGTGCGTAATTTCGTAGCGTTTTTATTTTGCATGTTGGCATTCCGGTTATTGTGGGTTTATTTATTGACTGTCGATTTTTATTTGTAGTTCACTGTTGCTATTTGAGTTTACAAATTGTCATTTTGTGATATTTATCTTTATGCTAACATAAGGAAAAGAAAGGAATGGTTGGGCCCACAAGAAGCAGTAATCCCCCGTACAAAGACCTGGGCGCATCCACAAAAGTTAATGCTACGCATCTTGTGGAACAGCGATGGTGTGGTTTTTTTTTTTTTTTTTTTTAGAAGCACTCCAAGACAACGACGAGGAAGACTGCGTGAAGTGCTGTTACTGCACGCCTGCAATCTGCTAGATTGACGAAAAACACTATAAAGGAGTTGAGTTGAGAAGTCATTCCGCATCCACCTTATTTACCTGATCTTGCGCCCTCAGATTTTCAACTTTTCCGCTCTCTATCGAACAACCTTCAATTATCTTCCTTTCAAGATGAAAATGCGCTTCCAACATGGCTCGACGAGTTCTTCGCCTCAAAACCACATGGTTTCTATAAGCGCGGAGTCAAAAAGTTCGGCCGGCCGTGGTGGCCGAGCGTTTCTAGGCGCTAAGTCCGGAACCGCGTGACTGCTACGGTCGCAGGTTCGAATCCTGCCTCGGGCATGAATGTGTGTGATATCCTTAGGTTAGTTAGGTTTAAGTAGTTCTAAGTTCTAGGGGACTGATGACCTCAGATGTTAAGTCCCATACTGCTCAGAGCCATTTGAATCTTTTTTTTTTTTTTTTCGAAAAGTTACCGTAGCGTTGGCAGACTGTTGTAGGACGCTATGTTATTGATGGCTAAAGTCTCTGTTACGTGTATCTGTATTGTTAATTAAACGTATGGAAAAAGGCTACGAAATTACGTACTAACACAAATATACGGCGCACTCATGCATGCATTTCGGGTCTTAGTTACAAACACTCAGGTAAATACTGTTTGTCAAGTTAGCTGCAAGGTCCATTACCAACATTACCCACCGTAACAACATTAGACTGTTATAGTGATCCACTAGGGTTCACATTACACGAAGGCTCTGCTGTTAACTGTAGAGACAATTAGCTACCGATACCTGTGCAAATATTGTTGCGTCGGAGAATCAGATTCTGAACCGATGCACATACGAATCAGTAAGCAGTTTTATTTCCAAACATTACATAATTTTAGAAACATCTCATGACCTCTTCCTAGATTTTTGATAATAAGAATGTGATCCTATACAAATATTATTGCCTGAACAACAATGTGTGTCCCCGAACTGAAATACGACGGTGACAATATTAGCCGTTATCAGTTTCATTCGTATCTGCGCAAGAGTGCATTACAAGTAGTGCCACAGAAACCTCGTACATTGACATCTCATGAGCCTTTTGGTGAGACAAATACTAACTTCATGTGTATCAGTTTCTTAGATTTTTTTTGGTAAAAATTTTACTGACCTGGATAAAACTGAAATACAGTTCAATCACAAGGTCGTTGAGCGTAGATATATAATTACTTTGTTACATTTTGGAAATACCGTTTATTTTCCAAATTTCTTAAGTCAGTGTGCTTAACCACCAAAATGATCCAGAGACTGAAGCGGGCTCGTTCGTGTGACGTCTCATCACACCATTTTCGTAGCTCTATTAATAGTTCTATTTTATGGCGCTCTCTGAACTGACACATGGGCATCCTTAACCGCTCCGTAAAAGTAACGTGACATAATTACAAACAATACCGGTCATAAGTAAAGCATTTTCTTGTTACACGCATTATAAAGATTAATCTCGTGGAGATATGTACCGTCTATGCAACTAAATGAAGGCAGTTTTATTCCCATATTCGTTTCGCTTCTTTTATTTGGGAAGCATCATCAGTGACCTGAAATACATGATTCTTTTTGTACATACAATTGACGTATATAATAAGCTGCTATATTACATTTTGTCGTGTTTTTCTCTTGATTTTTAGGTTAGGAGACACTTTTATAGCACAAGTTCCGTATTGTGAATGTATCGTTTAGTGTTACTTACAATTTCCAGCGCTGTTAACACATGTGTGTGCTCCTGGAGATATATTTATTAGTCTTCACACTCCAGCTGGCCAATTCCTGGCGTTCTTCCATCCATATTATCACATCGCATGTAAGAACGCCAGGAATCGGCCAGCTGGAGTGTGAAAACTAACAAATACATCTCCAGGACCACACACGTGTTAACAGCGCTGGAAATCGTAACACCGAACGAACTTGTGCTACAAAAGTTGCTTCTAACCTAAAAAACAAGAAAAAACACGACAAAACTTAATATAGCAGCTTATTATATCCATCACATAATACGTTTATTGTATGTATAAAAAGAAACATGTATTTCAGGCCACTGATGATGCTTCGCAAATAAAAGAAATGAAAGCGTATGGCAATAAACAAACTGCCTTCATTTAGTTTCATAGACGGTACATACCTCCCCGAATTTAGAGCAACTAAGGGAAAGACGGAAAACAGATAAAAATGACGAAAGATTAATCTGTTAGTAACTCACGGATGTTTTCATTTAATAATAACGTGAGAGAGCTAAAGCAAAATTTATTTGAATCTTTTCGTATGACATGCTTTTAACTTACTTGGCCGGTGAATTCGCAATACACCTAACATAACTGTGATGGAAGCAGAGCCATGCCGACGTGGTGGCGATGTAGGTCGGTGTCAAGGGCGCAGGCACACAGGGAGGCACGGAATGCAAAAACTGACGGAAAGAGGATTAATCTCTCGTGTCTCCATTTTCTGTCTACGAGACGAAGCCTTTCCTCAGCCAGCGACAATAAACTCATGCTGATGTCACAGTGTCATTTCTACAGCGTTTCATCATAAAGAAACCACTACCAACCAACAACGGCTTGTTTACACAGTTTACATGACAACAGTGCTGCCGCCTACACAGTTCGCTCATGTTCAACAATGAGGTTCTTACTGCTAAGGTACTGTAGGTTCAAATGGCTGTGAGCACTATGGGACTTAACTTCTGTGGTCATCAGTCCCCTAGAACTTAGAACTACTTAAACCTAACTAACCTAAGGACATCACACACATCCATGCCCGAGGCAGTATTCGAACCTGCGACCGTAGCAGTCGCGCGGTTCCGGACTGAGCGCCTGAACCGCTAGACCACCGCGGCCGGCTAAGGTACTGTAGGATCTGAAAGGTCGGCGAGCAGTTGCTGAAGGAAATACGCAATTTGACCGAAGACTTGTGATGCTGCCGACTGAGGGCTCGAGTGAAACTCGATGGTGGAGGAAGAAAACAAAAAATGTGGAGGGGATATGTTTCTTACTGTTTTACTTAACCCTCCAGGCAACACTCTTGCTGCTCACAAGGAAGTGCAAAGTAAAATTATAATAAAAACGAATAGTTTCTCAACTCTTAAATTATAGCTCGTTTTCTTTTATTCCTAGTTAATAATTAATGCTCTATTAATAACATAGGAGAATCTAATAAAACCAAAGCATTGCACCTGTCATTAACAACAGTATATAAATTTTGTTTGCGTTTAAATAACTTTGGAAAGATTATATGATTGGTAATTTTTTACTATAAAGGCTAACTTGATTTGTTGTGAGCCTTTTTTTTCGTTAATATAATTCATTTAAGTAATAGTGTTCAATTAAGCTCCATTAAACATACTACCTGCACTATAAAATTTGCTAAATCTGCACGGAAGAACTGCAGAAACGTAGTTTTACTGGCGACAGCCTTGCAGCTCAGCCGGATGGGCAGAGACACTGCGGTACGGCTGTGGTTAGAAGTTTTGAAACTAATTCCCTCTAGAAAAGCTAGTAAGCATTTAGTTTTTATTTGCCTCATAAAGCAACTCCTTATTACAAAACGAAAATGTAACGTAAATGATTTGACAAACAAAAATGGTTCAAATGGATCTGAGCAATATGGGACTTAACTTCCGAGGTCATCAGTCCCCTAGAACTTAGAACTACTTAAACCTAACTAACCTAAGGACATCACACACATCCATGCCCGAGGCAGGATTCGACCCTGCGACCGTAGCGATCACGCGGTTCCAGACTGTAGCGCCTAGAACCACTCGGCCAACCCGGCCGGCATTTGACAAACAAATGGACGTTTTGGTAAAACGGATGGGGCAGTTTCATTTTCAACAAGTTTCGATCAAGGTTCAGTTCATTGCAAGAACGTGAAATACCAGTCCTATTTACTTCAATTCTCTGCTTTCCATACAACAATACACATTTAAAAAGCGCTGATGAATTCCCAATGGAATAACGCTAATTATTACAAATTCGTTTCAGGTGTCTTAAGCAATTTTTAAAAAAGATAAGAAAGATAATACACGATACGGGCAGTTCTTTTCCTGTTTTCTTTCAAAACTAGGAAAACATTGGGATGAGAAGTTCCGCCTTATGCAATACACCTTATTTCTTTTGTTTCACCCAAGAAATAAGGTGTATTGCATAAGGCGGAACTTCTCATCCCATTTTCTTAGCAAGCACGGAGACAACAAGAAGAACTGCACCACAAGATGATTAGGATTCGTTGTTTGTAATTCATATAATGGTTTTTAGCGTCTCCTTCGACATGATAACTTTTACTTGTTCTAAGAATTCACGTTAATGGAATTAGGTGGTTTTTGCTTAGTCTCATGCACTACCTATTTCACATGTGATGCTTGCGTGAGAACAATCAACATCTGCATATTATCACATATGCCGTTTACTTGGAACATTGTCATATCCTCGAGGAGTGGTCGGTACTTTATATCGCACCGAGAGCGTACGCGGACAGCAACCATACAGTCCCCGAACAAAAGACGTGTTACGTACCTGCAACGCGTACGGCAGGCGCGGCGGCAGCTGACCGCCTACTGACAGCTGTTCCCTACGTGTACAGTCGGTTCCGCACGATACGGGCTGAAACACGTGGTTGGACGGTGCGCGTGGCGGGAAACGCGTATACGCTGCGCCGAGTTTCAGTCAGTATCGTGTTTTCATCCTGTCCATGGTCTGTCGCTTTTCGATGCAACTGACTAGATCGTTGATGCAAATTCCAGAGATGACCTACCCTATTGTGAGTGCTAGAGATGTTTTACCGCAGCAACTAACAATGCCCGCATCAGCATTAAGAGGACATCCATTCATTAATTGCGTGAGCTCAAAATAGGGACGAGGCAAAATCTCACCAAATCTTTTAAAGGGGGAGGGGGACGGGGCGCAATGAAAAATGTCACGTCAAGTTTTTAATTGAGAGAATATGTATTATAACGGATAAAATTTTGTTTCATGTAATTAAAGCCAAGCATAGTCAATATTTAAGTGGCCACCAGTCTTATGGCCTCACTGAAGTGAAATGATTGCTTCACCTGAATGTATGTCCGGTACTCCCCGATTTGAAAGAAGTGCCACACAAGTGTTAGATTTCATTAGGGAAATTCTCTGCTGCGCCGGCCGAAATACACGTGTGTGTGTGTGTGTGTGTGTGTGTGTGTGTGTGTGTGTCAATCGTGATATTCTGAAACGCATATGAAGTCGATATCATTCTGTTCAACATGAACCTGTATCAAAACTGTTATCATGCGTAAGTTAAGCGGCACGCCAGTAAGTCGAAATACACGTGCGAGCGAGTTAATCGTTTGTTCAACGAGGAGAATTCTCTTAGTGATGAAATACATCAAGAGACTGAAAAGCTACGAAACCACACTTCTCAGAGGAAGGTACAAACAATGTTGTCTTTCACGTGGAAAGTAAGTAAAGATTCAGTGACATTTACTCAATATAATATGCCGATAAAAGATCAATTAATTTGGGAATTTCCATCCAGCCTTTTGTCCGTCTGTCTCGTCTGTCCGTCCGAATACCACTCAGGGTTGGCATGCTTCAAATAAAGTGTTTTCAATCACATGTTAACACACCGTTTAAAAAGCGTTACAAATAAAACGTGGTTTTGTTAAAGGGTTTTAATCAGTGTTCAAAACAGAAAAACAAATCATTTTTGCCCGACTATCGGGTAAACCTCTTTTTACGTATGTGTCGGAAACAAGTCTCAAGTATGTATTGATTCACAGCAGAAATAAAACATCCTCCGTCCGAGTTGCGCACATCTGAACGGCTACGGAGAGTTATGAAGTCTTTGGTAGCACGCTGAATTCATTGTGGTAGCGTGAATGAAACGGCAAATAATGTCACGAGTATAAGGCAATTTTCCCAAAGAGAGGTGGCGTAGTTGTCACATAATGTTCGGGAGAACAGTTGTTCAAACCGCGGCTGGTCGAGCTGATGTAGGTTTCAGCGACTTACGTAAATCGCCTAAGTTAAAAGCCGAAAATGATAAAGCCTATTCTGTTCCCTAACTTTGCTCAATTTGACCTGTAAAAAATAAATAAATAAATAAATAAATAAAAGGCAGCTCGTACTGCAATATCGCGAAATACGGGAGAGAGTGTCACGAGTACAACAAGCGAGTTGGGGTGGCAATCGTTAAAACATAGGCATTCTTCGTTGCGGCGAGATATTCTCACGAAACTTCGATCACCTACTTTCTGCTTTAAGTGTGGAAATGTATTCACTTTTCCCACGCACTGTTAGAGAGAGGAACGGTGGAGAAATAGTCTCAAAGTGGTCCGAAGAACCCGCTGCCAGTCTGAATTACAGAGCAGTGAGGTAGATGCAGGAATTCACTGGCCTGTGTAGTACAGAGCTCCCTCACTAAAATGGCCTCGTTGTCGGTGGGACGTAAAAATTTTCCTTCCATAAAGTAGTTGTTGTGTTGTTGAAAGTGCAACAATTCTACGCGGAGTATGCATACTTCCCTTGCGAGCAGGATAATCGTTACTCCTCAATAGAAGAGGAAAGTGGATTAAGAAATATGCAGCCCGAAAGACGTAGGTCGTGAAGATACACCACTTCCACTACTTCACACCTAACTTAACCATATGAAACAATAATTCGTAAAGCCTACGTGTCCAACAGGCAAAGAATTTTCAGATCTTGCCTTTTACTCACATGACCCGTTTTTTTCATTATTTCAGTTACTACAATTTCTCTTGCCTTTAAAAAAAATTACCTTGTATAACTTCACCAGTACATCTTACCTTTCTGCAATTTAGGACGTGTTAAAGACACGCCACCAAAGGTTACTGGTCAATTTATTTTCATCTAAGTACAGTTGTTGTAATTTTTTATATAATTCATTAGTTAAAGTGACACATTTTTATCTTAGTTAAATAATCTTACATCGCATTTTAACTGAATTTTTTCCTCTCGTTTTAGTTCTAAATCAAACATTAACAATTTCATCTACTGAAACCGAGATGCTCTGTAGATACACTAGTTTAAAATCTATGATCCTACAAAAATTTCACTGCACCACACACTTTTCTTTTTACCTGATAATGGCGTAACAGCCGAAACCGTTTTGTGAAATAAATAATAAATATTGTAGAATATTACACCAGTGCAGTGTGTGTTTTTATTCATAATGTATAAAATATTCTACCAACAACCGACGGAACAGTCGATCAATGCGGGAAATTACTGTTCATTGTCGTACACCAATGAATTGGTGTGAAAAGATGTAAAATATATCAAGAGATAACTATAAAGCTGTATTCAACGTCTCGTGAATTTTATTAAGAGATAGACAGAATACATAGTCAAAGACATTATTTACTGGGACTGAATGAAACGAAATTTACTAAGAAGTGTGAGCTAGTTGTTTTAAGGGATACAATGCACCGTCTCCCCGAGTTCGAGTCTAGTGTCATACTGCTGTGTAACCTAAGTATTTCTTGAAGCACACGAGAACAGTCTTCAGAAATCGCATGAAACTGCTGAAGATTGCACAGTGTACAGGGAAATTAGTCTAAACTGCAGTCCCAAAACGAAAACAAACAAAAAATTCTTGTCATAGCTGCATTAAAATCTTCGAACTTTCAGCATAATATGGTAATGACCGTAATGTCTGTTCACGGCCCGCCCAATATGTAGCCACGTGAGGCCCAGTCAGTTGCGATTGCGTGTCAGTGTGAAACACAGCAAACAATTTTGCAGCGCAAGACCACGGGAAAACGTGTCTCGTTGGCAGCGAGGCCACCCGGCCAATTTGTATTTGGACACCGCTGGTGGCGCCAGTGACGAAAATGTGTGCAGAGCTTACCTGTGACGATAAGCGACACGCAGGGGCCGGCGCATGCGCCGACCGCAGCCGGGAAACACTGGCGGAAATCCGCCTAGGACGTAAAGGCTCTTATCGCGCATTTCTCCGCGAGCAGCCCACACGTAAAAACATCAGCTGCAGTAACAATGTAGAATTTGTTTCAGTTTTAGGTAGAAGGTCATACTCCGTTGCCGATGTCGCTAAGGTCGGTATTACACTACCAAATTCTCTTTAACAAAAATTTTTTTTTCAAATAAATTTGGTTGTGAAATAAGGAACTTTGTCAACGTCAGATCTTGATCAAATCTAGAGCGTCGCCTTCGATTTGTCTTCTGTTTACTGCATGGAGAAACGTAACCGCTTGGAGCGCTAGCATCGGTGCAGCTGTTTGCCATTTAATGCAATGTTTATAAATATAAACATGGCCGCGAAGTGCATGATCACGTGTTGACATTGGCGCTCGCGGTGTGAAGGAACTATGACGAAATATTTGATAACAGTGCAATACTTCCTTTCGCGCCACGTTGAAGATCTTTGTCAATGAAATATGATGAATATTTGATCAAATTTCTCTGTCAAAGATAATTTGATAGTGTAACACCGGCCTAAACTAAAGTGCCACATGACACATGGTCGACGGAGGTAAGTCCATAATAAAATTAGACTCATGACGAAAGAAAAGAGCGTGGTGCTGCCCAATTGCAACTGACCAAACTGCGTACGAGTGACCCATGTTAACGATGTTATTAATTGTATTTTGTTCGTGTGATAAGATGCAATGGTCAATCGTCCCCTGTAAAAAAACTTGGTTTCAAAATGTCCTCTTAACTTTCGACAGACGTAATGAATTTGACATTCATTCTGTCCGATACGGCACATATCTAAAATAATGACAGACTTATGTTCACTAACATGCGCTGAAAGCAGCATTAAAAATCAGTGCATTACAGGAGACAACACAACTGCCTATAGCAAGGTGGAAACAGCAGGAAACTAGAGAATTGCAGGAAGACCTGCAGAGTGTCCATGATTGGTACAAGGGCCCTTACTTGGCCCTTATTAATAACCGTACCTCTGTTCAAGAATCAGAAGAGGCGATATACTCGGAAAAGACCTGCAGATACATAGTCAGACAGATTCCAAAATCAGATATTGGATTGTAAGGCATATTCAGGGGCAGATATAGACTCAGATCATAATTTAGTAATGATGAAGGGCAGACTGAAGTTTAAGAGACTAGCCAGGAATAATTAATGCACAAAGAAGTGGCATACGGGTATACTAACGAATGAAGATATGCGTTTGAAGTTCTCTGAGGATAGAGATACTCCGATAATGAATATCTCAGTAGGCAGTTCAGTTGAAGAGGAATGGACATCTCTGAACAGGGCAATCACAGAAACTGTAGAGAAAAACATAGGTACAAGGAAGATAACCGCGAAGAAACAATGGATAACACTAGAAATTCTTCAGCTGATTGACAAAGAAGGAAAACAAAAACATGCAGGGCAATTGAGGAATACTGAAATACAAGACACTTAGGAACGAAATAAATAAGAAGTGCAGGGAAGCTAAGGCGAAATGACTGCATGAAAAATGTGAAGAAATCGAAAAAGAAATATTGTGGCAAGAGCTGACTCGACATATAGCAAAGTCAAATCAAACAATCTTCGGCGAAATTAAAAGGAACGGTGGAAACCTAAGAGTGTAATGCACAAGAGAGAGCGGATAGGTGGAAAGAGTACAAGGGCCTCTATGACGGGTAACACTTGTTTGATGATGTGATAAAAGAAGAAACAGGAATCTATAGGGAAGAGATAGGTGGTCCAGTACTAGAATCAGAATGTAAAAGAGCTTTGGAAGATTTAAAATCAAATAAAGCAGAAGGGATAGACAACATTCCACCGAAATTCCTAAAATCGTTGAGGTTAGTGGCAACAAACCAACTATTCACGTCGGTGTGCAGTATGTGTCAAATTAACGATATATCATCAGACTTTCGGAAAAACACTATCCACACTATTCCTGAGATTGCAAGACCCGACAAGTGCGAGAATTAAAGCACAATGAGCTTAACAGCTCATGCATCCAAGTTGCTTACGAGAATAACATACAAAAGAATCGAAAAGAAAATTGAGGATGTGTTAGATGATGACCAGTTTGGCGTCAGGAAAGGAAAAGGCACCAGAGAGGTAGTTCTGACGTTGCGGTTGATAATGAAAGCAAGACTGACGAGAAATCGAGACAGCTTCATAGGACTTGCTACCTGCTGAAAGTGTTCGTCAATGTAAAATGGGGCAAGATGTTCGAAATTCTGAGAAAATCAGGGCTAAGCTTTAGGGAAAAGACTGTTCATACGTAATATGTGAAAGAACCAAGGAGGAACAATAAGACTGAAAGTCCGATAACGAAGAGCTAGAATTAAAAAAGATGTAAGACGAGGATGTAGTCTTTCGCCCCCACTGTTCAATCTACACACCGAAAAAGCAATGACGAAAATGAACGAAGGTTCAAGAACTGGATTAAAATTAAGGGTGAAAGGATATCATTGATAAGATTCGCTGATGACATTGCTATCCTCAGTGAAAGTGAAGAAGAACTACTGAATATATTGAATGGAATGAACAGTCTAATGAGTATAGAATATGGATGGAGATTGAATCGAAAAAAGACGAAAGTAATGGGAAGAAGCTGAAATGAGAGAAGGGAGAAACTTAACATCAGAATTGGCGATCATGAAGTAGATGAAGTTAAGGAATTCTGCTACCTAGGCAGCAAAATAACCCATGAGGGACGGAGCAAGGGAGACATAAAAAGCGCACTAGCACTGGCAAGAAAGGCATTCTTGGCCAAGAGAAGTCTACTAGAATCGCATATAATTTGAGTAAGAAATTTCTGAGAATGTACGTATTGTATGGTAGTGAGACATGGACTGAGGGAAAACCAGAACAGAAGAGAATAGAAGCATTTGAGGTATGGTCGTACAGAATAATGTTGAAAATTATGTGGACTGATAATGTGAGAAATGAGGAGGTTCTTTAGAGAATCGGCAAGGAAAGGAATATGTGGAAGACACTGACAAGAAGAAGAGACAGGATGGTAGGACATCTAAGAAATCAGGGAATAACTTCCATGGTACAAGAGAGAGCTGCAGAGGGTAAAAAGTGCAGGAGACAGAGAGCGGGATACATACAACAAATAATGGAGAATGTAGGTTGCGAGTGCTGCTCTGAGACGAACAGATTGGCATAGGAGAGAAATTCGTGGCAGGCCACATCAAACCAGTCAACAGACTAATGACTAAAAACAAAACAAAAATGCACATTAGTAGGTGAAGAAATCCACTATCGTTTGACCACACCATTGACGACAAATCACTGTAGTAAGTAACTACAGTAAACAACTCAGAGAGCCCACAAGAAATAAATTGTGATGTTGTTCAGAGATCGTAGTGTAACATGAAAGTCGCCAACGCATATTGATACCACAGACGCTAGCAAAGTCCCGCTGCAAACCACAACGACGAGTCGGAGGTGATCCTGAAGACCACGCCTCCCCTCTCAGCGCAGCAGGGTCCTCGCTCGGAGATCAGTATGGAGCCGAATGTGGAAGAGCTCTTCCCCAGTTCGTGACCTCAGTTACAGGAGTCAGCATCGTAGTGTAGGACCAACGAGTTGTTAAAGTTTCTGATGAACTTGTACTGTTTTAAATGTCGAACATTATATGTCAAGAGAACAGTTTGTTAATAAGTGCATCAAGTACTGTGTTCATAGTCAATGACAGTTGTAAATTACAACGCAGTCCTGTGGCATAGAAGTGCGTCAAAGTTAAGTCATTTCTGTAATAAGGAGAGCTAATATTTCATGTGTTCCAGTTTGATGAGCCTTCCCCCAGAGCAATCAAAGCGCCTACAATTTTGGCCGGTCAAAAGCAATTTCGCCCGCTCACAACACAACTTGCGCGAGAAGCAGATATGAGGCTGATTTCCATTGGAAGAATCTTAAGGAAATGTAATTCATCTTCAAAAGAAGTTTCTTCAGAACACTTATTCGACTGGTTGTTGAGTACTAGGGGCAGTAGCTATTGCTGAAAAAATCGGTTTCCGGTTATATCGTTTATTTTCCACGCTAGTTTATTGTGACTGTTAAATCCGCTAAGAATAACATGTTTCTCAAATAACTGATTTTCGGTTTCTTATTCCTATTATTTTCTGTAATAAAAGTAGAAATCGAACAAAGATTGAAAAATTTTGACTCCCTCAGTTCGAAGAAAAATAGAATCAAAATATTAAATTAGCCTAACTAGGCAAGTAAAAGGAAACAGTCCGTCCACCATTCCCTACTTTTCACGAAAAGTGATAAGTGGTTGAATGCCACAAGAACATTTGCCAGTGTTATCCAAAGGACTATAATTTTTTGAAACTCCGCTCAAAAATCGTGTTGAAATGAGGGGTCACACCACTATTTGGGCGTTACGAATAGTCAATCCTAAAGGGCGAAAACTGAGGTTGAAGAACTCTGTTTTTAATGTTAATTTGTCCGTTTTGAAGGTCTACAAGCAGATAAAGGCGTATGAAGTAGGAAGAGGCAAGAGATCAGCTACTTTCCATTTTTATTGTATACTGTGAATAAACTATTTTTACCCGCCAGGGTAGCCGATGGCGGTAATGCGCTGCTCCCTTGACTCGGTTAGGAGCGCCTACCCCGGATCGAATCTACTCGGCGGATTAACGACGAGGGCCGGTGTGTCAGCCACCCTGGATGTGGTTTTTAAGCGGTTGTCCACATTCCACTAGGTGAATGCCAGGCTGGTCCCCATGTTCCGCCTCAGTTACACGACTCGCAGACATTTGAAAACGTTCTCACTATTTCATGGCTTATACTGGATGCTGGCAGCTGGGGTACACTGATTCCAGCCAGGGTGTTTTGGGGGTGGTGACAAGAAGGGCATCCAGCCATCCTCTGATACTAACATCGTAAAATCCAGAGTAACAGGGCAATCCTACAAACAAAGGCCCCAGAAAATGTTGACTGTAAATAAACTATTTTTAAATTTCTGGTTTATTACTGTTACCATAATTTACTGTACTGACATAATCATTTTTAGCGACTCAGCAGCTGTTTAGATATTAAGATAATTCTCATTTATTTTTCTTTCTCGGTTACAAAAATGGTTCAAATAGCTCTGAGTACTATGGGACGTAACTTCCGAGGTCATCAGTCCCCTAGAACTTAGAACTACTTAAATCCAACTAACCTAAGGACATCACACAAAACCATGCCCGAGGCAGGTTTCGAACCTGCGACTGTAGCGGTCGCGCGGTTCCAGACAGTAGCACCTAGAACCGCTCGGCCACTCCGGCCGGCTTTCTCAGTCACACATTTTAAATTGGATTACACGTTTCGTTTACTCTATGTCACCTTCATATCTAAGTAGTTGCGCCAGCAATCCGTCTTGTCTACTTAGAAGTACATATCAGAGTACTGTACCCTGATATGTGGTTCTGAGCAGACAAGATGGGCTGCTGACGCAACTACTTTGATCTGAAGGTGGTCCAGAGTGATCGAAACATGTAATCTAATTAAATATGTGCAACAAAGAAGGAACAATTAATGAGAATTATGCTAGTTACCATAATATCCTACCTCTTTTATTATTTCATGAAAATGGCAGACAAATCTTCAATTTCTTAAAGCAAATGAAGCATTGTACTTCATTGCTACGTCACTTCGATAAAATACAGGGTGATTCAAAAAGAATACCACAACTTTAGGAATTTAAAACTCTGCAACGACAAAAGGCAGAGCTAAGCACTATCTGTCGGCGAATTAAGGGAGCTATAAAGTTTCATTTAGTTGTACATTTGTTCGCTTGAGGCGCTGTTGACTAGGCGTCGGCGTCAGTTGATGCTAAGATGGCGACCGCTCAACAGAAAGCTTTTTGTGTTATTGAGTACGGCAGAAGTGAATCGACGACAGTTGTTCAGCGTGCATTTCGAACGAAGTATAGTGTTAAACCTCCTGATAGGTGGTGTATTAAACGTTGGTATAAACAGTTTACAGAGAATGGGTGTTTGTGCAAAGGGAAAAGTTCTGGACGGCCGAGAACGAGTGATGAAAATGTAGCACGCATCCAGCAAGCATTTGTTCGCAGCCCAGGAAAATCGACTCGCAGAGCTAGCAGAGAGCTGCAAATTCCACAATCAACTGTATGGAGAGTCGTACGAAAAAGGTTAGTTATGAAACCTGAACGTCAACTACCCGAGGCGATGGATCGGCCGCCAGGCAGCCCGTGACAGAGCACTTCATCACTGGCCTCCAAGAAGCCCTGATCTTACCCCCTGCGATTTTTTCTTATGGGGGTATGTTAAGGATATGGTATTTCGGCCACCTCTCCCAGCCACCATTGATGATTTGAAACGAGAAATAACAGCAGCTATCCAAACTGTTACGCCTGATATGCTACAGAGAGTGTGGAACGAGTTGGAGTATCGGGTTGATATTGCTCGAGTGACTGGAGGGGGCCATATTGAACATCTCTGAACTTGTTTTTGAGCGAAAAAAACCTTTTTAAATACTCTTTGTAATGATGTATAACAGAAGGTTATATTATGTTTCTTTCATTAAATACACATTTTTAAAGTTGTGGTATTCTTTTTGAATCACCCTGTATTTGCAGGATAGGGTTGGTGCAATGCAATGCAACGGACGTCCGGCGACAACAGTGAGAAACTACCGGATAGACCAGGTGGGGGCACGTCTTGCACACTGCACGTACGCGCCTACCAAACCTTAAAAACTCACGAGGAGTGGTCTCTCAGACCGCGTGAAAATTTTCGAACTCGCTCTTTGAGGCCAGTTGTGGTGGAATGCTTCTATACTACCCCTACCCTTCTGAAATTGCCAAGCTTACGATATATTGTTGTCGATTGCGTTATCGCCTTCCATGTTTATTGTTGACATGTATAAGTGATAGGTGTTGGAGTTTCCTAGACCGCACCTCGTGGACTACGTATCTGTTTCCTTCAGTACGGTACCGTATAGCTCAAAATGTGTTGCCAAGAATGTGTCATTTTTAACTTTCCCGAGTTTGATGAAACTGTTAGTCGGTAGACGGAGGAGGGTGTCAGTGATGTAGATCAAGAAATAAACGAAAAAGGCGACGATTTTACATTATCTTTTGATGATAGTACTGCTATCGAACAAGAGTATCATTCAGAGGAAGAACATCAGGAAAGTTCTGACGGAGATCTCTGTTTCTACAATGAAATATTAAAAATGTCTGTTAAAATCGAATGAGTTCTGAGTGGTGATAAGAAAAATGTAGTTCCCAGCAGTGAATGTCAGTTTGACAGACTTTCTTTTGGTGTCTATCGGGTGGAATTTTTATGCGCAGATTTAAACCCTGGAATTTAGTTTTATTTGGAAATTTATTTGCTACAGAGATTGTATAATTTTTCAGAATGTATTATTTATGTGTACTATTTAAAAGAACCACACAACATTATGTACTTTTGTGTGATAAACAGTAAAATGATGCAGGCTTTGTTTAGTAGAATAAAATAAATTAGAAGCATTTAAAGAACGCTTAAATAACTGTCAAATAAATGTTATATAACATAAATTAAAAATTTCAAATCATTTTTACCTTAAATCTCTGTTTAAACGTGGGGGTTCCAGAGACCCCACCTCGTGGTAGACGTTACAGAAATGCCACCTCGCGAGTTGAGGGTTAAGCCACGACACATGGCAGCAGCGACGTTATTCTCTAGTAATGCAGTACCATTTCTTGTGGCATGTGTTTATTGCTGTTTTCTGTTGGCATTGTGGTTAAAATAGCTCTGATCGCTACTCCATTTTCAATAAAAACGGAATATATCAAACCAATGCAAATTTTGTGAATAAAAATTACTCTTTTTTAAAAAAACTTTTATTTAAGGACAAAGAAATTTGGCACTGCGACGATGGCTAAGTGATATTTCGTTTTTCTTTACTCGGTTATTAATTTAAAAAGAACTTTGTTGTAACCGAGACCAAACAAATACCGATTATTCAGAACTAAAATACTGGTATCGGTTTTAACCGGTCACTTTATTCCCATTCCTGTTGAGTACTCCTTATCAGTCTGGGACTAGGGATGGTGGAGAGCCAACTACAGACGGCGTGTTTCATTACGGAAGCACTTAGTCGGCGAGTAAATATTCAACAAACTTCAGTGGCAGACTCTGTAAGGGAGACACTGACTGCCAAGGGTAGTTACTGTTGGAATTCCGAGACATTACGTTCCCGGAAGACTCGGCCAACGTATTAATTCCTCCCATACACGTCTCGCGAAATTACCCCAACGACAAATCAGAGACACTAAAGCCCATACGGAGATTTACTGTGCTACAACTGGCCACCTCTTACCCATACCTCCTGCGTGGGCGGGGTCAACTTTGTATTTTCAAATGGGAAACCTTTATTTGATTGCACATTCGGAAAATTACCGAACAATCAGTTTAATAAGCCACAGCTCCAAAATACTAACACGAATTCTTTACAGGCGAATGGAAAAACTAGTAGAAGCCGACCTCGGGGAAGATCAGTTTGGATTCCGTAGAAATACTGGAACACGTGAGGCAATACTGACCTTACGACTTATCTTAGAAGAAAGATTAAGGAAAGGCAAACCTACGTTTCTAGCATTTGTAGACTTAGAGAAAGCTTTTGACAATGTTGACTAGAATACTCTCTTTCAAATTCTAAAGGTGGCAGGGGTAAAATACAGGGAGCGAAAGGCTATTTACAATTTGTACAGAAACCAGATGGCAGTTATAAGAGTCGAGGGGCATGAGAGGGAAGCAGCGGTTGGGAAGGGAGTGAGGCAGGGTTGCAGCCTCTCCCCAATGTTATTCAATCTGTATATTGAGCAAGCAGTAGAGGAAACAAAAGAAAAATTTGGAGTAGGTATTAAAATCCATGGAGAAGAAATAAAAACTTTGAGGTTCGCCGATGACATTGTAATTCTGTCAGAGACAGCAAAGGACTTGGAAGAGCAGTTGAACGGAATGGATGGTGTCTTGAAGGGAGGATATAAGATGAACATCAACAAAAGCAAAACGAGGATAATGGAATGTAGTCGAATTAAGTCGGGTGATGCTGAGGGTATTAGATTAGGAAATGAGACACTTAAAATAGTAAAGGAGTTTTGCTATTTGGGGAGCAAAATAACTGATGATGGTCGGAGTAGAGAGGATATAAAATGTAGACTGGCAATGGCAAGAAAAGCGTTTCTGAAGAAGAGAAATTTGCTAACGTCGAGTATAGATTTAAGTGTCAGGAAGTCATTTCTGAAAGTATTTGTATGGAGTGTAGCCATGTATGGAAGTGAAACATGGACGGTAAATAGTTTGGACAAGAAGAGAATAGAAGCTTTTGAAATGTGGTGCTACAGAAGAATGCTGAAGATTAGATGGGTAGATCACATAACTAATGAGGAAGTATTGAATAGGATTGGGGAGAAGAGAAGTTTGTGGCATAACTTGACCAGAAGAAGGGATCGGTTGGTAGGACATGTTCTGAGACATCAAGGGATCACCAATTTAGTATTGGAAGGCAGCGTGGAGGGTAAAAAACGTAGGGGGAGACCAAGAAATGAATACACTAAGCAGATTCAGAAGGATGTAGGTTGCAGTAGGTACTGGGAGATGAAGAAGCTTGCACAGGATAGAGTAGCATGGAGAGCTGCATCAAACCAGTCTCAGGACTGAAGACAACAACAACATTCGGATTCTACGCCAGAAAATACGTGCGGTTCAGTGAAACCCCTGTTTTAGACTCGTGGCAGATGACGCTGTAATCGACAAATATCAAGAGTGGCTACTTTTTACAATTAAGTGTCGACGCATTCGATTCTACATTTAATTTATGATGTAAATGTAAACCGTACGTTTTAACGTTTGATATTTATCATTCAAATTTACTTTAGTGTTGTAAATTTGATTTACAGGACAATACGGTTAGCTCTTTCAATGTCTGGTTAGAAACTACATTTAGTGTTATCCAGGAACAACGACATGGCTGTAATAGTTTCCAGTTGCCATCCGGATGCTTCGTATGGGTGAGTCCCATTGCCTCTCACAGTTGAAGTGCTTCTTTTCGGTGAGTCCCTTTGCCTCGGTCATTCCGATGGTTTGGGGACTCACCGCAATCAATCTCGTCGGGAACAGAAAACTATATTACCATCTAAGTAGCATATATGCAAAAATGTCAGTGTCTAGCCATATTATTTGTACTGTACAATCGCATATGCAACACGGAAGTAACGTTTGGACATCATTATCAACCGTTAGAACAGAAAGGTTTAACTCTTCAGGCTTTCCCGGCGATCTAATGACATCTTGGGTTGTGGGGTGTTCTGCTGGATATCAGCGTCGTACTTGCACGATATTTCGGTCACGTAGCTCGTGACCTTCATCAGGTGCGACCTGAGACTGCTCCTCGAGTAATATTAATATTAAAGGATGGGGACCATCCACGCCCACACCAACGTGGTGACCAAACCAAAAGTTCTACTGTCACCTCCGTAAACATGTTAGTTTTTGAATCAGGCGTCACAGGATGCGGGCTGTGATGTTATCCATGCGTCTGGGTAAAATTACTCATTAACATGGTCTATCAGGAGATAGAAGTGGTCGAAAACGATTGAAGGGTAGCGGTTGTAAGGGCAGAGGAAAAAAAGTGCCAAGGCCAGCGCCAAGATAGAAGTGGTCGAAAACGATTGAAGGGTAGCGGTTGTAAGGGCAGAGGAAAAAAAGTGCCAAGGCCAGCGCCAAGGGAAAAAAACCTCTTCGACAGTAGGACGGGTAGTAAGGGCAGTAGCGGCTTGCTAGCTGCGACAGAGCATGCAAGGTGAGGTAAGGTTAGCGTGAGGTATCGTGCATCGTTACCTATGTGCTGCGTGGTCGTTAGCTGGGTCAATCCGGGTGCTGCGGCTGGGCTCGCTTGTAGTCTCCTGGGCCGGCCGCAGTGGCTTTCTCCCTGTAACATAAGAGTTCGGCGCTGCAACGCATGCGTTGCTGTTAGGCCCTCTGCTGCGCCTTGTCGTCGGTGACTTGGTGCAGCTTCATCAGGCTGGTGCAGAACGGCGGCGATCGGCTACCGTTCAGCGTCCTCCTCTACTGCACGGCGCAGGACTTCTGCAGTGTAGCTTCGAGCAGCTGCGTATGTTCAGTGAGCTGCGCCGCTTGAGCGTCGGAGAAATGCACGCCGTTCGCTCGCGCTTGCACGACGATGGCTGCCTTTTTGGCTTCTCGGTCCCTTGGAGGGGCCGCTCCCGCAGCGGTCGGCGTCACCACCGGTTCCGCTGGGGCGGCGGTTTTCTTCTTTGCACCTTTCACCTGCGGTGCTGCTGGGGCAGCCGCTGGGATAGGCGCGCGAACGTCCTTCTGCGAGGTCGCAGGAGTGTTCGCAGGTACGACTGCACTGAGGTCTTGGGCGAAGACTGCTCGCAGTTGCCTCAAGGCCTCTTCCTTCTCTACAGCCACGGCGGCTGCGAAGGCAGCCCTCTCCGCCGCCATGACGGCTTCGAGGGCCGCTGTGGCCTCCTTCACGGCGGTGCCGAGTTCGAGGTCACACTTCTTCACGGGAGAGCGAGCTGCGTCCTGGCTGCCCGTTTCCGAGCGGTCGTCCCTGCCCCTGGCAGGTGGATCTGCTACTGCGCCGTCCCTCAGCTGCGCCGGGCTGTTCTGCGCCCTACGCCGTTTCCGACGTGGTCTTTGCTTCTGCCGCTGCGTCGGTGCGGCCGCTTCACCGCCCCCGGCACGGTTGCGGCTTGAGAAAACTGCACAACTGCGCCAACTGGCGACGTGCGGGCCGGCACACCGGACACAAGTCGGCAGAACGTTGCTGCCGCGGTCGCGGCTGTCGTGCACACCTGAGCACTTGACGCACCGCGCCGCGTTGCGGCAATACTTCGCAACATGGTCCTCGCCCTGGCACCTGAAGCAATGGGGCAGAGGGTCCATGGCGGTCGGGAGAGCCTCTGTCGTAACCGGAAAGCCCAGCAACTTCCGCAAGTCAAAGATGTCGCTCCCGCCGTCGACCGTTTGCACGGTCACGGCATAGTGCGGCGCCCTCTTCCTGTTGGTCCGGTTGTGCAACCTTGCGGTTGCATTACCAAACCTGGCTCGCAGCAGCCCTTCCCGGACCGCTGCCTCATCACAGCACCAAGGTAACCCCCTGAGGAGTGCCTTGGTCGTCATCCTTCCTACGGAAGGTGCCCTCTCACGCGCCGGCGGCGCGTCGACGATGTGGCCGGTCACTGCGACCTTGATCGCCCTGTGGTCGGCCACGTTTGCAGCTCGAACACAGATGAGCGAGTCTGTATCGACAGACTCGTAGACCACCTCGTTCCGAGCGCAATTCGTGATGGTGTCGAACAGCGCTGTCCACCCACCTTTGCACTTGACGTACAAAGGGGGGACAGGCCGCGACCCGTCTTCTCGGGAGTTCCTTGCATGGTCTGCAGACTCAGTGAGTTGCACAACCGAAGGACGCTTCGTAGCGGCAGGTTTCCTCTGCGCACCCTTCTTTCCCATGCTGCGAGGCGCGGAACACGACAATCTGCACGCGCTGTTAAAACAACGCACGACAATTTGCTCTCCGCGGCGCCCACAGCACAGAAACCTCTTCACGAGCTCTCATCGGGCGAGTAAGCGAAGCGCTCAACGGCAGCGGTGCGCTCGCCTCGCCAGCTCAGGCCGCTCAGCTGCTCCTCGAGTGGACCTGGTCCAGTATTTATGCCTATGGCCTTCCCCCTCCACCAACGGCTGCAGGCGCTTCCTCTGTGGTCCGCGCCCATTCCCTGCGACCTGCTGGAGCGTTGCTGCTCCGTTTTCCGTCCGCTGCGGTTCTAGGTGTTCCCTCTGCGGTCCGCGCCCACCAAACCCGCTCCTGGGGGTTTCATCTACGGTCTGGGGTACCAAGCGTTCCCCCTGCGGTCCGCGCCCGCTCACCACGACCTGTTGGAGCGTTGCTGCTCCGTTTTTCGTCCGCTGCGGCTCTGTATGTTCCCTCTGCGGTCCGCGCCCACCAGTCCCACTTCTGGGTGTTCCATCTTCGGTATGGTGCGCCTGGCAGTCCGTCAGGGGCTCGTTTTCCATCTCCATGTCTCTGGTTCTACTGTTTGTGTAGTGTTGCAGCTGGCCTCGTTGCTCCTTTAACAATTCCAGAGCCGGATCCCAGGCTCTGCTTAGCTGGTACCCTGTGTCACGGTTCATAAGGTCGTCAGCCATTTTAATTTCTATCGATTCTCTTATAATACTGTCCCAAAATCTGGGTGTTTGTGCTAGAATCTTGGTATCCTCATACTTGATGATGATGATGTGTGGATTGTGGGGCGCTCAACTGCGTGGTTATCAGCGCCCGTACAATTTCCCAACCTGTGCTCAGTCCAATTTCCTGGATGATGATGAAATGATGAGGACAACACAAACACCCAGTCATCTCGAGGCAGGTGAAAATCCCTGACCCCGCCGGGAATCGAACCCGGGACCCCGTGCTCGGGAAGCGAGAACGCTACCGCGAGACCACGAGCGGCGGACATCCTCATACTTCATGGCTTGATCTAGTTCTAGACAGTGTTCAGCAATGGCTGACTTAGTCACTTGTCTTAATCTAGTGTGCCTATGATGTTCTTTGGACCTGATCTCCACAGTTCTTGTCGTCTGGCCAATGTAGGACATGCCACATTGACAAGGTATATTGTAAATCCCTGGTTTTCGTAACCCCAGGTCGTCTTTGACACTCCCCAGCAGTCCCCCAATCTTGTTGGATGGACAGAAAACACACTTGATATTGTGTTTACGGAGGATCCTACTGATTCCGGCAGAAATAGAGCCAGCATAGGGCAGATATGCCACCTTCTTTGCTTCATCTTGGTCTTCTTCAGGAACCTGTGGTATAGTGGCTGGTTGGAGTGCCCTCTCAATTTGTCTGTCCGTGTATCCATTCTTGGAGAAAACTGTTTTGAGATGTTCTATCTCTATAGGTAGATTCTCTTGGTTTGACAGGGCACGTGCTCTGTGGACCAAAGTCTTTAGAACCCCATTCTTCTGTGCAGGGTGGTGACAGCTGCTGGCCTGCAGATACAAATCAGTGTGTGTTGGTTTTCGGTACACACTGTGGCCAATTGATCCATCTGCTTTCCTCTGGACTAGTACATCCAGAAATGGGAGCTGGCCATTCTTCTCCAGTTCCATGGTGAACTTGATATTAGGGTGGCATGAGTTAAGATGTTCAAGAAACTCATTCAGCCTGTCCATCCCATGTGGCCAGATCATGGTGGTGTCATTCACATACCTAAACAAGCATGTGGGTTTAAATGTGGCTGTCTCCAATGCCCTCTCCTCAAAACTCTCCATAAACATGTTGGCAGAGGGAACACCTAGAACCGCAGCGGACGGAAAACGGAGCAGCAACGCTCCAGCAGGTCGCAGGGAATTGGCGCGGACCACAGAGGAAGCGCCTGCAGCTGTTGGTGGAGGGGGAAGGCCATAGGCATAAATACTGGACCAGGTCCACTCGAGGAGCAGTCTCAGGTCGCACCTGATGAAGGTCACGAGCTACGTGACCGAAATATCGTGCAAGTACGACGCTGATATCCGGCAGAACACCCGACAACCCAAGATGTCAGAAAGGTTTACATTTACTTCGTAAATTTTGGTTTTTGTCGATTACCCCTCCATCTCCTACGAATGCAAAACAATAGTTTGAGTAAAGCGTATGTATTTTTTTGGCGTAGAATCCGGATATGCAATAAAATTTGGGGGTTCCCATTTGAAAATACAAAGTTGTCCCTACCCACGCAGCAGGGGTGATTAGCTGGCCAGTTGTAGCACAGACAGACACCCCCTTCACGAATATCAATTTTTCACCGAGAACATTTATTTCGTACCTAGCAAAGTTTTCGAGATATTTAGTTGCTTCAAGTTAAAACAAACACCCTGTATAACTTTGGCTGGAGAATCAATTCAAGTCCGTCACCTGCAATGGAGGGCGAATGTTTGATTCGTACTGTCGAAACGACAGAAAAAGTACCAAACGGCCGATGGTTGAATGTCTCGAGACGAGCGTCAGGAAGCTGCCGTGAAAGCCTCAACAATTTGATGGTATGTGTTTTTTTTTTTTTAGGTTCCTCAAGTTTCAGGTTAATACGTCAAAATTCCACCATGAATTTCACCGTATACACGGAAATGTCGTGTGATTTCAATAGGTCGTGCAGCCTGCTTCCAGTCAGCCTCGGATTCTAGCGTCTGTGCTATACGTGTCAGGACAATTTCTTTCGATAGTTATTCACAATAATAGCCTTTGCAGTAGTTCATTGCACTCCATCTTCCTTCCGCAGCCAGTGCGATGCAAGGAAAATTGGACAAATTCCTGGAATGAACCTCTGCGTGCGCCTGAGGGTCTTCTTTCCGTGCTTGTAACAAGGTAACTAGTCTCATATAATGATCAAACCCAAAAAATACAGAGAATCTTTGCTGTAGCAACTCTTCATAGCCTTCATTGGAAGCTAATAAGACGCAGTATCCTAATGCATATGTCTATTTATGTTTTTTCTAACTTCATATGTGCTGTAAAACTGATTATTCTAAAACGGGACCTAAATACCTACAATCCTTGTTACATGTTATAAAATGCTGTCTTACTTCCACTGATGCAATTGTTAAAGGTAATTTTTGTTTACCAACGTAAATATTCTTTGCAACTAATAGACTGAGGACCTTAGCTTCATCTCCGTTACGCAAAGTGCTACTGGATACATTCGCTGACTCCCATCAACTCCAGTAGTCAGTCACAGAATGTCAGGCCCAAATATGGAGCCTTGCGGATGGCCCTCGGTACCCATGGTTTTTTTTTTAATTTATTAATACCTTTTGGGCATCACCCATACAGCCAGCTTTAGACTATAAAAAGCAACAATTATCTGTTATATGCATGTAAACTGAACGTAAGTCCTGTTTACCATATTGTAATGTAAGAAAATCTCTTTTTTCGTATTGTTTTTTAACTAGCTGTTATAAAATCATATAGCAGCTTATACACTTTTATGTCTTCTGTTGCTAAAAGAGTTTTGATATGTGTTGATCAAGTATTTCCAAAGGTCATCAAAAGCTGTATTACGAGGGCATGCTGGCCGGCCGGAGTGGCCGAGCGGTTCTAGGCGCTACAGTCTGGAACCGCGCGACCGCTACGGTCGCAGGTTCGAATCCTGCCTCGGGCATGGATGTGTGTGATGTCCTTAGGTTAGTTAGGTTTAAGTAGTTCTAAGATTTAGGAACCAGGTTTTAAACTGTAAGGCATTTCCAGGGGCAGATGTGGATTCTGACCACAATCTATTGGTTATGAACTGCAGATTGAAACTGAAGAAACTGCAAAAAGGTGGGAATTTAAGGAGATGGGACCTGGATAAACTGAAAGAACCAGAGGTTGTAGAGAGTTTCAGGGAGAGCATAAGGGAACAATTGACAGGAATGGGGGAAAGAAATACAGTAGAAGAAGAATGGGTAGCTCTGAGGGATGAAGTAGTGAAGGCAGCAGAGGATCAAATAGGTAAAAAGACGAGGGCTAATAGAAATCCTTGGGTAACAGAAGAAATATTGAATTTAATTGATGAAAGGAGAAAATATAAAAACGCAGTAAATGAAGCAGGCAAAAAGGAATACAAACGTCTCAAAAATGATATCGACAGGAAGTGCAAAATGGCTAAGCAGGGATGGCTAGAGGACAAATGCAAGGATGTAGAGGCTTGTCTCATTAGGGGTAAGATAGATACTGCCTACAGGAAAATTAAAGAGACCTTTGGACAGAAGAGAACCACTTGTATGAATATCAAGAGCTCAGATGGAAACCCAGTTCTAAGCAAAGAAGGGAAGGCAGAAAGGTGGAAGGAGTATATAGAGGGTTTATACAAGGGCGATGTACTTGAGGACAATATTATGGAAATGGAAGAGGATGTAGATGAAGACGAAATGGGAGATAAGATACTGCGTGAAGAGTTTGACAGAGCACTTAAAGACCTGAGTCGAAACAAGGCCCCGGGAGTAGACAACATTCCATTTGAACTACTGATGGCCTCGGGAGAGCCAGTCATGACAAAACTCTACCATCTGGTGAGCACGATGTATGAGACAGGCGAAATACCCTCATACTTCAAGAAGAATATAATAATTCCAATCCCAAAGAAAGCAGGTGTTGACAGATGTGAAAATTACCGAACTATCAGTTTAATAAGTCACAGCTGCAAAATACTAACGCGAATTCTTTCCAGACGAATGGGAAAACTGGTAGAAGCTGACCTCGGGGAAGATCAGTTTGGATTCCGTAGAAATGCTGGAACACGTGAGGCAATACTGACCCTTCGACTTATCTTAGAAGAAAGATTAAGAAAAGGCAAACCTACGTTTCTTGCATTTGTAGACTTACAGAAAGCTTTTGACAACGTTAACTGGAATACTCTCTTTCAAATTCTGAAGGTGGAAAGGGTAAAATACAGGGAGCGAAAGGCTATTTACAGTTTGTACAGAAACCAGATGGCAGTTATAAGAGTCGAGGGGCATGAAAGGGAAGCAGTGGTTGGGAAAGGAGTAAGACAGGGTTGTAGCCTCTCCCCGATGTTATTCAATCTGTATATTGAGCAAGCAGTAAAGGAAACAAAAGAAAAATTCGGAGTAGGTATTAATATTCATGGAGAAGAAGTAAAAACGTTGAGGTTCGCCGATGACATTGTAATTGTGTCAGAGACAGCAAAGGACTTGGAAGAGCAGTTGAATGGAATGGACAGTGTCTTGAAAGGAGGATATAAGATGAACATCAACAAAAGCAAAACGAGGATAATGGAATGTAGTCAAATTAAGTCGGGTGATGCTGAGGGAATTAGATTAGGAAATGAGACACTTAAAGTAGTAAAGGAGTTTTGCTATTTAGGGAGTAAAATAACCGATGATGGTCGAAGTAGAGAGGATATAAAATGTAGACTGGCAATGGCAAGGAAAGCGTTTCTCAAGAAGAGGAATTTGTTAACATCGAGTACAGATTTAAGTGTCAGGAAGTCGTTTCTGAAAGTATTTGTATGGAGTGTAGCCATGTATGGAAGTGAAACATGGACGATAACTAGTTTGGATAAGAAGAGAATAGAAGCTTTCGAAATGTGGTGCTACAGAAGAATGCTGAAGATAAAGTGGGTAGATCACGTAACTAATGAGGAGGTATTGAATAGGATTGGGGAGAAGAGAAGTTTGTGGCACAACTTGACTAGAAGAAGGGATCGGTTGGTAGGACATGTTTTGAGGCATCAAGGGATCACAAATCTAGCATTGGAGGGCAGTGTGGAGGGTAAAAATCGTAGAGGGAGACCAAGAGATGAATACACTAAGCAGATTCAGAAGGATGTAGGTTGCAGTAGATACTGGGAGATGAAGAAGCTTGCACAGGATAGAGTAGCATGGAGAGCTGCATCAAACCAGTCTCAGGACTGAAGACCACAACAACAACAACAAAGGTCTAGGGGACTGATGACCTCAGCAGTTAAGTCCCATAGTGCTCAGAGCCATTTGAACCATTTGAGGGCATGCAGGAAAGTAACACCTCCGATTTTTTTATATGAAAACTCTTACAAATTTTTAAATAAAACGAATATAATTAACATTTACATCCTTATTCTTCATGTCTGCATACTTATTTCTCAACGAAGTCACCCTGGCTGCGAACACTTTTATCCCAACGAGACACTAGTTTGTTGATACTGTCATCGTAGGACGTTTGTTGACGGAGCCACAACCTCACCTGTGCTTGTATCGCTTCATTCCTATCAAAGTGAAGTTTTCGGAGGTGTTCTTTAAGTTTTGGAAACTGATGACAATCGGATGTGGCCAAGTCGGGACTGTATGGAGGGTGACCGATGACAGTGAACCGAAGGCATCTGATTGCTGGATATGTTGCAGCGCTCGTGTGTGACCTCGCATTGTCGTGCTACTGGAAAGGGTGCTCTATGTGTGGACTAACTTTTCGAATTCGAAACTGGGCTACAACACTATGTTTATCATACACCGACATAGTTAACGTTGCACACCACCTTGTTATACGCTACAGTTCTAAGCCCTTTAGCGGAAGAGGGCTGGAAATATATAGAGGTGAAGAATAAAGGTGTAGAATGTTAATAACATTTGTTTTATTTAAAAAGCTTTAAGAGTTTGCACACAACAAAATCGGAGGCATGGTTTTTCAGCAGGCCGTCGTAATTTGTTAGTTTCATGATACCTCCTGTGGCAGCCGAAGAAAATGTAATTAACATCTTCCTCACAGCCGCTCACATGAAGAAGATGTTATCATGCTGAAGCGGTAAAGGTGTTGTCCGAATCTCCGTGACTGAATCGAAGTCGTGCCATAGTCACTGTAATGTTTGTGCTGCCTCTAAAACTTTGATTCCAGGGACGTGATGGGAGATTAGGTACTACTGCGGCTCTCCCTTTAATTTCGTAAGACCGTTGGAAGTTTTCATTCCATCGGGCCTTGGATGTAGTCGTTACGGTATGAAGAAGATCGTCGGGTAGCACTTTATATTTCACTTAACCAATGTATACGACTACCTTGGCCAGAGCATCTACATTTTCATTTTCCCTGATTCCGCTGTGCGCTTTCACATACAACATGCTGGTCGTCTTACAGTATTTAGGCGATAGACTAGACACCGGAGGGAAATATATCTGTTGGAAATATAGATCTGGACAGGGAAACAGTATATTTCGACGTATTAAATTAGACTGGAAAACTTCAGTTTTGAAGTCTTAGATGTCGGCTGAGCTGAAGAAACGGACAACAAAGGTCAGAGACATAATGGAAAGTGTGAATAGCTTGAAACGGTAGAGGCCTGGTCACGTCGCTCGATGAAAAGATGATAGGTGGCCAAACAAGTAGTAGATTAGAGCCCAATTTACCAAGAAAGATCAAGGGGATAGATGGGACAGAGACAAGGGAGACAGTCGGAGTGAACTGGCAACGGGAAGCACAAGAGCGGCAGAAATGGAAGAACCTGCAGGGATACTACGTTGCACGCCGACTCAAAAGGCCAGATCACCAAGTGATGGAAATGGCTGCTGCTGCTGCTGATGATGATGATGGCTACAAACTTTTCGGTATTGTTGACATCGTTGCATTTTAACAGTATCATTGTTGAGCGTGAGTCTGACAAAATTGTGATAGGTTCTTCTTGCACCTCTTCAGCGTATGTAAGCCCTCAAAAATCGCTACAACTTGTGCACTGAATTTGGACGCAACTTCAAGGAGCTTGAATTTGCCTCCTCGATTAGTTTTGCCATCTACGAATGCACTTCCTGCCCCGTCTTTTTGTTTGGACCCATCTGTGTGTATCTGTCGTGAGGATGGTCATGCTGCTAGGTTATCAGCTAAAATTTTCACATTCATTGCACCTTGGAAGGTGCGTCTTATATTCAGCTTCCCTAAGCTGGTATCATAGGGCGTCCTGAAGTAGCTTAAATTTGGGGAGTTGGCGACGTATTCATGGAGAGACGAAGCATCGAAGTAAGTTTCTGCTAAGGGCGGCAGTTTCTTCTTAAACCAATAGCTGCCTGCATAGCACTTTTTAATGAGATCTCTCATCTTTGTTAATAAACTGTCATTTAACAAGTGTAATCGTTTCAAGAGGAATTTGACGGTTATGTATTTCCTATGTAGTTCTAATGGCATTTCATTTACTTCCATCAGCAAAGCGTTACTTACAGTCAAGTTGAATTCTGCAATACAGACTCTGATATCTACCGGCAACTGTTTAGTTTCTCTAGTCTGTTTCGCGTTACTGAACCGTAACAGATGCGTCCGCAGTCCACGTAAGGTATTATTACAGCGCAATATATGCTAATGCAGATTCTTGAGTCTCCTGCCCGTCGAACGCCTGTCACAGCGCAAAGACCTCCACATAGCTCGGCTGTATTTGCCATCCAGAGTCTAATCTCACTGACGGATTCTTCTTGAGTGGTACAGCAGTCTATGGAAAAAGGAATGTGCAACTGAGTGCTTCAGAATGTTTTATGACCATAAAGAGTGACAAGATGATTTATCCTACGGTATGATTGATGCGTTTAAGAGTTACTGATACGGATGTGCGAATGTGCGGCGGGTCGTTAGCAGAACGTTGTGAACGTCAGCGGTGTAACAAAAGACCAAGATTTCTCAAACACAATAATGAGGATGTATCACACGTACATTGTGCCACATTTCGTAAGCTTTCCCGCGTGAACCATCCTCTAGAATTATTTCAGAGGTGCAAAGATACTATTTAAACGAAAAATGAATTTGAAGATGATATAGAAACTAGGAAAAACAAGAAGCTTCCAGGTTTGTTTCCCCGGTACTGTGGTTTTATCAAGATCCAATCATTATTGTTGTGGTAGGATGTACAAAGAGGTCACAGAAATTTAGAAGCACAAAAACAACTTAAACAGAAAAGAACATGGAGTAAAATTAGACAAATTGAGGATGTAACTTTCTGAATCTTTAAAGCCTCTGATGATGTCTCTCTTTATAGCCTCTGACGATGTCTCTAGTGCTGAAAGATGAAACGTTAGGCGAAGAAATATGCCTTGGACCATAACCTAAAACTCATAAAATGACTATCAACAAGATTTTTCGTATACAAATGTTAATGTAGGAGTAAATAAATATCACAGATTCTTTCCCTACTATCGACTTGCCTAGATTACTACTTTTATGCACTTGAAGTACTCAGAACAAAGCCTTTAGCCACTTATTTGTATTTTATTACACTACACTATGCATTTCAAGCCCTGTGAGCCCACCTTTAGTTGCATCTATATAGTTACATTCCTATTCATGTGATTGAGCGAGACGATGCTTCAGAATAGTGCGTTTCTGTTGTCAGAAATGTCGTGTTAAATACAGAAATCGCGATAAAAGAAATAAGAATAAACGAATGAAAATGAGATTAACTAACAAACAGTAACATCCACGAATATTGTACACAGTTTTTCTGTTAAGTTTAACATGGTTTCTTGTTGTTGTTGTTGTTGTTGTTGTGGTCTTCAGTCCTGGGACTGGTTTGATGCAGCTCTCCATGCTACTCTATCCTGTGCAAGCTTCTTCATCTCCCGGTACCTACTGCAGCCTACATCCTTCTGAATCTGTTAAGTGTATTCATCTCTTGGTCTCCCTCTACGATTTTTACCCTCCACGCTGCCCTCCAATACTAAATTGGTGATCCCTCGGTGTCTCAGAACATGTCCTACCAACCGATCCCTTCTTCTAGTCAAGTTGTGCCACAAGCTCCTCTTCTCCCCAATTCTATTTAATACCTCTTCATTAGTTACGTGATCTACCCATCTAATCTTCAGCATTCTTCTGTAGCACCACATTTCGAAAGCTTCTGTTCTCTTCTTGTACAAACTATTTATCGTCCATGTTTCACTTCCATACATGGCTACACTCCATACAAATACTTTTAGAAACGACTTCCTGACACTTAAATCTATACTCGATGTTAACAAATTTTTCTTCTTCAGAAACGCTTTCCTTGCCATTGCCAGTCTACATTTTATATCTTCTCTACTTCGACCATCATCAGTTATTTTGCTCCCCAAATAGCAAAACTCCTTTACTACTTTAAGTGTCTCATTTCCTAATCTAATTCCCTCAGCATCACTCGACTTAATTCGACTACATTCCATTATCCTCGTTTTGGTTTTGTCGATGTTCATCTTATATCCTCCTTTCAAGACACTGTCCATTCCGTTCAACTGCTCTTCCAAGTCCTTTGCTGTCTCTGACAGAATTACAATGTCATCGGCGAACCTCAAAGTTTTTATTTCTTCTCCATGAATTTTAATACCTACTCCGAGCTTTTCTTTTGTTTCCTTTATTGCTTGCTCAATATACAGATTGAATAACATCGGGGAGAGGCTACAACCCTGTCTCACTCCCTTCCCAACCACTGCTTCCCTTTCGTACCCCTCTAGTCTACAAACGCTAGAAACTTAGGTTTACCTTTCCTTAATCTTTCTTCTAAGATAAGTCGAAGGGTCAGTATTGCCTCACGTGTTCCAATATTTCTACGGAATCCAAACTGATCTTCCCCGAGGTCGGCTTCTATCAGTTTTTCGATTCGTCTGTAAAGAATTCGCGTTAGTATTTTGCAGCTGTGGCTTATTAAACTGATAGTTCGGTAATTTTCACATCTGTCAACACCTGCTTTCTTTGGGATTGGAATTATTATATTCTTCTTGAAGTCTGTGGGTATTTCACCTGTCTCATACATCTTGCTCACCAGATGGTAGAGTTTTGTCAGGACTGGCTCTCCCAAGGCTGTCAGTAGTTCTAATGGAATGTTGTCTACTCCGGGGGTCTTGTTTCGACTCAGGTCTTTCAGTGCTCTGTCAAACTCTTCACGCAGTATCATATCTCCCATTTCATCTTCATCTACATCCCCTTCCATTTCCATAATATTGTCCTCAAATACATCGCCCTTATATAGACCCTCTATATACTCCTTCCACCTTTCTGCTTTCCCTTCTTCGCTTAGAATTGGGTTTCCATCAAAGCTCTTGATATTCATGCAAGTGGTTCTCCTTTCTCCAAAGGTCTCTTTATTTTTCCTGTAGGCAGTATCTATCTTAGTTATCCTAATTTTTAGGGTTCCATATCTCAATCGCTCAAAACGGAATCTTTTTAGGATAAGTTTGTTATCGATCTGTCAGTCCGTCCGTCCGTCTGTCAGTTAAGACTCCATTATCTCAGGGACGCGTTGACGTATCAGTTTGAAATTTATGTTACATATTAAGATCTGTTTGGCGATGTATTAAATGTAAGATTCTAAGTTAATGCAATCAAAAGATACGGCCATTTATGTCACGTATTTTGATACTCGCAGACTCCCTCATCAAAACCCATAGGCTACTCCCCGTTGGCTTAGAATCAAGAAATTTGGCAAGAAGCAAGGTTTCGCAGTACAAGTAAAGCAAAACACCTGAAAAATATTGTTTTGTAATTATATCACACGAAATAATATTTTTTGTCATTGTCGTAAGTCTTGAAATTCCTGGGACTGACGTCTTGCCGGCATCGATATCAAAAACGCGCAAAAATCGCCGAGTATCTCGGTTTCCGTGAGGGATGGGGTACATATATCCTGTACGTAATTAAGTTTGTACGGAACCCTCGACACGTGAGTCCTACTCGCACTTATTCGGAATTTTTAAATTTTATGTCTAACTTAATATTAACAGGAACGCACAATTTTGAAGCATCAGTCTCGCTTAACAGGAAGAAACTTAGTTTAACTAGACAGATACGACTAAGGATAAGCGGACGGGGCTTGAAATACGTTGTGTAGTTTAATAAAATACAAATATTAATGACTGAAGGCGTCGTTTAAATACTTTCAGTGTATTCAGTACTGCCACGTCTACAAGTGCAACGCGTAAATAAATTAAATACCGCTTCCGTAATCAAGTATTACAACGAATACTGTCTAGTCTTAGTCTCTGTAAAACTCGAGACAGTCACACGCATGCTGGGCCGTGCTGTTCTGCTTTACACTAATGATCTGTTATTGTTATTACTACTACACCTACGATTAACTGAAAACAGGTTGGTACTACTTCCAGACGAGTTACTCGAAAGAGATAGGGATAAAAGGTTGCTGAGCGTGATTGCTCAGTCTTTGATGTGCCTCCCCTAGACTGGCGAATGTAGAGCTCCTATATAACTGACTGAATCGTCCGCCGCGTTTTCCTAATCACTGGAGGATTCAGCAAAGTTTACCTCGTGGATAGTTAATCTATTACCGCAACGTTTTATAGTATTTCTTATAAAATATTAGATATTGCATGCATGATGTGGACCAAACAGCTATAGAGATATTTAGAATGCCGTTTTCATGTAAAAGAAAAACTGATATCTAGTATTACACTGCTAGAGAAGCGTATGTTCGGAGCTTGCGTGGTAGTTTGTAAATATTAATTGTAATGAGTTAAAAACTCGGTACCAATGTCTTCAAATATGGGACTTATGCAGTGACAACCTGTGGCTATTTATTGGTTTTGTCTGTACATATCCACTTGTAAAAGAGGTGTTTATTTTTTATTCGAAAGGAGATACTTTAAAAAGGTAATTTTTTTGATGTACAAAGGTGGGGGAGAGTATAATTTCATGTCACAGTAAAACGGATTGTTATTAATAGTTTCATCTATCATTTAACCAGTAGGCCTATTTATTTTATGTGCTTCGTGATAGGTTTCGCTGCTTGTTGAATTATGGAAAAAACTTTGTTCTTGGGAGGTTACGTTACTTGTGCAGGTTCTCTCACAATGACCAATTCGCTGTAAAAATAACTGAATTATCACTCGGTCTACCGTGCCTATATAAGAAATGAGGTTAAGTAGTATTCAGTCCGTGTATGTATGTTTCTGTAAGACATATAAATACATCAAAATTTCATCTCCACTTTTCCAGTTTCGAAAATATCTCAGGAATCGAAAAATTTTGAGAAGAACTGCTTTGGTACAGTTTTCGATTGGGAAGAAATGCAACTGCATAGAACTGGTTTCGTGTTGACTACTTTTATTAGCGTATATTTACAGTACACAACTAAGTGCCAGATGGTTTCCAGTTGTTTCCCTGGAAGTCTGTGGACTTTCGTTTTCTTGATTCAGGGTCACTAAGAAATCTAAACATGCGAAAACCACTTTTGCAATAGTCAGTGCAGTTGACAGCTCAGCAGCCATCCGTATTTACGACGCATTCTTCAGTACATTTAATTAGAAATTTCCACTCGCACCGTGACTCGCATGTAAAACGAGTATGAATATTAGTTGGGGAAAACGTGGCAGACAGTTCAGCTCACACAATAGTACTCTTTGGCGAACGTGTGACGACCGCCATGTAGTGGGTCAGCTGGTGCGGTGAGACTCCAGGCAAAGGCGCCGATTCAGCGCGGCAGGAAGTGCCTGGTACTTGCTGAGCTTCGCGTCGCGATGCCGGTGCCGATGTTGTTGAAACCAGCGTTGCAGTTTAAAACACTGAGATACAACACCTCGCTGTTACCAACTATGAGATCGCCACTGACCACACTGTCCATAGACAGAGAGCCGCTCATCGTACGAGGTTCAGCTAAGATGAGCTGTGGTTCAGGCTTCGAAATCCGTTCAGTTAAGGTAGCTACGTTTTCCCATTTTGGTGGGAGAGTTAGAATGTTTACATCATACTCTGGGTGGCTGAAAACGATGTTCTCCAGAGAACAAAAGTTCTCAGTTTCACCGAATATACTCCGTCATCTCTTTTGTCGTTTTTAATTCTTTGTATTCAAATGATACTGGTTTCGCTGGCACACTGCACCATAATCAGGCCCCCATGTACATCAGATGTTACAATAGCATTAGCCATCCAAGGAATGAACGACATATTATCAGACTAAGTACTATCAAATACCCGTATGTTAATATACAGTTTGACACATGAATCACATAATCAGTTAGATGAAGAAAACAATACATTACTCGTAATTTATTCGTTCAGTAATAAAAATAACCGTAAAAATCGAACAGCTAGAAAACAGGTCAGTTGCTTAATATGTGTAGTCAGTTGTATATATTAAGTTAGTTAATCATCGAGAGTATGCAATAACAATAACTGTAAATTCCACACGGGTATAAACAAGACTGGGGCTCAGTCGGAATACCCAATCGTATACAATGAGTACTTTAGTCAACCACCACCAACATGTACAGAGTATCTAACTCTCGACCGTAGCGGTCGCGTGGTTCCTGACTTTGGCGCCTAGAACAGCTCGGCCACTCCGGGCAGCAAAACGCAAGTACTCTCTGATCAAAACTGAAGTGAAGCATGCAGTCACTGTAAATTAGGGGCACACGACAAAACCACTCCAACACAATCGTCATGGTATCATCAGTCAGAAATGACTAGTACAGCCTTGCCCATGATTTATAAGGAAAGTACACTCGAATCATGACCTGAAGCCGGGTCTTCTCTCACTAAACAAGGTACCACTAGTAGCCAGATAACATGTACTTAACGTCAAGCAATCTATGTGGGAAATGCATAATGTCATAGAAAACATATAATTACTTCCAGCTACAGAGACGAAGATGAGTATTGTAAGATCCTATTGAAATGTAAGCACTTCTTGATATGCGTAGCTGGATGACCCAAAGGCAATAATCCTCTATTTCTGGCTGGTAAAAGAAACAAAACATCCTCATAGCGTCCGTAGGCCATACATATTAAAGCAAATCTAGCGTTAGACGGATAATATAAGTAGTACATAAAATGAATGCAGCCTAATCTGGTACAAGTCAGAAGTGATAACTGTATTAGACAAAATAAGAAAAATAAACGGAAAAGAAGACTCATTTATCTATACTCGCCATCCTACGTGTGCGCTGAAACGAAAATGCCCGCAGGCACGAAACAATGAAGTGTGGTACACTACTGGCCATTGAAATTGCTACACCAAGAAGAAATGCAGTTGATAAATGGTTATTCATTGGACAAATATATTATACCAGAACTGATATGTGATTACATTTTCACGCAATTTGGTTGCATAGATCCTGAGAATCAGTAACCAGAACAACCACCTCTGTCCGTAATAACGGCCTTGATATGCCTGGGTATTGAGTCAAACATAGCTTGGATGGCGTGCACAGGTACAGCTGCCCATGCAGCTTCAACACGATACCATAGTTCATCAAGAGTAGTGACTGACGTATTGTGACGAGCCAGTTGCTCGGCTACCATTGACCAGACGTTTTCAATTGGTGAGAGATCTGGAGATCTGCCAGGGCAGCAGTCGAGCACTTTCTGTATCCAGAAAGGCCCGTACAGGACCTGCAACATGCGGTCGTGCATTATCCTGCTGAAATGTAGTGTTTCGCAGGGATAGAATGAAGGGTAGAGCCATGGTTCGTAACACATCTGAAATGTAACGTCCACTGTTCAAAGTGCCGTCAATGCGAACAAGAGGCGACTGAGACATGTAACCAATGGCACTCCATACCATCACGCCGGGTGATACGCCAGTATGGCGATGACGAATACACGCTTCCAATGTGAGTTCACCGCGATGTCGCCAAACACGGATGCGACCATCATGATGCTGTAAACAGAACCTGGATTCATCCGAAAACATGACGTTTTGCCATTCGTGCACCCAGGTTCGTCGTTGAGTACACCATCGCAGGCGCTCCTGTCTCTGATGCAGAGTCGAGGGTAACAGCAGCCACGGTCTCCGAGCTGATAGCCCATGCTGCTGCAAACGTCGTCGAACTGTTCGTGCAGGTAGTTGTTGTCTTGCAAACGTCCCCATCTGTTGACTCAGGGATCGAGACGTGGCTGCACGATCCGTTACAGCCATGCGGATAAGATGCCTGTCATCTCGACTGCTAGTGATACGAGGCCGTTGGAATCCAGCACGACGTTCCGTATTACCCTCCTGAACCCACCGATTCCATATTGTGCTAACAGTCACTGGATCTCGACCAACGCGAGCAGCAATGTCTCGATACGATAAACCGCAGTCACGATAGGCTACAATACGACCTTTATTAAAGTCGGAAACGTAATGGTACGCATTTCTACCTTACACGAGGCATCACAACAACGTTTCACAAGGCAACGCCGGTGAACTGCTGTTTGTGTATGAGAAATCGGTTGGAAACTTTCCTCACGTCAGCACGTTGTAGGTATCGCTACCAGCGCCAACCTTGCGTGAATGCTATGAAAAGCTAATCATTTCCATATCACAGCAATTTCTTCCTGTCGGTTAAATTTCGCGTCTGTAGCACGTCGTCTTCGTGGTGTAGCAATTTTAATGGCCAGTAGTGTATGAAGCAGTACACCCCATGGGAAGGTGCCACACTGACGATATTACGCATGCCTCCAGCAGTAACATAGCGTCTGGAGTTGTATCTTAGATGGCTCCTACATTAATAGACAGGAAGCAAAATATCCAAAAGACCAAACGCAACCAATCTTTGATATATGCGTTACGTCGTCGCACATAGCGATGGGACTAATTTCCAAAGCATGCCTACGCAGAACCAAGAATCACTCAGTAATAACATATCACGTAACCATGTTGGTTATAGGTCCAATTTTTGCCAACAGAGATGAGTTGTTCATTGTTCTGTGTGATTATCTGGGTTACCATAAACGTGTATGTAATATTATGGTTGTACCATAACGTATGCACCAAGTTTCGTAACGCCCGTGTCAGTTATTGACAGTTAATTAAATGACAAACAAGACGTGAAACAATTGGATTGTTTCCGATCCCTTTAGGTTTGTTGTCATGCTGTACACAGCATGTAGGTTCCTGACGTACCTTGCAGCTTATGGCTAGTTACATACATGATACACGTGATACGTCTTTACTGCATATGTCTCGGTTCTGTGTAGGCATGTTCTTGCAATGTTGTCCTGTCGCTGTGTACGGAGACGTTATACATATAATAGATTTACTTACCCATTATTGCAAGACTGGTTACGTTAATTATTTTGGATACTTGCTTCCTATCCATTAATGTAGGAGCCGTCTAAGGTACAACTACAGTCGGTATATTACTTCTTGCCATGTGTTAACTGCCAGAGGCATGTGTAAATATTCGCATTGTCAAAGAACTACTTCATGTAACATGTCATTGTTTCGTGCATGCATTTTTCGTGCATTATCTAAATTTCGTTTCTTTTACCCTCCAGAAGTAGTATATTATTCCTTTTGGGTCATCCAGCTACACACATCAAGATAGGCGTACATTTACGTAGGGTCTAACAATATTCGTCTGCGTCTGTGTAGCTGGAAATGATTATATGTTACTATGCATTTGCCACATAGATGGCTATCATTTCGCTTGGCGTTAAGTGCGTTTTATCTGGCTACTAGTGGAGTCTTGTTCAGTGAGACAACACACGGCTGCATATCGTGATTCGTGTGTACTTTTCTTATATATCATGGAGAGGGCTGTACTGGTCATTTCGGACGGATGGCACCGTAATGGTTATCAGGGAGTGGTTTTGTCTTTTAGCCCTAATTTACAGTGGCTGTAAGTTTCAAAATGGTTCAAATGGCTCTGAGCACTATGGGACTCAACTGCTGTGGTCATAAGTCCCCTAGAACTTAGAACTACTTAAACCTAACTAACCTAAGGACAGCACACAACACCCAGCCATCACGAGGCAGAGAAAATCCCTGACCCCGCCGGGAATCGATCCCGGGAACCCGGGCGTGGGAAGCGAGAACGCTACCGCACGACCACGAGATGCGGGCGGCTGTAAGTTTCACTCAAGTTTTGATCAGAGGGCATTTGCGCTTTAGTTATATACTGGAGGGGAGCTTCTAAGAGGAAATATACCGTGTTGATGATGAGGTTGAATTTTTACGTTTAATGTTACATAAGATCCATTCTTTACGTTTTACCCGTACTAGGCACAACTAGTGGAACTTCTTAGACAGCCAGTGGGGTTGTGAAGTCTGCATGGATCGAGACTGAGGCACTCTGTACATGTTCGTGATGGATGACTTAAAGTACACAAAGCATGCGATTGGCTACTCCCACTGACCAACAGTCTTGTTATAGAGCCATTCGCAATTTAGAGCTACCCAATACATACGACTGACTATTGTTACGCAATTGATCAATTTTGTAGCTGTTTGTGGTTTACAGTTAATTTTATTACCGAACAGAATAAATTACGATTTATGCATGGTTTTCTTCATCTAACTGATACCGAGACTTGCTTAAATGATTTATTTGTCATACTGTGTATTAACATAAAAATATTTGGTACTATTTGGTCTGACAATATGGCGTTTATTTCTTGCATAAGTAGTGCCGGTGTCACATTTGATGTACATGGGAGCCTGATGACGTTTCAGTGTGTCACAGAAACCGGTCGCAACTGAATAAAGAGAGTTAAACACACGGATGGTGTTGCCACTAATTCTCATACACCTGCCAGCCGTTGCCCCATTTTCCATCCGAAACTGAAGATGAATATGCGAAAGTTACATTATTCATACCCTGCCGTTTCCTTATGTTGGGGAATACCTCTTACATCCCGGTCGCATTGCCATTCATCTACCCACCAGAAATTTGCTGTTTTTTTTAAATTCATTATAGGACTTCTACTTATAGCTTCACCTCTGTCGATGTTGCCCAGCTTCAGTCACTTCAATACAGCATAGCGTATTACCGGTATGTCCACGTGCTTGTACCCCATGACTATAGATCAATATCGTTTCCATTTGCGTACTTCAGGCGGAATAAAGTGCCGCATGTTAAGTTGATACGCTGGTCGGTGTTCTGCACATAAATCTCCGAATTTCATTTCTGAAGATGAAGTACCAGTGTTTGAATACAGGAGTAAAAGGGAGCAAACAGTTTTTAATTTTCCGCCGTGAAAATGTTACCAATTGATGCGCTCCTCTATTCCGCCACGATGGAAGCTACTCGTCTTTGAACCCGCGCATGTGCAACATCGACCCCTACGTAAAAAGGCGACGTTCCATTACGCTAACTCCGTAGCTAATTATGGAGATAAAGATATGTTTTAACCATCTGCAAAGCCAGTTTGGAACTGGAAGCGTCTGTATGTGCAGTCTTATGCATTATATTGTTGAGTTTCTACCCTGAAATTCTGGAAAATAGCCTTTACATTTGTATGTAGTCCTAGCTACACATAGTTTTTCTACTAAGTTTGGTATCACCTAGTCTCCACAAGACTTTTTCGCCAATCAAATTTGATACTACTTGTCCGCATATGCGCCATCTCCTTGGCAAACCTACGTTTATAGCGTTTATAGATTCAGGGAAAGATTTTGAGACTGATTACTGCACTACTTTCTTTGAAATTTATAAGGTAGCAGGGATAAAATAAAGGGAGCGAAAGGTTATTTAAAATTTGTACGCAAACCAGACTGCAGTTATGAGAGTCAAAGGACGGGAAACTGAGACATTAAAAACAAAGGAAGTAGGTTACAGTACGCTTGTTCGCCCACTGCTTGAATACTGCTCAGCAGTGTGGGATCCGTACCAGATAGGGTTGATAGAAGATATAGAGAAGATCCAACGGAGAGCAGCGCGCTTCGTTACAGGATCATTTAATAATCGCGAAAGCGTTACGGAGATGATAGATAAATTGCAGTGGAAGACTCTGCAGGAGAGACGCTCAGTAGCTCGGTACGGGCTTTTGTCAAAGTTTCGAGAACATACCTTCACCGAAGAGTCAAGCAGTATATTGCTCCCTCCTACGTATATCTCGCGAAGAGACCATGAGGAGAAAATCAGAGAGATTAGAGCCCACACAGAGGCATACCGACAATCCTTCTTTCCACGAACAATACGAGACTGGAATAGAAGGGAGAACCGATAGAGGTACTCAAGGTACCCTCCGCCACACACCGTCAGATGGCTTGCGGAGTATGGATGTAGATGTAGATGTAGAATTGAGGAGTGAGTGAGTCAGTATTGTAGCCTATCGTCAATGTTATTCCATCTTCCTTAAAGCGTTAAGGGAAACCAAGGAGCAATTTGGAAAGGGAATTTAAATTAAGAGAGAAGCAATAGAAGCTTTGAAGTTTGCCGGTTGTCCGCAGCTCGTGGTCGTGCAGTAGCGTTCTCGCTTCCCACGCCCGAGTTCCCGGGTTCGATTCCCGGCGGGGTCAGGGATTTTCTCTGCCTCGTGATGACTGGGTGTTGTGTGCTGTCCTTAGGTTAGTTAGGTTTAAGTAGTTCTAAGTTCTAGGGGACTGATGACCTAAGATGTTAAGTCCCATAGTGCTCAGAGCCATTTGACCCATTTTTTAGTTTGCCGGTGTCATTGTATTTCTGTCAATGTCGACAAAGGACTTGGAAGAACAGTGGAAAAGAGTGGACAGTTTCTTGAAAAGAGCTTATAAGATGAGCATCAACAAAAGTAAAACTAGAGGATGTAGTCGAATTAAATCAGGCGATGCTGGGGGTATTAGATTAGGAAATTAGACACTAAAAGTACGAGATGAGTTTTGCTATTTTCGTAGCAAAATAACTGATGATGGCCAAAGTAGAGAAGATATAAGCAAACTGGGAACAGTAAGAAAAGCATTTCTGAAAAAGAATAGATTTGCTAATTGATACTGTAAATTTAAGGATTCTGGAGAGGAGCCTTGTACGGATGTGAAACGTGGTTCATAAGCAGTTGAGACAAGAGGAGAATGGAAGGTTTTGAAATGTGGTGCTACACGAGAATACTGAAGATTAGATAGATAACTAAAGACTAATTATTGAATCTAATTCGTAAAAAAATATTTTTGTGGCTCAACTTGACTAAAATAAGGGTTAGATTGATGGGACAAATCTTGAGGCATCAACGAGTGGTCACTTTAGTAATGGAGAAATGTGTGTGGGGGGAAAATTAGGGTAGAAGGAGACCTGGGCATGAATACAGTAATCAGGTTCAAATGGGTATAAGTTGCAGTAATTGTTCAGAGATGAAGAAGCTTACATGCGACACACTATAGCGTAGACCTGTATCAAACCAGTCTTTGGAATGAAGACCACAACAACAACAATAGATGATAAACTTTCACGTGATGCCATAGACTTGTTAATCGTGTGTATGCTTACGTCTAGAGAATATTGTTCTAACCCTTGTCCTTGAATTATTTCTCATAAACATTCGAAGTTTTTCTCCCTTTCCATTTGACCAACATCTGTTATTAATATTAGAGTTTATGCGTTTTTCCGTGAAATGATGTATGGTGCTGCTGGTAACGCAGTCTTTTTCAATCAAAATCTTAATTAACTCCGTTGCTTTCCTGAAGACATTATGTTCCTCCAAACCGAGAACCTGAAGACACTTGAAGCCACCAATTTCTGCAGTGGGAATAAAATGTTTAATTCTATTACTTTATTTTGGGCTCAAGCAGAAAAGTGCAGTAACACTAAAACTCTTCTCTGTTAATGGATACGTATATTAAAGAACATCAGAGCCCATCAGAATTCCCCGTCAAGCTGGTGGAGCCACCATAACGAGAGTGTACTTACTTCTTCCTCGTGTGAGCTGCATCACATGATCAGCCATGTTTAACTTATCTATAACGAAGTAATGCCGTGGTCATGTTCAAGCTCAACACCGTTCTCCTTCCCAACGCCCTATTAGTATCAACTTCCTCTTTTGCAAGGTCCGTCAATCTGCAATTCCGCCGACGACCAGATCCTCAGCCCCAACAATTCACTAACGCAGCGAATAAACTGATGCTTACCGCCATCTTTGCTTCACTAGATCTAGGAAAAGCTTACAGTCAATTATTTTATATGGTCGACTGCTTGTCTTCCTCCTGTCACACTGCCTTTCTTGTTTTTCTTTATGTCTCACTGCCTCTGAAATCTTACAGTTACCTTGGCTTGTTCCATGTAGTCCAATGTGGTCTCAGTCATCCGCCCTATCGCCACCACAATAACTGCTTTACACAACTTTGATACCCAAGCCTCTCCAAATCACATCACCTGTTGCAGTATGTCAACAACACATTATTCCTTGGCTCGATCCAGGCGTTCAGTCTTCCATCGAGCTTTTCAGCTTCACCACAACAATTTCACTTACCTTTGAAATACCAGGTGTCTAACGCTCTATCCCGCAATAAATCCGGTCAATAATTGTAGAACGAACTATACGCCGATTGTATCCACCCCCCCCCCTCACCTCAAGACAACCCACAATAATCCTCGTATTTCATTTATCCGTCGTCGTGACTGTTGATTAAAAAGAGTTTAACGCAGCTGCATTCCGCTACATTTATACACTCCTGGAAATGGAAAAAAGAACACATTGACACCGGTGTGTCAGACCCACCATACTTGCTCCGGACACTGCGAGAGGGCTGTACAAGCAATGATCACACGCACGGCACAGCGGACACACCAGGAACCGCGGTGTTGGCCGTCGAATGGCGCTAGCTGCGCAGCATTTGTGCACCGCCGCCGTCAGTGTCAGCCAGTTTGCCGTGGCATACGGAGCTCCATCGCAGTCTTTAACACTGGTAGCATGCCGCGACAGCGTGGACGTGAACCGTATGTGCAGTTGATGGACTTTGAGCGAGGGCGTATAGTGGGCATGCGGGAGGCCGGGTGGACGTACCGCCGAATTGCTCAACACGTGGGGCGTGAGGTCTCCACAGTACATCGATGTTGTCGCCAGTGGTCGGCGGAAGGTGCACGTGCCCGTCGACCTGGGACCGGACCGCAGCGACGCACGGATGCACGCCAAGACCGTAGGATTCTACGCAGTGCCGTAGGGGACCGCACCGCCACTTCCCAGCAAATTAGGGACACTGTTGCTCCTGGAGTATCGGCGAGGACCATTCGCAACCGTCTCCATGAAGCTGGGCTACGGTCCCGCACACCGTTAGGCCGTCTTCCGCTCATGCTCCAACATCGTGCAGCCCGCCTCCAGTGGTGTCGCGACAGGCGTGAATGGAGGGACGAATGGAGACGTGTCGTCTTCAGCGATGAGAGTCGCTTCTGCCTTGGTGCCAATGATGGTCGTATGCGTGTTTGGCGCCGTGCAGGTGAGCGCCACAATCAGGACTGCATACGACCGAGACACACAGGGCCAACACCCGGCATCATGGTGTGGGGTGCGATCTCCTACACTGGCCGTACACCACTGGTGATCGTCGAGGGGACACTGAATAGTGCACGGTACATCCAAACCGTCATCGAACCCATCGTTCTACCATTCCTAGACCGGCAAGGGAACTTGCTGTTCCAACAGGACATTGCACGTCCGCATGTATCCCGTGCCACCCAACGTGCTCTAGAAGGTGTAAGTCAACTACCCTGGCCAGCAAGATCTCCGGATCTGTCCCCCATTGAGCATGTTTGGGACTGGATGAAGCGTCGTCTCACGCGGTCTGCACGTCCAGCACGAACGCTGGTCCAACTGAGGCGCCAGGTGGAAATGGCATGGCAAGCCGTTCCACAGGACTACATCCAGCATCTCTACGATCGTCTCCATGGGAGAATAGCAGCCTGCATTGCTGCGAAAGGTGGATATACACTGTACTAGTGCCGACATTGTGCATGCTCTGTTGCCTGTGTCTATGTGCCTGTGGTTCTGTCAGTGTGATCATGTGATGTATCTGACCCTAGGAATGTGTCAATAAAGTTTCCCCTTCCTGGGACAATGAATTCACGGTGTTCTTATTTCAATTTCCAGGAGTGTATTTTATTTTATTATAGGAAGCCTGTAGCTTCATCATCATGTACAATTTGGTGCATTTCACACATAAGCCCTGCCAAAAAACAAATTGGTTGGCTCACAATATAATATAATTGGTGTCAGAGAGAAATATGATTATATTACTAACAATTCTTCTAGGTTCAAAAATGGCTCTGAGCACTATGGGACTCAACATCTTAGGTCATAAGTCCCCTAGAACTTAGAACTAATTAAACCTAACTAACCTAAGGACATCACACACACCCATGCCCGAGGCAGGATTCGAACCTGCGACCGTAGCAGTCCCGCGGTTCCGGACTGCAGCGCCAGAACCGCTAGACCACCGCGGCCGGCTCTTCTAGGTGGAAAGTAAATTTAATGTGAGCTTTTGCTGAGTAGCACATGTTGTAAACAACATGAAACACACTCCGTCACTAACGACATATTTGAAAACATGTCCAAGCACTTAAACCTGCACACACTAAATGTGTGCTATATATAATCGGTATATTATGTATGCCGATATATATAATCTGTAAAATTCTGGATTTTCCGTTAGAAATTTTTTTTCTGATACTGAGTACTTTGATCCCTGAGAACAATGTTTTACAGAGATTGCTAAAATAGTAGTGTCCGTGGAAGTCAGCTACGTATTCGTGTTTGATGGCAACGCGGCGTGGCGAGAATTCGCTGTGGCGGCACGTTGCGACACCTGAAGTCAACGCCTCGTGCTGTCTTAAGTAAGACACAAGCAGAACCTGGTCTGACCCACATCAAACACAAAATAAGCTGGCGGAGTTACAGGAGACCTACAAATTCTGTCAGTATGTATCACCGCTGTATGATTGTTTAAACCCCGTTGCAAACAACGGAGATCTTAGGTTCGATAATAACTAGGATAAATTTTAAGGTTCTGTCCATAACAAAAGAAAAAGAAAATTGTTAGGTGACGAATGAAGCAGTGACGTCGGAAGTGAGCGAAGAAACGTTTAGACGTAACGTCTCGTTGCTAATTAAAGTCGGATCATTGGCTCAGCCGAAAAAAAAAGCTAGTTAACGGTCTGTGGCCGGTTGATACAAATATTACGATATTTGCACGAAGAAATTTAAGGAAACCAGAGGAAACCTAAATGTAGATGACTAGACTGAGTTTTGATCCTCCTCCTCCCGAATACGAGACCTTTGTCTAAGCCATGGCGCTACAGCAACATACGATGAAGGACAGTCCTCGACTGAAAGTAATGGAACATATATGTTGAGATGCTTACTTCATATTACATGAAAAGCGACATTGCCAATAGGGAAAGTGATACATAACACTAAAAACTTAAAGCATGACTGAGCTACGAAAAGCAGTCTTCAAAAAGCTGCGATTCAAGAGTTAGTTAAAACCACAGTCCGATAGCAAGCGAATAATGGTATAAGCGAAGGCTTCAGTATAGATTTCGTGTAAAATACGCCCTGGTAGTAATGCATCACTTCCAGAGTGAAACGAGGCGTAATGTCTTCTTCTCTCATCATTGTCTAGGCCAAAGGCCTGTTCTGTCTTCTAAGTATCCAGCCATCTTTATCTTGTTTACCTATGGATCTTGTAACTAAATTTCTGAAATTTAAGGCTTGTCTTGGTAATCTAGAATGTGGCATTCTTTGTAGATATTCTAGCCAGCTCTGTCGATTAAACTTCATCTTCTCATTTGCAGCATATTTCCCAAGCTCTGCTATTATGTCTTCGTTTCTTGGTCTGTCTTGTGCAGCCCTTCACTCCTCTTAAAAATTTGTTCTTGTGCGATGTGTGATTCCCTATTGAACTCTCTTTCTTTCTCTATAACTGAAGTGTGAAAACATTATCAGTATAGGATCTCGCTTTTCTGAATCTTTTTGTTCTTCGGACAACAGATTTTCGGCAATAATTTGTAGAAGTTTTGTTTTGTTCTCTTGGCGTAAATCTTAAACGTTGTGTCCACTAATGCTATATCACAATAATTATTGCATTCATTTCGTTTACCTTTTTCTAAAATTGATGTGGCATCTGCAAATGCCCGTGGTTTCGGGATTTGACTTCTTTCCAACACATACTGTGTAAATGAAGAAGTATAAGCTTTAAAAATGACCGCATATTTAAGTAACTCTGTGTTTATGCCATCGGGCCCCGTTGATTTCCGGCTTTTTGTTTCATTCAGGGCCTCGTTTAGTTCTTGGATCGTTACAAGATCGCCGTCATATGACTTATCCACTTGGGGTGGATCTTCGTCTAATGCTTGGTTTTCATTACATCGGAGAAGTTTATAATGTGCAATCCATTTATATTCTAGTATTATATCTACGTTTGTTGTCTCTTTCTCAGTTTTACTTAAATGCTTCATCATCTTGTAAGCAATAGATTATCTTTCATGGATATCGAGTCCAATTCTGTTCACAAAATTATTCCACGATTCTTCATTTGTTTTCCTGCAATGATTTTTACTCTATTTCGCTTATCTTTATTTTCTTGTTTCGCCTGTAAATATATCTAATGTGCTCTTATTTTCCTCGACTGCTTTTGCGATATCTTCGTTCCATATTTTAAGTCCAAAAGTCCCTTCTCATTTCTCAGAGATATACGAGGCGTAATGAAATGTCAAAAATACTTGTTACCTACCTTTACCACTGCTTCGAATATAGCTAACAACCTAATTTACACAGTGTGCGTCTTTCGGGATACGGATACATCGTCTGCAATCTTTCATGCTTCCTCAACGCATGCTTTAGTGTGTGTACGGACGAGTTGTTGGCTACATTCTATACACAATATTTGGACGAACCACCCAGTCATCTTCCTCAGGAGCTGCGAGTTGTTACTCGTACTCGCTCTCGCTGCTTGGGCTCTAACCAGAGGATTTTGTTGCACTTTGCTTACTACACTTTGGAGGAGGATTGGAAGAGCCACAGGAGGGTTCCGAAGCCTACCTCCGACCGTATTGTTCCAAATGATTCGTTTTTCACCACCCGAGCTAACGCTGTTGGAACTGTGTATCTATGACGGGGCCATGGATTTTTTGTTCCTATTTGTTCCAGTTGTCTGACGGCTCCACGAATCTACTCTCGAGAGTGGTGTTGGAATAATTCTATTACTCTCAAAGATTTCCTTTCAAAATCCACTGTTACCATTTGTTTTGGACTAGATGCATTTCCTGCACCCTAACGATTAAGATAGGTCCCAAAACGAACGAGGCCCGCATCTCGTGGTCGTGCGGTAGCGTTCTCGCTTCCCACGCCCGGGTTCCCGGGTTCGATTCCCGGCGGGGTCAGGGATTTTCTCTGCCTCGTGATGGCTGGGTGTTGTGTGCTGTCCTTAGGTTAGTTAGGTTTAAGTAGTTCTAAGTTCTAGGGGACTGATGACCATAGCTGTTAAGTCCCATAGTGCTCAGAGCCAAAACGAACGACCATATAGTATTTTCGATAACACCGTAATCTTATGTAGCCGAATTTTGGTTGACATTCTTAATTCGTTGCTCAGGAGGAGAGGTACGAGCTTCTTCGCCTTTGCTTGTGATTTCGTTTGAAAGTCCTCTATATGTTTCTCGAAGAACTGTAACTTGTTGTTGTTGCTTTGGGGGAAGAGACCAAACAGCGAGGTCATCGGTCTCATCGGATTAGGGAAGGATGGGGAAGGAAGTTGGCCGTGCCATTTGAAAGGAACCATCCCAGCATTTGCCTGGAGCGATTTAGGGAAATCACGGAAAACCTAAATCAGGATGGCCGGACGCGGGATTGAACCGTCGTCCTCCCGAATGCGAGTCCAGTGTGCTACCACTGCGTCACCTCGCTCGGTGGACTGTAACTGTAATAGTGTTGGTTCAGAATTACTCCCTGATACCGGATGGTAGGACTCTGTGAGATGTTCATATTTTACAAATTACTGAGGCGTCTGACATCAAAACCGACCAAGTCACAAAAGTACGGGAATGAATTTACATTATCAATTTAAAGTAGAAGTATCAAGTGATAGGGTTCAACATCGCCCATGTCTTCGTGTTGCACAGCATTAAATTATTGTTTGGGTCTTGTTTTGCAGGCAATGAATTCAGGACCAGCCACGTCAAGAAAAGAGCAACTACCTTCATGTCGCAGTATTTTTGTCTCGAATCTTGTGTTGTTAGATTACGCAGCAATGTGACCATATCAGTAGGCAAAAAATTACTTATGTTGAATATTTTTTGAAGTTATAATATTTCATTTCTACATCGGCAACATCAGTCTTTTGCAATAATTTCCGCATTCGCGGGCTTCTTACCTGATTAGCGCGAAAGCAATACTGTTTCTTGTCTGCTTGTATTTTTTCATTATTCTGTAGGGTAACGGTATATTTATTTAAGCGGTGAACTGAAAACCTGGATTTCGTACCTTGTGCTATTCAATGGAAACATCAATAGATGAAACCTGCAGATCAAGTGCAAGAAAGAGATCAAGAGACTCCACAAAGTTGAAATCACAACAACGAAAGCGAGAGCGGTAAGAATAATATAACTGTTTTGTTTTATTAATATCATGACAACCCCAATGAAATAATAGAATGGTTATGACTGCTTGCACTGGTAATGAGAGTTGAGAGTTCCAGCACATTATCCAAAGTATGTATCAACGGTTTGCCTGATATTGTTGTCTATATGACAGCAAATTGAGGACTTAAAACGACATTGTTATTCAGTATGTGTCCACAGTGTCTACCAAAATAATGATATTATTAACATACTTGATTATTTACTGATGATTTTCTTTTTACTAAGTTCATGGTCAAAGTGAACTACAAACTTTTAGTCAGAAAAATGGTACTCCGTATTCTCCTCAGTTTTCTGAGTTTTATTGCTATAAAGAAAAGTAATTACAATATCACTTTATTTTCGTTTAACTGTTTTTTTCACAAGAATTTGATAAGAGTATAGTTTTATAAAAAAGTATTAGTATATAAAATTGCAACAAAAACAGCCAAGATAAAAACTTAAATTAACAAAAAATAGGTTCAGTGCGAATCAGGGTTTGCAAAACAGTAGAACTCTAATATTTAAGCATTAAGGATGTAGCTATGAAAGAAAAACGTTTGTGATCATCATTCTTTTATCTCTATAAGTGTTCCATCCACACTGAAAAAACCGAGCGAGGTGGCGCAGTGGTTAGCACACTGGACTCGCATTCGGGAGGACGACGGTTCAATCCCGTCTCCGGCCATCCTGATTTAGGTTTTCCGTGATTTTCCTAAATCGTTTCAGGCAAATGCCGGGATGGTTCCTTTGAAAGGGCACGGCCGATTTCCTTCCCAATCCTTCCCTAACCCGAGCTTGCGCTCCGTCTCTAATGACCTCGTTGTCGACGGGACGTTAAACACTAACCACCACCACCACACTGAAAAAATGTCCCCAGTGTTATGGCCAGTTCTGGTACTAGATGCGTAATTTCAACGTGTCTCGTAACGTTGGTAATTTTTAACTGAAATAGACAGCAACAGTCTTCTCTGCGTTGAGCTTCACTCCATGTTTTCGACACCATTCGCTAGTCGAATCGAGTTGTCATTGGATTCGACAGATTTACGGTCGCGTGCATTCAGCCGGTGGAGGAGAATACCGTATCATTGGCGGATATGCACCCGTGGGCTCTGGGCATGACATGGATGCAAATTGTAAACATAGGAGGAGACAGCACTGATCCTTGTGGTAGGCCGGTGGTAGGAAATTTATCGTCTCCTGGTTGGTCCTCGATGTAGACTGCTAAACGTCTTTTGTGAATAAAGCTGGCAATTAGACAGCTGTAACTGACTGGGGTACTCGTGGACTCCTGGATTTTCTTGCGCGAGCTCTCTTCACAGGCATTTTGGTGTGTGCTCACTCATGCCTAATTGTTGCAGTTATGTGGAGACCTTTGGCTGGAATCCGAATTGTTCAGGTCGTACTGTTTCATCTAAGATGGGGACGGTCGTCAGTCCCCTACTTTACAATACGTTCGAATACTTCGTTAAAGCTGTGTATGAGACTTACTGGGTACTGATTAGTCCCGTTTTTAGCGTCTTTTGTCACTTTTATTATTGGAATAACTTTTGCTTCTTTCCATTTGTCTGGGAAGTACTGAGTCGGCAAGCAGGCGTTGTAAATCTGGGTTAGTGACACCATGGTTCTCGAAGGAGGTTCTTCAATTGCATGTGTGAAATTTTATCTGGGACCGTGCCGTGGTATTGTTTGTCTTCTTGAGAATGGTTCTCTCTTTGGATGACGTGGTGAGTCTTGGTGGAACAAATGGTGCCTGGGTACGAATGCCTAAGCGATTTTGTTGGTCAAGAGTTTCTTGTATAAGTGATATTTGTTCCTCAACTGTTGCGACAAAGTACGATGTTGCGGTGCCTGTATTATTCCGAATTACGAGGCAAAGTTCCTTTGGACATGCATGCATGTCCCAAGCAACAGGCACTGTGGGGCCTACAGCCGTCATGAAATACACTATATGTATTCGCAGTTGCGAGTATGGACTACCATCAGCTCTATAATGAAATGACGATAATGAAATTTTGACTTCCCGATTTGGACTTCCCGCTTATCACGAGGGCCGCCCTACCATTAGGCTATCCGAGCACGACTCACGGCCAGACCCATACTTTCATATGTCGTCAACCATGCGTCTACAGTCTATAATGGTACATCCATTACGTATATTCCCGTACATGGGAGACACTTTACTTGAAAGTCACTTGTCCGGTGTCAGCGGATAAATACGATACTGCAGTGCCTGTATTATTTCGAATTATGATGCAAAATTCCTTCGGACATGCATGCATACATCAGTTCGCAAGATATATAATTGGCTGCACTAGAAAGGCAGCTAGACATTGCAATCTTTGGTCCTGAAGAACAGACACATATCCTAGTGGTGGCATACATGTCCGAAGGAACTTTGCATCGTAATGTGAAATAATACAGGCACTGCAGTTACGTATTTCCCCTCCGACACCGGGCAAACGACTTTCAAGCAAAATGTCTCCCCTGTATATGTTGTACATAATGGATGTACGAGTACATGTTGTAGACACATGGTTGACGACATGTAGAAGTTTGGGTCTGACACTGAATCGTGCTCGGATAGCCTAATGCTGCGACGACCGCTCGCGATAAGTGGGAAATTCGGGTTAGAGTCCCGATCCGGCACAAATTTTCATTGCCGCCATTCCATTATACGGCTGATGGTAGTCCATTCTCGCAAATGCGAATACATTTCATGTAGTGGCAAAGATCTCTGCTTTGGTCAGAGGGTTCGCAGAGCGGCATTTTAGAGTACTCAGTGGGTATTTCTGTGTCTTCTCGTTACATAGTTTCCTTATCAGTCGCCGTTCGTCTTCCATTTTAGCAAGAAACTGTTCCTAAGTTCCCGCCGTTGGAGATGCGTTTGTCGTGGCTTTTGCGTTTACTACCATAAATTGCAATAATGACTTTTTTTCTGAATTTTTGTTCTTGAACCAGAGCCAGAGGAGGTAGCTCATCTTGGGAGGTTGAATTCTAAATTAAAACTGTCGACACCAGCTGGTTGGCCTTCTTGATTGTCTCTGTTACGTAGTCAATCGCCTCATCAATCTCCTCTGTCGTAGTAACGGCCCTCGTAGGACAGGAATTTCATTCAGATGACGTCGATATTGGACCCAGTTTGTTTCTCTCTTTCTTGGTCCAGATCACTGTGTCTCCATGTGATTACACCAAGGTCTGCATGATGATCCAACGTGAGATAATTCAACGCTTTGACTTCAAGGTCCTGTTCTACATTTTTGGTAGTTACGATGTGCAGGGCATCAGAACCGTGGTTGACTAACATTACGATGTGTGTCTTTGCTTCAGGACCAAAGACTGTAATGTCTAGATGCTTTTCTAGTGCACCCACTTGTACACCTCGCGGACAGGTATATCACGAATTTCAACATGAGTACTTCGCGTCAATGTCGCCACTAATAATAACTTTGTCGTAGTCGGTAATGCAGGTAATGCATCCATGACGCCTGTTGTCTGAGGATGAATCAGCGGTCGATCGGTACCGTTGAGTCTTCCGAGGCCTGCTCGGACGGAGTTTAGGATATTAGTTAGTAGTGTTTTGTCGAAAATACTTATCTTCCATTCGGGTGTTCGGTCTTGAGTATGCAGTGACGAAGTCTATTTGCCCTATGAACGTCCAAGCCGTAATTTCAATGGCTTCGAGTTGCTGCATTAGAGGCAAATTTAAACTTTGTAAGTTACGATTTGGACAAGGAAAATGGCTGCTCCACCTCCTCGCCTGTTCCTTCTATCCGTTATAGGGTATATACGATCATTTTGATTTTTGTAAGTTATAGATCTGCACGTCAGAGAGAGAGCAAGTTATGTTACTGTTAAATAGTCTTTGGTCTTGTGCCATAGCCTTTGCGCGGTCTCATATACATTCTTAGTTGAACAGTGGTAGGTGAGGGTCATATTCAGTAGTGAGCGAACAGTGCAAGCAGTTTGACTTAAAATTTAATGAAATCAGCGAACGTATGGAAACCTTAACACTTAATTCCGGAGAACAAAAGGAACAGTTCAGTACGGTTAAAGAAAGGATGGATGACTTGACCACAAAACTCGCAAATTCATCAGCCAGTGCACATAGAGATTCAAATGACACAATGCCAGTACAATTTCAGACATAGCAGAATATAAGTCATTAATAAGTTTTAAAGACAACTGGGAGAAAATTAACCGGGAAAATAAGTGCAGGAACACTGTGAATGAAAAAGTCCAGCGTATTGAAAGAAAGCTTAACCGCGAAGACGAATAGGACGAATTTGACCGTTTACATTCATATTCAGAAAACTTTGGTGACCATACAAATTTATGGCGTTTAGGTGATCTGCCACGAGAACAGTACCGCACGTTCAGATACGAACAATGAATCTCCCATGTGGTACAATAGAGAACAACTTGGTTCACTCAAAAACTTCGATTACAAACACTTTTTAATGGTATGTAAATTCAAAGTTTTCAGGAATTACAGTAACGAAATTCACGCCCAGGCTTGGGTTCATCAGTTCCTACTCCTTACCACCAAGTTGGCCACTTGAACACAAGTTAGAATTTCTCTGCGGTTATTTAGAAAAGAACCTGCAGCAAAAATGCGCTCAATAGTGAGAAATTGCCAAAGCGCAAAAGATTTCTACAGAGCATTTTTTTCAGCCTACTGGTCGCCTGCCACATAAGATCGGCTAAAACATAGCAGTATAATGTTACGAAACGTAAAATCAAGCATCTTAGTCACAAAATCTTTATTGTATGTAAGGGATCTGATAGGAATCGTAGAATTGTACGCAACAATCTTGTGGAAATTGTGGAAACTGAAACTATTCGCACACTCAAGAGCAATGGACTTCATCATATTTCGTATACCATGCCATATATGAATAATTCTATTTGAAGTGTATATTGAGACGAAGACAGCGAAAAGGACTAATGTTGTAATAAGATAACGAGATCTATGTTGGTTAGGTACACGAGATAATAACATAATGAGGCAATGATTTTGATGATTAATGTTGAGAAAGAGTAAGTGAGTAATGGTTAGGGCATAGGGACCTTGTGTCTTGTTATACACAATTTTTATGCCATGTGGATGCACTTTGTGTCTGCGAGCGTAAAAGACAAGTTTCTGAAAAGATGTGTCTAGATGACAATAGTGAATGAAGGTAACGTCACTTGAGACAACACAGTTATTTCTTTGATGTGTAGCTTATGACCATCTGATAAAAATTATTCAGCCTTTTACTAAACATATAGTGTCATTTTTTACCACTGGAACAACACAACATGTAACAGTTATGCAAATTTTACAGCAACTCGAGAAGTGTACGATTTTATCTCCATTTTTACACGAAAAATGTTTTGCAAAAACTTGGCTCAGTTCTGACTGCTACTCTTTACTGTGACACTCTCGTTTAGTATTTGGTACGTCGCTGAACTTCTTGTCCTTTGTCTTTCTAGTGGTGTCTACTTTCTTGTTTATACTGATAAATGACTATTTTCTGATTTATATGTAGCTACATGCACGCAAAATATAAGGTCTGCTGAATTCGGGATTTTTTATTTATTTTACACGTCTAGTTGCGAAGGACCAAATTGAGGAGCAAATCTCCAAGGACAAGGGACGTGTAAGTACATGAAATTAAAACATAAAAGTAACAACAGATAAAATAAAATGTTCATGAACCCAAAAAAGACAAGCCATAAGTTAAAGTAAACGCAATCAACAATATAACATAGGAATCAGCTTAATCAATCAAGGAACTCCTTGACAGAATAGGAGTGAGTCCTTGAGGAAACACTTCAGTTTCGTTGCAAAAACAGACATAATGTCTTATGGGACAACAGCAATCAGTGATTTTATAATGTTACTTAAAATCCGTCTTGATTGCAAAATTTTTTTTATTATTCATATGACCGGTTTCGGTTCATTCAGAACCATCTTCAGATCTGATATTTCAGTTACAGGAGTAACCCGTCCAAATCCAGCACCTTTCACATGCTACGTCATTTTTTATGTGACGTAGCATGTGAAAGGTGCTGGATTTGGACGGGTTACTCCTGTAACTGAAATATCAGATCTGAAGATGGTTCTGAATGAACCGAAACCGGTCATATGAATAATAAAAAATTTTTTGCAATCAAGACGGATTTTAAGTAACATTATACTTCAGTTTCGATCTGAAAGCTCGTTGTTACTGCTAGAGTTTTTGAATTATTGTGGTAGCTTATTGAAAATGGATGCAGCAGTATACTGCACAGCTTTCTGCACAAGAGTCAAGGAAGTGCGATCCAAATGCATACTGCATTTCTGCCTAGTACTAACTGAGGGAAAGCTGCTAATTCTTTGGAATAAGATGATTATGTTAACAAGAAACGACAGTAAAGAATATATATGTATATAACGAGAGGCCATTCTCAGAAAAAGCAAACTAGTGAACATGGATCGACAAGAGTTCACGAACTTACACCACTTATTTCCTGAACTGCCCATTTCTGAGCCAAAAATATCCTTTGAGAATGGGAAGAGTTACCCCAAAATATAATACCATATGACATAAGCGAATGAAAATAAGCAAAGTAGACTATTTTTTGTGTCGAATTATCACTTACTTCAGATACCATTCGAATAGAAAAAATGGCAGCATGAGGTCTTTGAACAAGATCCTGAATGTGGGCTTTCCATGACGGTTTACTACTGTCTGAATACCTAGAGATTTGAACTGTTCAGTTTCACTAATCATATGCCCATACTTTGAAATTAAAACGTCGAGTTTTTTTGAATTGTGTGTTAGAAAGTGTAAAAACTGAGTCTTATTGTGATTTAGCATTAGTTTATTTTCTACAAGTCATGAACTTATGTTGTAAACTGCGCTATTGGAAACAGAGTCAATGTTGCACACAACATCCTTTACTACTGAGCTAGTGTCACCATCTAACAGAAATATTTTAGAATTGCCTGTAATACTAGAGGGCATATCATTTATATAAATAAGGAACAGGAGTGGCCCCAGCACTGATCCCTGGGGCACCCACCATTTGACTGTGCCCCACCAAGACCCCACATCACAGCCATTCTCAATACTGTGAATAATGACCTTTTGCTGTCTGTTGTTAAAGTAAAAGGCGAACCAATTGTGAACTATCCCCATATTCAGAAATGGTCCAACTTCTGGAGCAACATTTGGTGATCAACACAATAAAATGCCTTAGTTAAATGAAACAAGATGTCTAGCGTTCGAAACCTTTTGTTTAATCTATCCAGTACCTCCCAGAGAAAAGGGAATGTAGCATTTTCAGTTGTTAAACCCACTTCTAAGCCGAACTGTTCTTTGATAGAAAATTAAGTGAAATAAAATGAGCAATTATCCTTACATACACAATCTTTTCAATAACTTTTGCAAACAATGATGGCTTTTATAAAGCTGCTTTACTACTGAGCACCTTATCGCTCAGGAAACTGATCATTCGTTAAGGGAAAATCTGCCTTTTCTTTGTCTAATAGATAAACGTTACGTATGAAACGATGTCATAACAACACTGCCCGTCAGTCTAGGTATTTGTCAAATTTTGGTTGGCAAATTTTGGAAGTGAGGATGAAAATCGTGACTCGTGAGGTGTGACATGGATAGACAATATACTTACAATGAAACAAAAGAGCAGTAAGAGAAATAGAGAAATAAAATGCGGGAAATATTTGGGATACTAATGATGATTTTTTCTCATTTCAGCTTTATTCTTTTTGCCATGGCACATGATAATATCCTTTATATATATCCTAATATGTGTGACACTGTTGACTGTCTTCTTGTATTTACACATGATATAACATAATAACATGCATTGATTTAGCTTAAGGAATGTTCAGGTTGAATTTGCCTTTTAAACTAACGTCATGTATTGAGTTTCTTTATAATGCATATTCTCTGTAAAAGTTGTTACTATAGGAGGCAGATGAAAGATGTGTAAGGAGTCATGAACGATGTGTAAGAAGGAATCAAAGAGAAAAAGGTATGAAATTAATTTGACAACATATACGTGAGCAAAGAAATGGTTACAAAGATGAATCTGAGATGGAGTGATAAGGTAGGGTAAATATCAGGAGAAGTATGATAAGGTAAGACAGACATGAGAAAGAGTTAGGTACGGCAAATATGAAAAATTGTTAGGTATGGCAAAGGAGCTAAATAATATGAACTTAATAAGAAAGTATGAAATATATGACAGAAAGAAGCACAGGGTGCACACACTAAAGGACGAAATATAACTAGATAGCATGATAATTACCAACAATATTAGGTATAGTAATAGACTGATGTTTGACTGACTGCATAAATTATTCTTTCATGTGAACCTTGGTTACTCCCTAAACCATGCTTTCCTAATAATATATTTGTTATATATGCACAGGTATGTAAAATCTTATTACTCCTGTCTTAATATAGGTAATTTGTGTATTGTAAATGTAACAAATTTTAGCTGATTGACCACCCACCACAAGTGACTGAGACTTGCCAGGCCAGAACAAATATGTCTACTGATTATATACTGATATATTCTCTGCCAGATGTTGAGATACTTCATAGGTACAAGCTGTAACTGGCTTTTATAAAGAACTCTTAGATACTAGAATATGGCTTTGGAGTTACCAATGGATCTACAGTCTGCCTCAAGCAGATACTACTACGTATTTTACTGTTTGTGCATGTATGGTTGTCAGCTGAGAACTGTGATTAGTCTCATGGAGTCTGCTTCCACTTAACTTTCCCATAGCAGTGGCATAATTGCAACGAGCTAGAGAAAGTTTGTGACAAGGACACTGTTCCACCTACTTTCATTGTGCAGATTATTACTGCCATATGTTCTGTGCGTCACAAATGTAGGCCTTGTGTGATACAGATATTTCCTGTGTGCTGCAAAAACAGTGGAGATCACCAGTACTACTCACTACAATACAACAACTTGCAAAAAAGCCCTGTGCAGAACGTACTCATAGACATCATGAAACATGATAATACACCGGTGGTGAATTCCATTCATTACTTCATTCACATGTTTGCTGAATTTTGTAAGTATTTTTACTTATAGTATTTTAACTCTTTTTCTTGTAGAGCTATTTTTCTCTTAGTATTTATAACATATTTTGTATGTTCCTGTCTATAGTGTTCAGAATTTTATCCTCAACCCATTTTTTTCCGAAATGAGCCCTTGTGCAAAATTCTACTCGGAGAAGGTGGAGGATATGTAAGGTGGGCATGCCATTTTGATTTTTGTGATGTGCACGTTAGAGAGAGAGCAAGTTATGGTATTGTTAAACAATCTTTGGACTTGTTGTGACACAGGCTTTGCCTCTGCGCAGTCTGATACATTCTTAGGTGATGGATGTATTCAGTAGCACTGTGTTAACTTGTAACTGTATCAGTTAGATGAAGAAAGATTTGTTGTAAATGATTTAAAAATGATGTATATATTAAAAGGCGAAAAGACGTTTGAGGTAAGACTTCAGCAGTGCACAGCTAGTTTATCGGAATTATTACTGTCAGCTAGTTAACTTTATTCACTTGCTCAGAGCTGAGAGAAAGACTACCCAGATTTCCTGAGTCGTGAATTAATGTATCATCTTGAAACTTCCTGGCAGATTAAAACTGTGTGCCCGACCGAGACTCGAACTCGGGACCTTTGCCTTTCGCGGGCAAGCGCTCTACCATCTGAGCTACCGAAGCACGACTTACGCCCGGTCTCACAGCTTCACTTCTGCCAGTATCTCGTCTCCTACCTACCTACCTACCGCAGGAGAGCTTCTGTTAAGTTTGGAAGGTAGGAGACGAGATACTGGCAGAAGTGAAGCTGTGAGACCGGGCGTGAGTCGTGCTTCGGTAGCTCAGATGGTAGAGCGCTTGCCCGCGAAAGGCAAAGGTCCCGAGTTCGAGTCTCGGTCGGGCACACAGTTTTAATCTGCCAGGAAGTTTCACATCAGCGCACACTCCGCTGCAGAGTGAAAATCTCATTCTGAATGTATCATCTTATTAAGCTGTCTGGTTTTTATAGAAATTCGTTGTTAATATTGCACCCTTTTAAACCCATTGTTCACTTTTTTAAGCATAGTAATGTTCAGACCAATGTTGTGCGAAGAACATGAGAAGTTTTGCACTGTCTCTTTGAACACATGTTGCTGTTGTTGTTTTCAGTCCTGAGACTGGTTTGATGCAGCTCTCCATGCTACTCTATCCTGTGCAAGCTCCTTCATCTCCCAGTACGTACTGCAACCTACATCCTTCTGAATCTGCTTAGTGTATTCATCTCTCGGTCTCCCTCTACGATTTTTACCCACCACGCTGCCCTCCAATGCTAAATTTGCGATCCCTTGATGCCTCAGAACATGTCCTACCAACCGGTCCCTTCTTCTTGTCAAGTTGTGCCACAAACTCCTCTTCTCCCCAATTCTATTCAATACCTCCTCATTAGTTACGTGACCTACCCAACTAATCTTCAGCATTCTTTTGTAGCACCACATTTCAAAAGCTTCTATTCTCTTCTTGTCCAAACTATTTATCGTCCATGTTTCACTTCCATACATGGCTACACTCCATACAAATACTTTCAGAAACGACTTCCTGACACTTAAATCTATACTCGATGTTAACAAATTTCTCTTCTTCAGAAACGCTTTCCTTGCCATTGCCAGTCTACATTTTATATCGTCTCTACTTCGACCATCATCAGTTATTTTGCTCCCCAAATTGCAAAACTCCTTTACTACTTTAAGTGTCTCATTTCCTAATCTAATTCCCTCAGCATCACCCGACTTAATTCGACTACTTTCCATTATCCTCGTTTTGCTTTTGTTGATGTTCATCTTATATCCTCCTTTAAAAACACTGTCCATTCCGTTCAACTGCTCTTCCAAGTCCTTTGCTGTCTCTGACAAAATTACAATGTCATCGACGAACCTCAAAGTTTTTATTTCTTCTCCATGGATTTTAATACCTACTCCGAATTTTTCTTTTCTTTCCTTTACTGCTTCCTCAATATACAGATTGAATAACATCGGGAAAGGCTACAACCCTGTCTCACTCCCTTCCCAACCGCTGCTTCCCTTTCATGCCCCTCGACTCTTATAACTGCCATCTGGTTTCTGTACAAATTGTAAATAGCCTTTCGCTCCCTGTATTTTACCCCTGCAATCTTTAGAATTTGAAACAGAGTATTCCAGTCAACACTGTCGAAAGCTTTCTCTAAGTCTACAAACGCTATAAACGTAGGTTTGCCTTTCCTTAATCGATTTTCCAAGATAAGTCGTAGGGTCAGTATTGCCTCACGTGTTCCAACATTTCTACGGAATCCGAACTGATCTTCCCCGAGGTCGGCTTCTACCAGTTTTTCCATTCGTCTGTAAAGAATTCGCGTTAGTATTTTGCAGCAGTGACTTATTAAACTGATAGTTCGGTAATTTTCACATCTGTCAACACCTGCTTTCTTTGGGAATTGAATTATTATATTCTTCTTGTAGTCTGTGGGTATTTCACCTGTCTCATACATCTTGCTCACCAGATGGTAGAGTTTTGTCAGGACTGGCTCTCCCAAGGCTGTCCGTAGTTCTAATGGAATGTTGTCTACTCGCGGGGCATTGTTTCGACTTAGGTCTTTCAGTGCTCTATCAGACTCTTCACGCAGTATCATATCCCCCATTTCATATTCACCAACATCCTTTTACATTTTCATAATATTGTCCTCGAGTACATCACCCTTGTATAGACCCTCTATATACTCCTTCCACCTTTCTGCTTTCCCTTCTTTGCTTAGAACTGGGTTTCCATCTCAGCTCTTGATATTCATACAAGTGGTTCTCGTGTCTCCAAAGGTCTCTTTAATTTTCCTGTAGGCAGTATCTATCTTACCCCTAGTGAGATAAGCCTCTACATCCTTACATTTGTCCTCTAGCCATCCCTGCTTAGCCATTTTGCACTTCCGGTCGATCTCATTTTTGAGACGTTTGTATTCCTTTTTGCCTGCTTCATTTACTGAATTTTTATATTTTCTCCTTTCATCAATTAAATTCAATAATTCTTCTGTTACCCAAGGATTTCTACTAGCCCTTGTCTTTTTACCTACTTGATCCTCTGCCGCCTTCACTACTTTATCTCTCAGAGCTACCCATTCTTGTTCTACTGTATTTCTTTCCCCCATTCCTGTCAATTGTTCCCTTATGCTCTCCCTGAAACTCTGTACAACCTCTGGTTTAGTCAGTTTATCCAGGTCCCATCTCCTTAATTTCCCACCTTTTTGCAGTTTCTTCAGTTTTAATCTACAGTTCATAACCAATAAATTGTGGTCAGAATCCACATCTGCCCCTGGAAATGTCTTACAATTTAAAACTTGGTTCCTAAATCTCTGTCTTACCATTATATAATCTATCTGATACCTTTTAGTATCTCCAGGATTCTTCTATGTATACAACCTTCTTTTATGATTCTTGAACCAAGTGTTAGCCATGGTTAAGTTATGGTTTGTGCAAAATTCTACCAGACGGCTTCCTCTTTCATTTCTTTCCCCCAATCCATATTCACCCACTATGTTTCCTTCTCTCCCTTTTCCTACTCTCGAATTCCAGTCACCCATAACTATTAAATTTTCGTCTCCCTTCACTACCTGAATAATTTCTTTTATCTCATCATACATTTCATCAATTTCTTCATCATCTGCAGAGCCACTTGGCATATAAACTTGTACTACTGTAGTAGGCATGGGCTTCGTGTCTATCTTGGCCACAATAATGCGTTCACTATGCTGTTTGTAGTAGCTTACCCGCACTCCAATTTTTTTATTCATTATTAAACCTACTCCAGTGTTACCCCTATTTGATTTTATATTTATAACCCTGTATTCACCTGACCAAAAGTCTTGTTCCTCCTGCCACCGAACTTCACTAATTCCCACTATATCTAACTTTAACCTATCCATTTCCCTTTTAAAATTTTCTAACCTACCTGCCCGATTAAGGGATCTGACATTCCACCCCCAGATCCGTAGAACGCCAGTTTTCTTTCTCCTGATAACGACATCCTCTTGAGTAGTCCCCGCCCGGAGATCCGAATGGGGGACTATTTTACCTCCGGAATATTTTACCCAAGAGGACGCCATCATCATTTAACCATACAGTAAAGCTGCATGCCCTCGGGAAAAATTACGGCTGTAGTTTCCCCTTGCTTTCAGCCGTTCGCAGTACCAGCACAGCAAGGCCGTTTTGGTTAGTGTTACAAGGCCAGATCAGTCAATCATCCAGACTGTTGCCCCTGCAACTACTGAAAAGGCTGCTGCCCCTCTTCAGGAACTACACGTTTGTCTGGCCTCTCAACAGATACCCCTCCGTTGTGGTTGCACCTACGATACGGCCACCTGTATCGCTGAGGCACGCAAACCTCCGCACCAACGGCAAGGTCCATGGTTCATGGGGGTTGAAGACGTACTTAATTCTAAAATCGTTGTCTTGGAATATCGTGTCACAGGAATAGTTACTCTTCCCCTCCCACTGTTAAAAGGAAGTTTACCATTACGCATTACCCGATTACACGATGTTGTATGCAACAGTTTGAATACTATTTGGAAATTTTATTTAAGAATAAAAATCTAGCTTAGACGCTGGCTACTTGCTGTTTGCTGTTGCGTTTTCGAGGAATCTGCAACAATGGTGTCAAGACTAGAGGTAAGTGGAAATTTTGATTAGGTTCAGATAATAGTTTTACTTCAGCTGCGCATTTAATATCAAGACAAGCTGTATTCAGACCAGTTACAGTTCAATTGAAATTAGGTTACCTTTAGCCAAAGGTTAGCATACGAGTTTAAGTTGGATAACATTTTGTGGGAACATAGTTTTGGTAATACATAGGCTTTTTATAGAACAGGAGGTAAATTTGGGCTAAATCCCAGACAGAAATACAAAGTAGGGAGCTTACAGACCATGCAAAAACCAGTAGCTTCTTTATCTGCAGGTACTCTTACTTCAGCTACATGGGCTATGCACGGCCCTGTAGGCAATAATGTCCAATAATATTTATTCAGGAAAGGACGTCTCTAATAAATGGGAAGCGGTCCTTCTGCTTTTTTTCTGACTGGTTTGATGTGACCCGCCACGAATTCCTCTCCTGTGTCAACATCTTCATGTCAGAGTAAAACCTGCAATCTAACCTACGTCCTTAGTTATTTGCTGAATGGATTCCAATCTGTCTTTTCCTCTACAGTATTTGTCTTCTACAGCTTATTCTAGTACCATGGAAGTTTTCCGTGATGTCTTCACAGATGCCCTACCATCATATTCCTTCTTCTTGTCAGTGTTTTCCATATATTCCTTTCTTTCCTGATTCTCTGGAAAGTCTCCTCATTCCTTATCTTATCAACCCATCAGATTTTCAACTGCATCACATCTCAAACGCTTAGATTCTCTTCTTTTCCGCTTTTCGCATGCTCCATGATTTGTTATTGTAAAATGCTATACTCAGAAATTTCTTCCTCAAATTAAGACATGCATTTTATGGTAATAAACTACTCTTGGCCAAGTATGTGATTTTAACACCTGACAGTATGGTTTTTATATCTGCCTTCCTGGGACCATCATGGGTTATTCTGCTGCCTAGGTACTTCGTGGTCACCAATTCTGATGTTGAGTTTCTCCATGTTTTCATTTCTGCAATTTCCCATTACTTTCGTCTTCTTCGATTTACTCTCAGTCCACGTTCTGTACTCATTAGACTGTTCATTCTGTTCAGCAGATCCTGTAATTCTTCTTCAATTACACTGAGGACAGCACTCTCATCAACGAATCTTATCATCGATATCCTTTCACCTTGAGGTTTAATTCCATTCTTTAACCATTCTGTTATTTCCCTCGCTGCCTCTTCGATGTATAGACTGGACAGAAGTGGGGAAAGACTACATCCCTCTCTTACACACTTTTTAATCCGCTCTCATCTTCCAGTCTTAGTGTTCCCTCTTGGTTCTTTCCGCAGCTCGTGGTCTAGTGGCTAGCGTTGCTGGCTCTGGATCACGGGGTTCCGGGCTCGATTCCCGGCCGGGTCGGGGTTTCCTTCGCTGGGAGACTGGGTGTTTGCCTTGTCCTCATCATCTCTTCATCATCTTATCATCATTCGGGTCGAGACGAGACTGGAAATGGGAAGACTGGAACTTGTATGGGCGCTGAGGATCACGATGTTGAGCGCCCCACAAACCAGCATCGTCATCACGTCTTGGTTCTAGTACATATTGTATATTGCTATAGCTTACCCCCATTTTCTCGGAATTTCGAGCATCTTGCACGATTTTACATTGTCGAATGCTTTTTCAAGGTCGATAAATCCAATCAATCTGTCTTGATTTTTCATAAGTCTTGCTTCCATTATCAACCGTAACGTCAGAACCGTCTCTCTGTTGCCTTTAGCTTTCCAGAATTCAAACTGTTGATCATCTAACAGTTCCTCAACTTTCTTTTCCGTTCTTCTGTAAATTATTCTTATCAGCTATTTGGATGCATGATCACTGAGCGGTAATTCTCACACATGTCGGCTCTTGCAATCTTCGGAACTGTTTGGATGATTTTTTTCCAAAAGTCTGGTGATATGTCGCCAGACTCATACATTCCACACAACAATGTGAATGGTCGTTTTGTTACCACATCCGCCAATGATTTTAGAAATTCTGAAGGAATTTAATCCATTCCTTCTGCCTTATTCGATCGTAAGTCTTCCAAAGCTCTTTCAAATTCTTATTCTAAGTCTGGATCCCCTACCTCTCAATCTGATTCTAAAACTGGATCCCCTATCTCTTCTATATCTACTCCTCTTTCTTCTCCTATCACATCATCAGAAAAATCTTCCCCTTACAGAGGTCTTAGCGTACTTTTTCCCCCTATCCACTCTCTCCTCTGCACATAATAGTGGAATTCCCATTGCATTCTTAATGTTCCCACCTTTGCTTTTAATTTCACCGAAGGTTCCTTTGGCTTTCCTATATGCTGAATCAGTTCTTCCAACAATCATTTCTTCTTCGATTTCTTCACATTTTTCATGCAGCCATTTCGTCTTAGCTTCTCTGCACTTATTATTTATTTCATTCCTAAGTGACTTGTATTTCTCTATTCCTGAATTTCCATGATTTTTTACTTGTTTCTTTCATCGATGTTCTGTTACATATGGTTTCTTCGAAGTTATCTTATTTGTACCTTTGTTTTCCTTTCCAACTTCTGTGACTGGCCTGTGAAAACATGTCCATTCCTCTTCATCTGTACTGCCTACTGAGCTATTCCTTATCGCAGTATCTACAGCATCAGAAAACTTCAAGCGTGTCTTTTCATTCCTTAGTACTTCTAGATTCCACTTCTTTGAGTGTTGATTTTTCGTGACTAGTGTCTTAAACTTCAGCTTACTCTTCATCACTACTAAAGTGTGATCTGAGTCTGTATGTGCTCCTGTGTACGCCTTACAATCTAGTATCTAGATTTCGGAGTCTCTACCTTACCATGCTGTAAACTAACTGAAATCTACCCCTATCTCCCAGCCTTTTCCAAGTAAACCTCCTCCCTTTGTGATTCTTGAACAGAGTAATCCCTCTTCCTAGTTGAACTTTATTGCAGAACTCAATTAGTCTTTCTCCTCTCTCACCGCTTGTACCAACCCCATATTCTCCCGTTAACCTTTCTTCTACCTCTTCCCCTACACCGCATTCCAGTCCTCCATGATCATTAGATTTTCATTTCCCTTTACATACTGAATTACCCGTTCAGTATCCTCATATTCTCTTCTCTTCATCTTCTGCTTTCTATGTTTTCATGTGTACTTGAACTACCGTTGTCACTGTTGGTTTGCTGTCGATTTTGATAAGGACAGCCCTATCACTGTTCTGTTCACAGTAACACTCTCTGCGCTACCTTCCTAATCAAAATGAATCCTACTCCCGTTATACCATTTTCTGCTGCTGTTGATATTACCCTATACTCATCTGACCAGAGACCCTTTTCTTATTTCCGTTTCACTTTACTGTCACCCTTTACATCTAGACTGAGCCATAGCATTTTCGTTTTCTGATATTCCAGTTTCCCTACCACGGTAAAACTTCTGACATTCCACACCCCGACTGGTACAACGCTATCCTTTCGTTGGTTATTCAGTCTTTTTCTCACGGTCACCTCCCCTTTGGCAGTCCTCTCCTGGAGATCCGATTGAGAGACTATTCCGGAATATTTTGCAAATGGAAATATCATCCTGACACTTTTTCAATTACAGGCCACATCTCCTGTGAATACACTGTGTCTTTAAAGCAGAGGTTTCCATTGCCTTTTGCATGCTCATGCCACTGATCATTACTGATTCTTCCGCCTTTAGGGGCAGTTTCCCAACCGTCAGGCAAGAGAATGCCCTGAAACCCCGCTTCTCTACCTTCTTTGACAAGGCCGTTGGCAGAATGAGGATGACTTCTCAAACCAGAAGTCTTTGGGCACCATTACTGATAATTTTTATTCAAACTTTAAGTGGTGGTAGGGTTCTAACCCGGACCCGAGGACATTTTGTTTAGCAATCAATGACGGTATCTCCAAACCACGGGTGGTCCTAAAATATTCAGTTAAAATACAGCAGACAATAATCTTATCAAATGCACTGAAATGTTTAGTGGTTTAAACGTATAGTAGCAAAATCCCCAAACTAAATAATCATCTAAAATAAGCAAAAAAACCAAATCCATTTCGTAACCACAGTACACAAAATATTCACCACCTCAAAACAGTTCATAGTTCAACATGATGAGTTACAAATTAATACATGTGAGATGCGTAGGAACTGTCCTACTCTGGAGTTATTCAGACCTCTCAAAATGTAAAGTCCCCTTAAAAGTTAAAGTACTGTAGCGACTATTCACTACCCTGAGTCTGTCATCAGCACAACCGAATATCACACATTACCTCAGGTCAGGTCTCCATATAAAGTGTCCTCAAAAATTGAAGTCTCATAATGGCCGTTCACTGCCCAGACTCAATCACCCACTCGATCAGACCTCACCCAATACCACAGGCAGGTCTGCCTTCTACCAGCATCAACATCCAAATGTACAGAATCGCTCGCTTCAGCCTTCAATCGAAAATTCCGTCTCCACTTGACTCCCATAGTGTTCCGCTACCGTCTGCTTTACCATTGGCTGAAGTCCGTCCCCACAAAAAATACATCGTTCCTAAGTTCCACAGACACGATTTGACTCAACTTGACTACCTCCCAGACTGAACAGTACAACAGTATTTAAATACAGAAATTTTACAAATATTTGGTCACATTCAGATCATTCACAGTATTTACAAATAATGGTCTTTCCATAAATAAGTAATCTAATATTCTTGCACAAGTCCACGAACGTTAAATGACAACGAATTGTCGTTAAATATTGTTTAAATAACTATTTATACCTTCTTGACAGAAGTGTCTTTTGGTTCACTTTTCAATGGTCGTTTCCACTAACAAATCCAACTGACCACTTTTAAATTAGCACAGTTTTTTAATGGCACTTGCAATCAACATTTAAATGAAGTTACTAGGAAAATAGTAAACTGTTCATTAAATAACTACACACGTATGTCAAGATATGAGGTATTCATGCTGCACTGATGTGCTGTGTAATTGCGGAGAGTATGATATTCTGACAAACATTTGTGTAATGAAAGTGTTTAAAAGACGTCATACGTCAATAAGTAAAATAGATACTGATGAGTGACTTTCTGGGATGATAGCTTTTGTGCTATGCTATCATCTGAGATATCGTTTGTTGAAATCGCATGAAGCATTTAAAAGTTATTAATTCAGAGGTTCATTGTGAAAATGTTTAATCACTATGAAATATTAACTTCTGTAATTTTAAAGATAATGAAAATATTGTTGTGGCGTTGGATGAGCCTCATTTTTCTGAGATCGCACATGTATTCAGGTTTGCGTCAATACTTGACTGTAAATTACTAACAATTTTCAAAGAGTTGTAATAGCTTCAGCTTGTCTGACACTTTGCCATTTTGGTACTTCTCCTGTGCAAAAGTCATGCGAGCAACAGTCGTCCAAATTCCCAGCTTTGGGATTTACAAAGACGTTGGTCGTCTTTGTATGAGAACTCGCCCGTACCGCTCACCTAACCATCCTGCCGCCGCAACACCCCCCCCCCCCCCCCTCCCCGAGCCCTTGGCCAGCTAGATTCAGCCGTACATCAGTTTCACCTCTCACCATTATTCTTTACAGCAAAATTTATTCGAGCTAATCAACTTTTCCATTTACTGTTGAAATGTGCCATACAAATGCTCATTTATTGCGGGTTGCCTGCATATTGAGCATTTATTTGGAATTTCTAGTATTATTTGCCTCTGCTCGCAACAAAAACCGAATGCGGCAATGCTCTACTGCAATGAGACTACGAATTGTCCCGCCGTTCTTCACTGATGAACAGGCGCTCGTGGCGCATTACAACAGCGGAGGCGCGACAGTGTGACAGCTACGCTCTACCACAACCTCGCATATATTGCAGCTGCTAACACAATTGCTTTGCAAACTCTTAACTAACAAACACAAGGAGTATTCATTTGTAAAGACATGAGATATAACCAACAAAAGTTCAAGCTAACACAAGGAGTATTCATTTGTAAAGACATGAGATATAACCAACAAAAGTTCAAGCTTAGCACCAGTGCCTTTCCCGCCACAATAGCTACAACGGTAAGCTCAGTCCCAGAGCCTTGTGTTTCACATTACAGCGATGAAACGATTCATCAGAAAATAACCAAGATCCGACTTTAAATACAAGGTTGTATCATTAAACTGTGCAAAGGAGACTTTTCTCATAATTACGGTCTGGTTTTTACGCGTCCTAGCCGAAAAAAGCTAGAAAAAGCACGGTTTCTCTTAAATATTACCACGTTATGTCACCCCCATTTCTAGAAAGATGTACACTACTGGCCATTAAAATTGCTACACCAAGAAGAAATGCAGATGATAAGCGGGTATTCATTCGACAAATATATTATACTAGAACTGACATGTGATTACATTTTCACGCTATTACGGTGCATAGATCCTGAGAAATCAGTACCAAGAACAACCGTTCAGCTGCCCATGCAGCTTCAACACGATACCACAGTTCATCAAGATTAGTGACTGGCGTATTGTGACGAGCCAGGTGCTCGGCCACCATTGACCAGACTTTTCAATTGGTGAGAGATCTGGAGAATATGCCGGCCAGAGCAGCAGTCGAACATTTTCTGTATCCAGAAAGGCCCGTACAGGACCTGCAACATGCGGTCGTGCGTTATCCTGCTGAAATATAGGGTTTCGCAGGGATCGAATGAAGGGTAGAGCCACGGGTCGTAACACATCTGAAATGTAACGTCCACTGTTCAAAGTGCCGTCAATGCGAACAAGAGGTGACCGAGACGTGTAACCAATGCCACCCCATACCATCACGCCGGGTGATACGCCAGTATGGCGATGATGAATACACGCTTCCAATGTGCGTTCACCGCCATGTCGCCAAACACGGATGCGAATATCATGATGCTGTAAACAGAACCTGGATTCATCCGAAAAAATGACGTTTTGACAGTCGTGCACCCAGGTTCGTCGTTGAGTACACCATCGCAGGCGTTCCTGTCTGTGATGCAGCGTCAAGGGTAATCGCAGCCGTGGTCTCCGAGCTGATAGTCCATGATGCTGAAAACGTCGTCGAACTGTTCGTGCAGATGGTTGTTGTCTTTCAAACGTCCCCATCTGTTGACTCAGGGATCGAGACGTGGCTGCACGATCCGTTACAGCCATGCGGATAAGATGCCTGTCGTCTCGACTGCTTGTGATACGTGGCTGTTGGGAACCAGCACGGCGTTCCGTATTAGCCTCCTGAACCCACCGATTCCATATTGTGCTAACAGTCACTGGATCTCGACCACCGTGAGCAGCAGTGTCGCGATACGACCACCGTCAGGTGGCTTGCGGAGTATGGATGTAGACGTAGATACGATAAACCGCAGTCGCGATAGGCTACAATCCGACCTTTATCAAAGTCGGAAATGTGATGGTATGCATTTCTCCTCCTTACACGAGGCATCACAACAACGTTTCACCAGGCAACGTCGGTCAACTGCTGTTTGTGTATGAGATATCGGTTGGAAACTTTCCTCATGTCAGAACGTTGTAGGTGTCGCCACCGGCGCCAACCTTGTGAGAATGCTCTGAAAAGCTAATCATTTGCATATCACAGCGTCTTCTTCCTGTCGGTTAAATTTCACGTCTGTAGCACGTCATCTTCGTGGTGTAGACTTTTCCACGATTCCGGCAAGGTATAACACATCGATGTTCGTAATGCAATGTGACCAGAATTTGAGCTCCAAATCATCAGTCAATCATTATGGTATGGATAATACATGCTGCTCTCCTGAACACCTTATCTGAAAACACAACAATCAGTTGCGTAAAACAGCACAGAAACACTCTACAAAGTCCACGGCCGCAATGACGGCTATCTACGATTTCTACCAGCTTGTGATATGAAGTTTTTTGTTGTCACATAGGTATTTATTACAGCCAAGTTCGACTCCCAGCGCCCGCTGCGTCCTTATATACTCATTTGTTAGTCAGAGTCCGCTTTGTTATTCCGTGGCACGCACATTCTCTCAACGTTTTCCGATTCTGGTGGGTGAGACGGCCTACGAAGATGTTAATGAATGGAGCGACGAACACGTCGTGGTTTATTAGGATTTCCAACATCTTTGTTACAATAGATTCATTTGTTATACTGCCCCAGAAAGCTGCTGTTTGCACCATAATATTTGTCTCGTCTTATTTCATGTCGCGATTATATTCGAAACAGTGCTCGGTGACAGCTGAGTCGCTTGATTGTTTCAATCTGATGTATGGGTGATGTTCCTTGCGCTTCTCCTCAACTATTCCTTAATACAAGCCACATCCTCATGGATTGCAGGGCACACACACTCCGCTTTCGAAGACCTTTCTTTCCTCAGTCTCAACCTTTTCCTCGTTGAGTCCAATTACAAAACTCAGTCTGTCGACCTGAATACTCATTGCTTCGTAATACTGTTCATAGGTGGAATTTTTCGGCGGGGCACTCCGTGTCTGACAGCGTTCGAACAATATATACCAAAGGCCTTACAACAGAATTTCTTCAAACGGATGGTGTTGGCTAGAGGGGTGCAGAAAAAAGGTCAGCATTCATGGGTTTTCAGGGACCCGTCTGGTCTTCCATTAACTACTGCGTCGAAGGTAGGTGGCTGGCTCTGTTTTTAAAGTTAAGTTCTGAGTTGCACATTACGACATACAGTAACTCCTCAAGCTTTTTCATTTCATGTTGCCACACCATAAACGTAGTGTCCACATTTCAATAGGAACACGCTGGTTTCAATGTGCTGAATTCTAGTGCGTTTGCTTCAATGTGTTCCACGTGTAGGTTCACCACGATGGGCGATAACGGACTATCCGTCACCACGCCATCTGTTCATTCGTAGTATTTTCCGTCAAACAGGAAATATGTTGACGTGAGAACTAGGACTGTCGATATTTTTAAAGATATCGGATACCTGGTATATCGATATTTAAAACATATCACTGTCGGATCTCTACATTCCTTAGAGAAGTATCGATATATCGACGGAAAGACAATCGATGTATCTGCCTATAAAATTTTTATTAGATATTCTGTACATCAACAAGCTAGCAGCCTGCTTATCAACCCTTAATCCGCCACCGGTAGCCGAGTGGACAGTGAACATGAACAAATCGGCAGCAATGCCGGTTGGAAGGGGCCTTACGCCGGAAGAAATCAGTCCGTTTCCTTATGTGCAACGATTCCGCTATCTCGGCATCTGTAAAACATACTGCGGCAGTTAACTACCGACGTATTTTACAGACAACACGTACCATGGTCCGACAACATCTCCTACGGCGCCTTGATCCTTTGCAGCGAGTCGAGTATCTGAACACTTATGTGGTTTCTCGAATGGTGCATATTTCGCAGAGCCTGCCCCTACCACTCACGCTCGGACGTCGACTTCAGTCAGCACTAGACTATTTTGTGATGATACGCAACGCTCAAGCTCCCTACGGACAAAGGGGGACTCGGACTTACGATTGTTCACTGCCGAGCGACGGCGCCCCTACTAGCCACGATGTACAAGCAATGGCGTAGCGGGGGTGATTCCCTTACTGGATCTCCTGGTTCCAGCGTCCCTCACACCTCCGGTGGCGGTTGGCAACATTACGCCACATTTTGTGCATGTATCAACATTTATCGTGGAACTTAGTTATAACAGAGACGAGTTTCCGCACACGAGACCGCCATGTGCGAAGGATTTTTATGTTTGGCTGCTACGACGGATAAGTCGTAATGTCATTGAACTCAAACACCCAGGTTGCATTGGCCGAAGATTTGGAGACATGTGAACCAAAAATTCCTCCCTACCTTCGTTCGGGCACTGTGGTTCTCTGTCGCCTGTGGCAAGTTCAACACCAACCAACGGTTCCATGCTATTGGACTAGTGGACACTCCACTATGCCCGAAGTGTCGCCAAGTGGATGACGACCATCACCGCTTAACTTGTATCGCGGTGGAGGACGTATGGCTCCTAGGAAGACAGATGGTGGCTTGCTTCCTCCGTGTGACCCCGCAACATATTACACCTGCTTCCTTCTTACATCCAGAGAGTGACTACTTTCCGGCGACTAAATCACAGTCGATCATCTGGGTCAAAGGTTGGACGATCGCGTACCTCTATGTGGATGCTGCCAAGTCGCGACTTGACTTTTGGTATTTCTTGCAGCAAGCCCACAATGAGGTTCATAGATGGTCACACTATCGGAAAACCTTTGCCAACTATCTTCAGGCAGTGTTCCTCGACCCCCCACGCAGTTGGGATGCGCCGGGTGTAGTCGGTGTGCACATTTGACAGCTGATAATGAACCTCACGCTTCTCTCACCACTCAATATGCAATGCACATACTATATCATGAAATGATCTACATGTTCCTTTTAACAGAGTGATCTTTATTGAAAATAAATAAATAAATAAATAAAAACAACTCCCCTGTCGCTTTAAATTTGTGATTTTTTTTTTCCAGAGTCGAAGCGGGGTCAAATCGAAAAACTTGCACCCGGCGAACGGTCTACCCGACGAGAGGCCTTAGTCACACATTTATTTATTATCCCCCCTTAGAGCAAAGATTGAAAGGAGAACGATGCACATTCACGCTTGGCGATAACCATTTTGCTAACAATGTTAACTGCATGTAAGTGACACAGTAAAAGGTGTCCGATAGATCCGTAGTTCGGTTTCGTCACATATCTCATTTGTCCGGAACACTTCATGTCGCCTTTTTTTTCATTTTTGCCAACGCCAGCCACCTAGCAGTTGTGTCAAAGTCGTGTGGTGAAGCTGAACGTTGCAGTTTCTGTTGGTAGCACCGAGCACCGATTTCATCAGCATTTCCCCTCAGATGGGTACCACCACCGCAAAGACCAATACGCAACTGGTGTGCTGTTTCTTCAGATCGGAAATCTTGTTCCATTTAACCCTCCCCTCCCCACCAATTGCAATCGGACTACTTCTTTTATTGCACTTATACTTGCTTCACACAGTCAGAGAGAGAGACTGGACGTGATGAAAGCTCAAAAAGTACTAAAATTATGCTTTACAACAATTTCAAAAGAACAACTTCAAAAATTTACCGATAACTGTGAAAAAAAGTAATATCGGCACTTGATATTGCTACTTTTGATATCGATGTATCGGCGCAAAAAACATGTCCGAAATATATATCAATAGTTTTTGCAAGTATATCGATATTTCGACATTTTGTCAGCAGCCGTAGTGAGAACGCGCATGAAGTCTTGAATGAAACAATTTAGTCTGGACTTTTACATAATTAGTTCCAAGGATTCATAGCGTGGATTCTCGTAAAGAGGGTGTCCACAACGAAACTGACCATAGTGTCCGCATCCCCGAATCGCAGATGACTGCGGTGGTGTACAGAGTGAGTAGAGTTTCGAATGTGAGGTTTAGACTTCCCAACAAATTCGCAGAGAATACGTTTCATATATTTTGCCATGTGCTATGTAAGTGTGGCACTGTTACTGAAAATGGTACTTAGAAGAATTCATTTCGATGTCGCCTCCTATCTCGTGCTATAGAGCTGAAAAACGCCAAGCATTTTAGTGATACCACATCTCAAACGCTTCTGTCCCCTTCTTTCCCGGCTGTTAGCAGTTCATGATTCAAGTTCTCGCAAGTTGTGCTCCGAAAGTACATACCCAAAAATTTAAGGACGAGATATAATACTAGACGTCTCTCCGCAATACCCTCTTCGCCCGTGCTTGTCTGCTTTTTAAGTCCCCCTTGTTTCGTCCGTCATCTGCTCTTTTGCTTCCAGGTTAGCAGAACTCCACACTTCGTGATCATCAGTTTTGATGTTAAATTGTTCCTTACTCCAATCTGTGCTATACTTCATTACTTTCGTCTTTCTTTGTTCACCCCAAATCCATATAGTGTACCCATTAGACCGTTCGTCCGCAGCTCGTGGTCTAGTGGCTAGCGTTACTGCCTCTGGATCACGCAGTCCCGGGTTCAATTCCCGACTGGGTTGAGGATTTTCTCTGCCCCAGGACTGGGTGGTTGTGTTGTCCTCATAATTTCATCATCATCATTCGTGACAGTGGCTAAATTGGACTGCGTAAAAATTGTATTCTGTAAAAGTTAGGACTTTGTACGGGCGCTGATGACCGCGCAGATGAGCGCCCTACACACCAAACATCATCATTAGACTGTTCATTCTGTTTAACTGGTACTGTAGCGCTACTTCGCTTTCACTGACGACAGCAATGTCATCAGCGGATCTTATCATTGATATCTTTTCTCTCTGAATTTTAATCTCACACCCGAACCTTTCTTTTATTTCCGTCATTTATTTTTTATATATACACTATGTGATCAAAAGTATCCGGACACCCCAAAACATACGTTTTTCATACTACGTGCATTTTGCTACTACCTATTGCCAGGTACTCCACATCAGCGACCTCAATAGTCATTAGACTTCGTGAGAGATCAGAATGGGGCGCTCCGCAGCACCCACGGGCTTCGAACGCGGTGAGGTGACTGGGTGTCACTTGGGTCATATGTCTGTACGCAAGATTTCCACACTACTAAACATCCCTAGGTCCAGTGTTTCCGATGATAGTGAAGTGGAAACGTGAATAGACACGTTCAGCACAAAAGCGTTCAGGCCGACCTCGTCTGTTGACTGACAGAGACTGCCGACAGTTGAGAGGCTCTTAATGTGTAATCGGCAGACATCTGTCCCGATCATCTCACAGGAATTCCAAACTGCATCAGGATCCACTCCAAGTACTGTGGCAGTTAGGTGGGAGGTGAGAAAACTTTGATTTCGTGGTCGAGCGGCTGCTCATAAGCCACACTTCACGCCGATAAATGCCAAACGACGCCTCGCTTGGTATAAGGAGCGTAAACATTGGACGACTGAACAATGGGAAAACGTTGTGTGGAATGAAGAATCACAGTACACAATGTGGCGATCCGATGGCAGGGTGTGGGTATGGCGAATGGCCGGTGAACTTCATCTGCCAGCGTGTGTAGTGCCAAGAGTAAAATTTGGAGGTGGTGGTGTTATGGTGTGGTCGTGTTTTTCATGGAGGGGGGTGGCACCCCTTATTGTTTTGGGTGGCACTATCACAGCACAGGCCTACATTGATGGTGTAAGCACCTTATTGCTTCTCATTGTTGAAGAGCAATTCGGAGGATGGCGATTGCATCTTTCAAAACGATCGAGCACATGTTTATAATGCACGGTCTGTAGCGGAGTGCTTACTTGACAATAACATCTCTGTAATGGACTGGCCTGCACAGAGTCCTGACCTGAATCCTGTAGAACACCTTTGGGATGGTTTGGAACGCCGACTTCGTGCCAGGCCTCACCGACCGACATCGATACCTCTGCTCAGAGCAGCACTCCGTGAAGAATGGGCTGCCATTCCCCAAGAAACCTTCCAGCAGATGATTGAATGTATGCCTGCGAGAGTGGAAGCTGTCATCATGGCTAAGGGTGGCCAAGATCACATAGTGTAGAGTAAACGTATTGCCGAAAATCTGTATCCTTGACTTACATACATTTTACTCCTAGTATTTCGTGTTTCGTCTCCATTCTTATCGCTTCCTCTTCGTTTTTATACACATTGCTTATTACACATCTTTCTTTACACCTTGCACCTATTTTTCTGAGAATTTCGAACATCTTGTACCTTTATACTTTGTCAAACAGTCAATCAAGCACTAGGCAAAAACTGTCTTTATGGTGCCTTTATCTTTTCGAAGCCAAAGTGATCGTCCTTTAACAGATCCTCAATTTTCTTTTTTTGATCGTTATCAACTTTAATGCATGAGAATTATTATGGTTGTGCGCTATTATTCGTGCTTATCTGCGCTTGCTATTCTCGGGATTGTATGGTTGATACTTTTCCAAAAGTCTGATGGTATGTCTCTACGTTAATTCTACAAAATCAGTTTGAGTATTTCGTTTGGTTGCCACTTCTCCGGATGACCTGAGAAATTTCAAAGGAATCTAATACGGGATCTTCTATAACTTCCATATCAATACCATTTCTTCTTCTGTCACATCGTCAGACATTTTCGCCCCCTCGTATAGGCCCTCAGTCTACTCTTTCCACGTATCCACTCTCTCCAATGCGATTAAGATTGGAATACCAGCTGCACTCTTAATGTTGTTGCCCTTGCTTTTAATTTCCATTTTTTTGTGCGAGTCAACTGCGACGAACATTTCTCCCTATGTAGGTGGTTGCAACAAAATATTTTCATATACCGAAGATTCCCTAAAACTTCAGCTTATTCTTCATCATTTCTAAATTGTGATCTAGATCTGCATCTGTTCCTGGACGCAACTGGCAATCCACTACGTGATTTTGAATTCTTTCTCAATCCAGCAGCAATCTCGTACTACACTCCTGGAAAGGGAAAAAAGAACACATTGACACCGGTGTGTCAGACCCACCATACTTGCTCCGGACACTGCGAGAGGGCTGTACAAGCAATGATCACACGCACGGCACAGCGGACACACCAGGAACCGCGGTGTTGGCCGTCGAATGGCGCTAGCTGCGCAGCATTTGTGCACCGCCGCCGTCAGTGTCAGCCAGTTTGCCGTGGCATACGGAGCTCCATCGCAGTCTTTAACACTGGTAGCATGCCGCGACAGCGTGGACGTGAACCGTATGTGCAGTTGACGGACTTTGAGCGAGGGCGTATAGTGGGCATGCGGGAGGCCGGGTGGACGTACCGCCGAATTGCTCAACACGTGGGGCGTGAGGTCTCCACAGTACATCGATGTTGTCGCCAGTGGTCGGCGGAAGGTGCACGTGCCCGTCGACCTGGGACCGGACCGCAGCGACGCACGGATGCACGCCAAGACCGTAGGATCCTACGCAGTGCCGTAGGGGACCGCACCGCCACTTCCCAGCAAATTAGGGACACTGTTGCTCCTGGGGTATCGGCGAGGACCATTCGCAACCGTCTCCATGAAGCTGGGCTACGGTCCCGCACACCGTTAGGCCGTCTTCCGCTCACGCCCCAACATCGTGCAGCCCGCCTCCAGTGGTGTCGCGACAGGCGTGAATGGAGGGACGAATGGAGACGTGTCGTCTTCAGCGATGAGAGTCGCTTCTGCCTTGGTGCCAATGATGGTCGTATGCGTGCTTGGCGCCGTGCAGGTGAGCGCCACAATCAGGACTGCATACGACCGAGGCACACAGGGCCAACACCCGGCATCATGGTGTGGGGAGCGATCTCCTACACTGGCCGTACACCACTGGTAATCGTCGAGGGGACACTGAATAGTGCACGGTACATCCAAACCGTCATCGAACCCATCGTTCTACCATTCCTAGACCGGCAAGGGAACTTGCTGTTCCAACAGGTCAATGCACGTCCGCATGTATCCCGTGCCACCCAACGTGCTCTAGAAGGTGTAAGTCAACTACCCTGGCCAGCAAGATCTCCGGATCTGTCCCCCAATTGAGCATGTTTGGGACTGGATGAAGCGTCGTCTCACGCGGTCTGCACGTCCAGCACGAACGCTGGTCCAACTGAGGCGCCAGGTGGAAATGGCATAACAAGCCGTTCCACAGGACTACATCCAACATCTCTACGATCGTCTCCATGGGAGAATAGCAGCCTGCATTGCTGCGAAAGGTGGATATACACTGTACTAGTGCCGACATTGTGCATGCTCTGTTGCCTGTGTCTATGTGCCTGTGGTTCTGTCAGTGTGATCATGTGATGTATCTGACCCCAGGAATGTGTCAATAAAGTTTCCCCTTCCTGGGACAATGAATTCACGGTGTTCTTATTTCAATTTCGAGGAGTGTATATCCAGGTCATTTCCAAGTATACCTCTTCCTCCTGTGATTTCTGAACAGTGCAATCGCTACTACTAGCTGAAGTTTATTGCAAAATTAAGCGTTTCTCCTATCTGAATCCTACTACCGAGCCCATATTCTCCTATAAATCTTTCTGCTATTCCCTCCCCTACTACAGCTTTCCTATTCCACATGACCATTAGATTAGCATCTCCCATTACATACTGAAATCCGCCCACATGGCTACGCTGCCATGCAGAGGATTTGGGTTCGATTCCCGATACTGTCAAGAATGCTTTATTGGTGGAAGTACTAGTACGGGTGCACTTGGCCACGTGATGCCAATTGAGAAGCTACTTGATTGAAAAGTAACGGTTCCATGGTCTGGGAAGTCGGCAAAACGTCCGGGAACGCGGTGTGCTAAGTAAGTGCCGCCGCATGGCAGAGGATGGCATGGCTGCTAGCAGACATTCCTTGCGCCTTGACGGCCTGCGCGAGGAGCTCTTTTTCTTACATACTGAACTACATGTTCAAAGTCCCCATAATCAGTACTTTCTAAATCTCTTCATTTTCTGCTTGTGACGCCAACGTGTATACATGGACCATTTGTTGTTGGCGCTGGTGTACTGTCGATTTAGTTGAGAAATGTCCTATTACTGAATTGTTCAGAGTAGCTATCTGCGCTACCTCCATATTTATGACAAATCCTACTCACGTCACAGCATTTTCCGCTGCTATTATTAGCCTATATACATCTGACCAGAAATCGTTACTTCCCCAGACCCCCTCTATTAGTGCTTTTACATTTCCGTTTTCAGTTTTTCTAGCATCCCTACCATGTTCAGACTTCTGACATTCCACTCTCCGAATGGTAGGGTGTTAACCTTTCGTTCGTTATTCAGTCTTTTTCTAATGGTCACTTGACAGTTGCCTTCTGGAAAGAAATGTATTGTTAATGCTTGTACTTAAGTCTTCCGAAAGCTGATTATTCGGAAGCGGGATATATGACAGTAACCAAAGCAGAAACATAATGAAGAAAGATACATCATGAAGAGTTAAATTTTGATTAAAATCAAACCTCCAGCTTGGCCGAAATAAAGCTCGTGCGTTACCTATTACCTTTATACACACATCAAAAAAAGTTTTGCATCACCTCGGTTGCGTCTTCTGGGCCCTGTACAGAAAATTGGGATAGAGATCAACATAAACATCATTTCCGTCCTTTTCATTGCTCGTGAAAACCAGACATTGCATATTCTACCACCACACAGCGAGATCTTCGGAGGTGGTGGTACAGATTGCCGTACACAACGGTACCTCTAATACCCAGCAGCACGTCCTCTTGCAATGATGCATGCCTGTATTCGTCGTGGCATACTATCCACAAGTTCATCAAGGCACTGTTGGTCCAGATTGTCCGAATCCTCAACGGCGATTCGGCGTAGATCCCTCAGAGTGGTTGGTCGGTCACGTCGTCCATAAATAGCCCTTTCAATCTATCCCAGGCATGTTAGACAGAATTCGTGTCTGGAGAATATGCTGGCCGCTCTTGTCGGGCGATGTAGTTATCCTGAAGGAAGCCATTCACAAGATGTGCATGATGGGGGTGTGAATTGTCGTCCATGAAGACGAATGCCTGGCCAGTATGCTGCCGATACGGTTGCACTATCGGTAGGAGGGTGGCATTCACGTATCGTACAGCCGTTACGGCGCCTTCCATGACCACCAGCGACGTACGTCGGCCCCACGTAATGCCACCCCAAAACAGCAGGGAACTTCCAACTTGCTGCACTCGCTGGACAGTGTGTCTAAGGCGTTCAGCCAGACCGGGTTGCCTCCGAACACGTCTCCGACGATTGTCTGGTTGAAGGCATATGCAACACTCATCGGTGAAGAGAACGTGAACCCAATTCTGAGTGTCCCATTCGGCATGTTGTTAGGCCCATCTGTACCGCGCTGTATGGTGTCGTGGTTGCAAAGGTGAACCTCGTCATAGACGTGGGGAGTGGAGTTGCGCATCATGCAGCCTATTGCGCACAGTTTGAGTTGTAAAACGACGTCCTGTGGCTGCAAAAAAGCATTATTCAACATGGTGGCTTTGCTGTCAGGGTTCCTCCGACCCACAATCCGTAGGTAGCGGTCATCCACTGCAGTAGTAGCCCTTGGGCATGTCGTCGAAGTTCCTGTCTCTCTGTATCTCATCCATGTCCGAACAACATCGCTTTGGTTCACTCCGAGACGCCTGGACACTTCCCTTGTTGAGAGCCATTCCTCGCACAAAGTAACAAAGCTGACGCGATCGAACAGCTGTATTTACCGTCTAGGCATGGTTGAACTACAGGCAACACGAGCCGTGTACCTACTTCCTGATGGAATGACTGAAACGATCGGCTGTCGGACCTCCTCCAACTAATAGGCGCTACTCAGGCATGGTTCTTTACATCTTTGGGCGGGTTTAGTGACATCCCTGAACAGTCAAAGGGACTGTGTCTGTGATACAATATCCACAGTCAACGTCTATCTTCAGGAGTTCTGGGAACCGGGGTGATGCAAAACTTATTTTGATTCGTGTACTTCCGTGCAGAGTCGTTGCTGGTTGGCAGAAATGTTTGATGACGGCGGACCGTCGCTGTAGCGTAAGATGTATGAAGCAATGGAATAACATGCATTATGCAAAGAAAAGCAGTAATCGGACTCCGTGACAAGAAATGTAGATTGCAAGGTTCGACTTAAGAAAAACGCGAATGTGCATGTAATGGTGCGCAATCGACATGTCGCCAAACCAGTCGCTACCAACGTTACTGAAAAACTCAAGCAGACACAAATTCTGAACATATCATTAGTAAAAGTATTTCTAGTAGATTACTACGAAATAAAAGTATAAATGAATTCAAATATTGTCATTAATATTCATAAAATTATAAGTAACAGAGAAATGCGTCCTTACATGAAGGTTAACGGATGAAGAAGAGTGATAGGAAGTGGCTGTAAGTGGTTAAGTTACTTTTTAGGTTTAAGATCGAAATTACATCAACGATTTTGTGCAGTAACAGGGATACAAGGTATACTTAGGTCTCAGACTTATCACAGCAGGTTATTTTATTACATGCCTCGGTGACTTGCCTCCATTTGAGTCAAGCTGCATTTACTCTCGTCCAGTGAAATAGCAGTGTCGGCATCACAGGTTGAGGTGATTAAGAATCTTACGTATATAAAATGTGTGTTTTCTGCCAGTCCTGAACAACGATTCTGATAGTACCATTTCTTGGAGGTGGGGCAGGGTGAGCGGCGAGGGTGGGGGGGGGGGGGGGGGCAGCAGTTCCAGGTATTCAGTCTTCTACGTGTTGCGGGCAGTCTGTCCACAAAGTTGTGTTTATTGGGTCAGGGTCGCATCATCAGCGTAAAGGAGTGTCCACGAATGTGCTGTCTCCATGTCAGCCGTTGCTGTATCCACGTGGATAATAAACAGTATCGGTGGTAGGGCAGAGCCTTGAAAAATGCCGACAGTAACATAAAAAAGCGGAGAAATCCTAGCTGGGCTTCCGAATGAAGAGCAATGAGCTACAAAATATCAGAGCGGAAAATAACGCGTGGCCTTTCCGCGGCACTGCTTAAACACGGCCTTGTGCGGCTAGCCACATGGGACTGGCGGCTCTAGACAGTCTCTGTTCAGTATTCTGAGATGCGGTCAGGCAAGGCTACTTCGTGTGGTGCTCGCTCTTCGAGTGGCAGAAGCGCTGGGAGCTTTATCTCTCTCAGCAGAAGAAGGCGGCGAGATACTTCTGCAGCCCTTTCTCAGAAGAGTCGCGCAGTTTCAGCAGCTATTATTCGAGGTAACAATGGCTTCTTTGTTCCACCTTTTCCAAAGTAAAACTACTGTGCTCCTTGCCGCACTTCTCCTGATCGATAAAGTCTGCCATGAATCTTGCACAGCTCCTAGTGTGTGTTTGTTTGCTCACACTCTCAGTGTGGGAATCTGAAGCTACGGCACGTATAAACTTTGGATACACATGACCTAATAATCTACTCTACTTTCGGTACGCACTTCGCCCTGTGATGGAACAAATCGTATGTTGTGCCTCTCAACAGATTAAGAGACTATGTTGTAACTTTTGTATGCATCTAAATAGTTAAGAGCAAAAATCTCTTTCGCTTTCTCCCAAATAGCTATCGATCTGTGCGTCGTGCTTTCTTGTTGTATATATATAAATAATCCGAGGTTGTATATACGAGATCTTAGAAATGGACTCTAACTTTGTTCTACAGCACTGAGCTGAATTTGAAATGTAATTTTATGTGTTTGGGAACAAACAAGCGCCTTTTAATCCTAAGGGGATGGTGCAAATGAACTGACAACATTTTGTGGACAATCTTCGTTCTGAAAGTAGTTTTTTGTCCGACACAGTCACATTTATTTAAAACGTTATAACTGGCTTCGGTCGATATCAGACAGCCTCGGTTAAAAGTTGAAAAAAGAAGTTGTGTCAAATTAAGTCAAAATTAAAGTAAAGCAAAATACAGTACACTGGTGTGCAAAACTTAAAGACGAAAGCGACTTCTGTTTTACCTGGTATGTCACCGCCGAGTGAGGCAGCTCAGTGACGTGAACCATACATAGAAAGAACGGCTGCATTGTGGTACAGAAGTTAACTGGAAGAAATGCGCGGTGAGACAAACAGAAATGACACTTTTACTGAAAGGAAATAATTACACTGAAGTCACCGTGATGCGTGATGGTGTCCTGGACATTACAGATGGAGGGACATGGTTTTTAATAAAGTGTGTGATTTTCATGCTCGCCAATCCATGCTGTGCAACCTGCTCCCATGCCGCCCACAAGTTTGGTGAGGAGTTCTTGTGATAGGGCGTTCCATTCCTCCACCAACACTGTTGACAGCTGGTATATGGTCGTTGATGGGTGTGGACGTGTTGTGATATGTCTCCCCAATGCATCCCACACTTCCTGCACCAACACTGTTGACAACTGGTATATGGTCATTGATGGGTGTGGATGTGTTGTAATATGTCTCCCCAACGCATCCCACACTTCCTCCAACACTGTTGACAACTGGTATATGGTAGTTGATGGGTGTGGATGTGTTGTGATATGTCTCCCCAATGCACCCCACAATTCTCCACCAACACTGTTGACAACTGGTATATGGTCGTTGATGGGTGTGGACGTGTTGTGATATGTCTCCCCAACGCATCCCACACCTGCTCGACAGATTTAAGTCGGCTGAATGAGTAGGTCAGTACGCCTTTGAAACCTTATACAGTACCTCTCCACGCCATAACACCTGGACCACCAACACGATCATGTTCACTCCCGCCTCTCGCCATATGAAGATATGTCCAGCATTTTCGAATAGGCTATACTGCGAATGGACTGACTTGTTCGACTTAATGTCGAACACGTTTGGTTTGCGTTGGTGAGACGGATTGCATCATGTACACAGGCACCAACGGCCGTCTACCAGTTGTCAACAGCATTGATGTTACCATGGAACGCGCTTCCACAAGAACTCCTTACCAAACTTGTGGAGAGCATGGGAACACGTTGCAGAGCTTGCATTGCCGTCCGTGGTTATCACACCCCCATTAAGAACCATGTCCCTCCTTTGTAACGTCCATGTATCACAGTGACGTCAGTGTAATTACTGTCTATGAATAAAAATTTCACTTCTGCTCATGTCACAGAGTAATTGTTTCAGTTACTTTCTGTACTATAGCGTAGCAGTTCTTTCTATGTATGCTACAAGGTCTATTAAGTAACACATTTCCTCCCTTGTTCGTGCATTGTTCTGTAGGTGATTTACATTAATAAGAAGTTTGTTGTCCATGAACATGAAATAAGCCAAAAAGGAAAGTTGCTTCTTCAGACAGTAAGGAAATTGGCGAATTTTTAGAACATGTGAAATAAACACGTGAAATACAAGGCTTTAAACAAGAAAGTGCAAAATATCATATTGCAAATAGCGCAAGCTCTTTTGCAGATAATTAAGAGAAATCTTTTACTTACTGTGATATTACTGTGAAATTCTTTGTACTTCACCTAAGTGTGTGTGTGTGTGTGTGTGTGTGTGTGTGTGTGTGTGTGTGTGTTGAGTCACACAATCATACACATTATCTGTAAAGGAATTATGTATCACAGAATCTGGAAAGTATTTTGGATGAATAAATAAATACTGAATTGTCATCGAATCGATCAGTGATGCAGAAAGTAATCTTTCAAAGCGTTGGTCCACATTTCCTGTGCATGTCTTCAAAATTGGCGAAACTGAGTTTTGAGATAGTGTGCTGTTATGCACTGATCAGCCAGAACATTATCACGCAGTGAAACCACGCCCAGACATTGTGGAGTTGGGCGGCCACCCCATTACAGATGTCAGACGTCGTAGGCTGGGCATACTGGGAAAACACGACAGGCGGCGAACAGTGGAGGAACTAACATCAGACTATAATGCTGGGCAGAGTACGAGTGTGTCTGAACACACAGTCCACCAAACACTCCTAACGATGGGCCTCCAAAGCCGACGACCTATGCATGCGCCATTGTTAACACCACGGCATCGGCAACTACGACTGAAATGGGTATGTGACCATCAGCATTGGATGTTGGCGCAGTGGCATGGTCTGATGAATCCCGATTCATTCTACATCGTGCGGGAGGGGAACAGTTCCTTGACACCTGTACTGTGTGAATTGCCCCTTCTGTTTATTGATTGGATAGCCACTGAATTGCTATTTATTTATTTAATGGGATAATAATAATTATTAAAAGGTGGCAATTTTATTTAACCAACGTTTTTTTTTTTTACTCTTTCGATTGTTGCGAGTCAGCAATAGTGCAATGCTGCTCGCTTTGGAGAATACACATTTTATAAGAATTATTTGGTCCAGGAAACACTTTTGCGATCACGGTTGCGATTTAGACGTTATTCGCGTAATTGTACTGATTAAAAGTTATCGTTTCCGAAAGACGCAGGTGCGATTAAAGCTGTGTGCACTTTTGCGCGTATAATGAAAATATTCATAACACGTCGCGTAACAAAAAGAAACATGCGAATCACAACCGTGATCAAACGAAGAAAATATATGATAACATAAATGTTCTTCGCTGTTATTCAGGACAGGCTCAGGTTAGACCTTTCAATTTTTAGTTATAGGAAATGACAAGAGCTACACTTGGGAGATATTTGTTTTGAATAACTTGTATTTACCTTCTCTCTCTCTCCTTTTTACAGCCTTTCTACCTTCACATCGATTAAGGAACTTTCCCTTCTCTACCGACCAGTACGAACACAAAATTCAGACTCAACAAAATGTCTTACATCGAATTATTACATGCTTTACAATCATATATACACTCCTGGAAATGGAAAAAAGAACACATTGACACCGGTGTGTCAGACCCACCATACTTGCTCCGGACACTGCGAGAGGGCTGTACAAGCAATGATCACACGCACGGCACAGCGGACACACCAGGAACCGCGGTGTTGGCCGTCGAATGGCGCTAGCTGCGCAGCATTTGTGCACCGCCGCCGTCAGTGTCAGCCAGTTTGCCGTGGCATACGGAGCTCCATCGCAGTCTTTAAACTGGTAGCATGCCGCGACAGCGTGGACGTGAACCGTATGTGCAGTTGACGGACTTTGAGCGAGGGCGTATAGTGGGCATGCGGGAGGCCGGGTGGACGTACCACCGAATTGCTCAACACGTGGGGCGTGAGGTCTCCACAGTACATCGATGTTGCCGCCAGTGGTCGGCGGAAGGTGCACGTGCCCGTCGACCTGGGACCGGACCGCAGCGACGCACGGATGCACGCCAAGACCGTAGGATCCTACGCAGTGCCGTAGGGGACCGCACCGCCACTTCCCAGCAAATTAGGGACACTGTTGCTCCTGGGGTATCGGCGAGGACCATTCGCAACCGTCTCCATGAAGCTGGGCTACGGTCCCGCACACCGTTAGGCCGTCTTCTGCTCACGCCCCAACATCGTGCAGCCCGCCTCCAGTGGTGTCGCGACAGGCGTGAATGGAGGGACGAATGGAGACGTGTCGTCTTCAGCGATGAGAGTCGCTTCTGCCTTGGTGCCAATGATGGTCGTATGCGTGTTTGGCGCCGTGCAGGTGAGCGCCACAATCAGGACTGCATACGACCGAGGCACACAGGGCCAACACCCGACATCATGGTGTGGGGAGCGATCTCCTACACTGGCCGTACACCACTGGTGATCGTCGAGGGGACACTGAATAGTGCACGGTACATCCAAACCGTCATCGAACCCATCGTTCTACCATTCCTAGACCGGCAAGGGAACTTGCTGTTCCAACAGGACAATGCACGTCCGCATGTATCCCGTGCCACCCAACGTGCTCTAGAAGGTGTAAGTCAACTACCCTGGCCAGCAAGATCTCCGGATCTGTCCCCCATTGAGCATGTTTGGGACTGGATGAAGCGTCGTCTCACGCGGTCTGCACGTCCAGCACGAACGCTGGTCCAACTGAGGCGCCAGGTGGAAATGGCATGGCAAGCCGTTCCACAGGACTACATCCAGCATCTCTACGATCGTCTCCATGGGAGAATAGCAGCCTGCATTGCTGCGAAAGGTGGATATACACTGTACTAGTGCCGACATTGTGCATCCTCTTTTGCCTGTGTCTATGTGCCTGTGGTTCTGTCAGTGTGATTATGTGATGTATCTGACCCCAGGAATGTGTCAATAAAGTTTCCCCTTCCTGGGACAATGAATTCACGGTGTTCTTATTTCAATTTCCAGGAGTGTAGTTTCGTAGTACAAACAATGCTAATTTATTCCGTGCAGTAGAAAGTCTTTGATACACTGAGCACAAAAATGAAAATAATAAAATTATAATTACATTTTTAATATCATGAATACTTCTTTAAATCATGAAAATAAGGTTTGACATCGTCGTAATATTAATTTTCATCGTTGTAGCACTACATGTGGGATCGAGATAAGCTGGTGGTGGTTCCCTTATGCTCTGGGGAACATTCTTGTAGGAATCCATTGGTCCAGTGGAGCCCATGCAAGGCACCATGACGACCAAAGAGTACCGTATACTTGTTGCAGACCACGTACATCCCGTCATGACAATCATGTTTCCCGAAAGCAGTGGCATTTTCAACAAGATAATCCACCATGTCACTAAGCCAGGAGTGTGATGGAGTGTTTCAAGGAAAACAGTTGCGAGTTCCTTTGATGTAATGCCCCATTAGCAAGCCATATCTGAACACGATCGGATACATCTGGATGTGGCTGAATGTGGCCTCAGAGCTCATCACCCGCCTCCCAAGAATTTACGGGAATTAAGTGACTTGCCTGTGCAGACGTGGTGCCAACTCACTCCAGCGACCTACCAGGGCCTCACTGTTCCCACGCCACAATGCGCCGCCGCTGTTATCCATACCAAAAGTGGAAATATCGCTTGTTAGGTAGGTGGTCATAATGTTCTTTCTGATCGTTGTCTATACATAACATCGAATATTACAGAACATACTTGAATTAACAAGAAAGACCCAGAATCTTCTACAAAATATGAAAATCAATAAAGAATTGTCAGGTCAGTAGGACGCGATCCACCCACCCGTGTTGTCACAACGCCACACCTCTGTACACTACACTATGCAGAACTGGTTTTATGTGTGACTATATCATCTATATTACTAAGCTGACTGTTTTAATCGTCAGATGTGTCAGTAACTGACATTTAATTATAACAAAACATACCAGAATGAACCATTTTTGATAAATTTTCATTGCGCTGCTACCTTAAATAGGTGTACAGGATTATTACAAATTATTGAAGCGATTTCACAGCTCTACAATAACTTTATTATTTGAGATATTTTCACAATGCTTTGCACACACATACAAAAACTCAAAAAGTTTTTTTAGGCATTCACAAATGTTCGATATGTGCCCCTTTAGTGATTCGGCAGACATCAAGCCGATAATCAGGTTCCTCCCACACTCGGCGCAGCATGTCCCCATCAATGAGTTCGAAAGCATCGTTGATGCGAGCTCGCAGTTCTGGCACGTTTCCTGGTAGAGGAGGTTTAAACACTGAATCTTTCACATAACCCCACAGAAGGAAATCGCATGGGGTTAAGTCAGAAGAGCGTGAAGGCCATGACATGAATTGCTGATCATGATCTCCACCACGACCGATCCATCGGTTTTCCAATCTCCTGTTTAAGAAATGCCGAACATCATGATGGAAGTGCGGTGGAGCACCATCCTGTTGAAAGATGAAGTCGGCGCTGTCGGTCTCCAGTTGTGGCATGAGCCAATTTTCTAGCATGTCCAGATACACGTGTCCTGTAACGTTTTTTCCGCAGAAGAAAAAGGGGCCGTAAACTTTCAACCGTGAGATTACACAAAACACGTTAACTTTTGGTGAATTGCGAATTAGCTGCACGAATGCGTGAGGATTCTCTACCGCCCAGATTCGCACATTGTGTCTGTTCACTTCACCATTAAGAAAAAATGTTGCTTCATCACTGAAAACAAGTTTCGCACTGAACGCATCCTCTTCCATGAGCTGTTGCAACCGCGCCGAAAATTCAAAGCGTTTGACTTTGTTATCGGGTGTCAGTGCTTGTAGCAATTGTAAACAGTAAGGCTTCTGCTTTAGCCTTTTCCGTAAGATTTTCGAAACCGTCGGCTGTGGTACGTTTAGCTCCCTGCTTGCTTTATTCGTCGACTTCCACGGGCTACGCGTGAAACTTGCCCGCACGCGTTCAACCGTTTCTTCGCTCACTGCAGGCCGACCCGTTACAGAGGCATCCAGAAGCTTTAAACTGCGCATACCATCGCCGAATGGAGTTAGCAGTTGGTGGATCTTTGTTGAACTTCGTCCTGAAGTGTCGTTGCACTGTTTTGACTGACTGATGTGAGTGCATTTCAAGCACGACATACGCTTTCTCTGCTCCTGTCGCCATTTTGTCTCACTGCGCTCTCGAGCGCTCTGGCGGCAGAAACTTGAAGTGCGGCTTCAGCCGAACAAAACTTTATGAGTTTTTCTACGTATCTGTAGTGTGTCGTGACCATATGTCAATGAATGGAGCTACAGTGAATTTATGAAATCGCTTCAATCATTTGTAATAGCCCTGTACTTCCATAACATCCAAGTTGCAATATGAAAACGATTAAATACAGAAATTATTTAAACACCAACATAATGTTTCCCGTCATTTTTCTTATGAAAATCGTACCAAATACGACGCGTTTCCGTGACACATTCAATGTGTTGGTTCTTTGAAACAGCGTAGTCTATATTCATGGGAAATAAGTTACAATATTAAACCCACAAGGATATGGGCAGCCCAACGCGCTGAAATTAAATATGGCGTCTCCTAAGTTCTGTTTGTTACTTAGAATGCAATTTTGCATCCCACTGGTCACATTCCTCTCCAGGAGACAAAAACCTGAATTGTCTTATTAGTCTTTCAAGCTCTGGAATGCTGTGGAGCGCAAAATTCCACACTGCGACGTCACAACACTCAACCAGATCTTTTCCCACGAATGATTTTATGTTCCATGTGAGGACAGCTTTATACAGGACCAGCAGCAGCAGGAATTGTCGACTCATCGTAGACATTCGGCGTCAGGTGACAGCTGTAATGATGTTTGTCTATAAAATGTCGCCCGAAATATTGAACCGTAGCCGACATATTAGTCTTGTGGATTCATTGTCGTCATTTAACAATTTAATCAGGTCTTTTCATTTAATAACAAATTTCTGATTCCTCGAGTGTGTTCAAATGTCTTCTCTTACCAGTTCTATCAAGATTTTTATATTTTCTTTCTTGTTAATAATAAAATGTTCTTGTTTACCAAGGTACTCATACATGCCCTTTATATTTTTGCTGAAGTATTTCAGTAGCTAAGGCTCTAACAGTTCGAAACTAGAACCTAACCAGCGTCAGTCTCCCCACCACTGACACTTCCTTGTATATCAAAAGAACTCAAAAAGTAATATGTGTGATTCCCTCCACTTAGATTTTCTGCACAGACCATAGCACATGGATCTAAATAAACAACCGAAAGTAAGTACCATACGGACACCACAGCACAAAAAAGACGTCCGAAAACAAACAGCAACAGTTGGCAAAACTATAAACAGTAAACATAGACAACTATTACTGGGATCTGTCGTGGTAGTTTTAGGTAGGGGAGGTTTTGATCTATGGTTGCTAAAGTTACCGGTAGAGGTTGGGCCTGTCCCACCACTTTTACAGCATTGCCAACCATTACCAAATGCCCAAATGCCTTGCATAATCTCTACCCCCCCCCCCATTTGTCCCTCTTTGATTTGCTTTGTGTTGTGCATTGCTTATTCCTTACGTCTCGTATTCTGACATTAGTGCCGGCCGAAGTGGCCGTGCGGTTAAAGGCGCTGCAGTCTGGAACCACAAGACCGCTACGGTCGCAGGTTCGAATCCTGCCTCGGGCATGGATGTTTGTGATGTCCTTAGGTTAGTTAGGTTTAACTAGTTCTAAGTTCTAGGGGACTAATGACCTCAGCAGTTGAGTCCCATAGTGCTCAGAGCCATTTGAACCATCTGACATTAGTGAACACGCTTCTCTAGGTCCACCACGGGGCTCGAGTACGAGTCTCATGACCGCTAAAAGGAAAGGAAGATTCGTAATACGAAGTGATGCGCATAAAATGCATAATGTGCTTGGGTGCCGTGATGTAGAAAAGGAGCGCTAAAATCTCCTACATCCTATCGCACAGGTTCGTAAGAGAGCTGTCACTTACACAGAAAAAAGTGTACGAACCTTTCACAATATCAGAAACGTTCCTACCTCTCATCCAGGGGAATCCCCTGGAACTCCAAGGAAGAGAAGGATAGCTTTTGTCATAATTTGTAGTGTAAAAGTGTATAGCTGTTTATACTCGACAATGTTTCCAACTAGGCAGCTATAGGGATCGAATTGCTTTGTTCTTATTTTGTTTCAGTTAGGGAGAGACGCAGTGATACTAAAGAGGAAGTCGACTACTTCAGTAGATTAATAATAAGGAATATCTCTGAGAAGTCGACATAAAAGTTTTCTGGGTTTGGTACCGCGTCATAATGTAAAAACTACTGCTGCTATAGAAAAACCAACGTTTCGGTCACGATTGCAGGCTGCTATAGAAAAGCCAACGTTTCGGTCACGATTGCAGCGGCCTTCTTCTGGGTCTAACCATTAGACGCAGAAGAAGGCCGCTGCAATCGTGGCCGAAACGTTGGCTTTTCTATAGCAGCAGTAGTTTTTACATTATGACGCGGTACCAAACCCAGAAAACTTTTATGTCGACTGACTCTGGCCGCGGAAGCCTACGCAGTTATATCTCTGAGAAGCTTTACACCCAATGAAATGTAGTTCCCAGCATGACATAACTCCTACCAGTGCCGAGTGAGAAGATAAACTAGAGGTAAGGGAGTACTTCATTAAAAAGTTTATTTTACTCGATGGGATTCATAGGGAAACCCGTACTGAACGAAAGAAATCTCTTACTAGAACGTGGTGACATTGTTCTCTGGCGGTCACGCTTCCTGGCGCACCAGGGGAACATTGGCGAGACTCAACAAAAAACTTTTTTTTACCATGATGAATCTTGGATTGACAGTAGCCTAACATGCAGCAAATGTTGACAAAGACTACAAGACGTATTGGGTGTTATGGCGTGGGAATATGCTTCCAGAAGAGTGATAGTAGCAAGTATTGGCTTAAAGAAATTGGTTTGTGAAGCAAGTGGAGCTAAGGCTTTGGGAAAATCGATGCATGGAGATTCCATGGCCAAATAAACTCTGAGAATTTCGGGAAGTGGTTTTCGGAGATCGTGATCCCAAATTGTCCGCCCAATTCCCTCACCGTCGTGAACAATGCGTCGTACCATTGTAGGCAGATGGACAAAACACTATCATTATACAACCCAATGGTGGCGATGATAGAATGGCTTCGGGAAAGGAAGGATTAAGTTAAATGCAATGACAGCATGATAAAAAATCTTGTATGGGTGAAAATTATATGTTATGTAAGGGAGCACAACGTCTCTGGCGAAATGTCTGCAACAAATTCCAAGAAACTCACAGAAGATGCCTTTAATTCTGTCACTCGAAACGACTCGCAAGTCTACTGCACAAAAGTGCAGGAGGTGGAGCATGATTATAGGATGTGCGGTTATGTCATGGAAATTCCAGTCGGTGACATTATCGTATGAGCTAATAACTCTAGTGACGACTCATCTAAAACTGACATAGCGGAAGACGAGAGCTCAATCGCACGGTCACAGCTGAAAATGAATCTTCACGTACCGACACGGGTAGAGAGTGATAGTAAAAGTGGCTAACATAAATCGTAAAAGTTTTTCATGCAATATGTAAATTTTTAAACGATGCAGATATTTAATTTCATTGGTCTTCTATCAAAGATTCTGTTTATTCATAATTTTATCTTGTTTCTGATAACTGTTACGCACTTTAGAGCAATAGATGTCTTCAGTGGTTTCGGCGTTCACTATCACCATGCTTCCGATCTGCTTTAGCTGTAGTAGAAAACACCAGTGTAGGCTGGCTGCCCAGCGAGAGGGAGGCGGCGCTTGTCGCCCCGCACCGCTCATCTCCCCTCCAACGACCACAGTCCTCGTTTGTTTACGCTTGCCGCCGATTGCCATGATATACTGTCCAAGTAATAATACATTTTTAAAAATAAAATACGTTCCAAAACTCGAATTAAATGAGTGTGCAGAACAGTGAAGTAGGCTACAGTTCTAGGGCGGTACATACGTTGAGATGACGAAAGTCGTGGGATAGCGATATGCACACATACAGACGGCTGTAGAATCGCGTACACAAGGTAAAAAAGGGCAGTGCATTGACGGCACTATCATTCGTACGCAGGTGACTTGCCGACAAGTTCCTGCACTGTGAATGACCACCCATTTCATAAAACATGAACAGCTCCAGCGCAGACTATAGTATCTATAAGTTGCGAAATTCATTCTCAGTTCATCCTGATACATGGCATTATTTGACGAAAAATATTTCTCCTGTACTCATCCATTATCTCATCCTTCCATTCCTTGCGTGGGTGGCTATGGATGCAGTCCTCAGCTGTATGCTTGACACTTATTAAACTCCTCTCTGTCCAACACTAACATCTCATCAGTTCAACACTTTTTCCCTGCAATTTAATTATTTATTTTAGTTAATGTTTAAATAAATAAACAATATAATGCTAGATTTTACCGGCCAGTCCGTGTCATGAGATTCTTTTTTTTTTTTTTTGTTTTTTTTTTTGTTTTCACGGGAGCGTTTTTATATCATACCGCCAATTTTAAGCAGTTGTGTTTTTTGAATTTCAAGCAGCGATGCTGTAGGGTAATTGTCAGTTCGGTCTCACCACCAAAATTTAGGAAATTCTTCCAGCAGGACAGCTTACATATAAATAAATGACGACAATTCCTAAGACAGTACCTTATATCCTTTCTCTCCAGGAGCTCACCACAGACTGAGTCTTTTTCCCATCAGTTCACAAATGGGGGAGAGGAGAGGGAAATGGGGAAGTGGGCAAGAGGGGAAGAGGTGGTGAAGTAGGGAGGGGAGGATGAGGTGGGGTAGGGTAAGTGGATGAGGGGGAGGAGTGGGAGTGGTAATGTCACAGTGCCTTGTCGACAATGTGGGTCCAAGGCTTCATGGGGTCTGTGCTACACTCGAACCATACCATACCATACTCGAACATACGACTTTATTATCTGATTAAACAGTACAAGATTAAAAAAAAAATTTTTTAAAGAAAAAAAAACACACACACACAGCTTTAATCCTTGGCACTTAATTACCGGCTGAAAGGCAATTTAATTTAAAATCGGCTGAAGCGCACTAACTCAAAACGCAAGTACAATCAGAAATTGAACAGGCAAGCCTTATCTTAAAACAGTTATTTAGTTAGGCTGAAGTAAACAAGTTAATTTCAAATCGGCTGAAGGCCTAACACTTAATCTCCATAAAATTAGTTTTAGTTTTAGATACCAAAGGCCTTACATGAAACAATTATTTAATTTTGGCTGAAGGCCTTAAGAGCAAAGGAACTCAAACTCAAAATTGTCTGAAGGCCTAAGATTTAAAATTCAACAACATTAAAGTTTTTAAACTGCCGAAGGGGTTATGTGAAACAGTACTTTAAACTAGGCTGAAGGCCTTAAAAGCACAACAACTCAAACTCAAAATCGGCTGAAGGTCCAAGATTTAAAATTCAACAACATTTAAGTTTTTAAACTGCCAAAGGGATTGCGTGAAACAGTACTTTAAACTAGGCTGAAGGCCTTAAAAACACAACAACTCAAACTCAAAAATCGGCTGAAGGCCCAGGACTTAAAAAATTCAACAACATTTAAATTTTTAAAATTCCAGAAGGCTTGCGTGGAACAGTACTTTAAACTAGGCTGAAGGCCTTAAGAGGAAAACAAATCTAATTTAAAAAAATTGGCTAGAAGCCATAGAAGTACAAACAACAAGAACAAATTTTTAAAAAATAGGGCAGTACACCCAAGGGCGCTCAGATGTTCGAGGGTCGGCCTGTAATTCAAATACTAAAACTCGCTTAGGTGAGACAGGCAGTCGGTTCAACCATTCACGATCCCACGACAACCCAACCGACCGACAGTCAACAGATCCATTGACAAGATAACTTCCACTTCACCCAACCAGGGCACAACAGGGAGTTCAACGGAACAACGTAGAAAATATTGGTGCCCAGAACCAGTCATGCATAGAGCTGTCAAACTACACACCGTGCTGGACAGCAACAACACGATGAGGAAACTACACTGCCTTAAATTTATGTCAACGACCAGGGCAGGTGAGCGGAATGTTAACGGCCACAAGGATGAAGATACCGCAGGTGCACTTCAATTCAAATAACCAAATGGCTCTGAGCACTATGGGACTTAACATCTATGGTCATCAGTCCCCTAGCACTTAGAACTACTTAAACCTAACTAACCTAAGGACAGCACACAACACCCAGTCATCACGAGGCAGAGAAAATCCCTGACCCCGCCGGGAATCGAACCCGGGAACCCGGGCGTGGGAAGCGAGAACGCTACCGCACGACCACGAGCTGCGGACCAAATACAGTGAAATCCACCGGAGGGTGGCTAGAATTTTCCAACTTGAAAACCACGTTGTTGCTCGCGGGACTATCCCAACAGCCAACAGTGAACTCCAAACGACACAATGTGAACAGTCTTGACTTGCTGGCAGGTTAAATCAAAACGCAACTTTCGTGTCCACGGTTGGTGCGCCAAGGATCTCGTAGCAATGGGAACAGTGCCACACACTCCGACACCGCGTAGAGACCACCAGCGGGCTCGGCCAAACTATGCCCCGCCCAGAATTCCTCGCTGCTCCATGCCAACCGACTGATTCCTCAGAGCCAGTACGCCGACAACATTTAATAAAATTGTCAGTCAAAATCACACAAACTACACACAGTTTCACGAACACTTGCACGAAGAACTAGACAACTGCTAACGGCAGTGACTGTACAATAATAGGGACGAATCACGAGTCGACACACACAGCCAACCAATATGCGATCGCCGGCCAAATACACATCGTCCGGCAAGACGACCGACCGACGACCAACCAAAGTCGTTCACACTCCGTAAATCATGCGTGTCGGCAACCGTCGGGAAAGTCATGGCGGTCCGTACCTCACTGCTGCCGTGCCCCGACTGAACTTGTGTCGAGTGCCAACTCAAACACTGCCAGGTCCGAACTAACTGCTGGCACATTCCAACTGACCGGTCGACACACGACGACCGGGGAGTAATAACAGTCCAGCAAAGATAATACGGCAGGGCTTATATCGATAAGAGCTGCTGCTGCCGCTCACGGGCAGGCAAAGCAGCAACTCAGTGACACAAGTAGTTGAAACCAACATAATGAGGTGGCAGAACGGCAAAAACAGGACGTTAAATAAGAGATGGCACGAACACGAGCCACGCACGGCTCACATATAAATCTAAATAAATCTAAATATTTTACTGGCTAAATATCCTGACAAATGGAGGCCATAAGCAAATAAAAGTACTTTAAAGCGGGCTGTAGCAGCCGTAGCAGTAGTAATAGTAGCAATTTGTTGATGTTGGACACGTAAAAGTGGTCTAAGGATGAATAAAACTACTATTTCTACTACTACTACTGCTACTACAGTCCAGTTTACAGTATTTTTATTTAGTTATGGCTTCCATACGTCTAAAGATTTGGCTATCAATGTAGTTACATTGATATGCTTCATTTAAAATTTTCTACAAGACAACTACAGCTGACCCTTAAGAGGAGAGAGGACCGGGCTGATATCTCTCGTTATCAATTCCCCAGGGAAAAAATCTGTATATGCATATTCTATTCGTTCATATCAATGCTTTCCCCACCCAGAACCCCAGCTGAGAATATTTGTCTGGGATTTTAAGACCTCAGTGAGGTTCTTCGGCCTCATCTTTGATCAGAGGTTAACATATCTGCCATATCTCAATGTGCTGAAATGTAGATGTCCAAAGACAGTAAATATCTGAGGAACAGATCGATCCACTGATGAATTCTTCTCGGGTTATCAGCCCAGTGGTGGCGTCGACTTGTCGCAACGTTTCAATGAGTTTTGTACCCATCAGCTCCTGGCGAAGCTGATGGGTACGAAACTCACTGAAACGTTGTTACAAGTCGACGCCACCACTCGGCTGATAACCCAAGAGGAATTAATCAGTGGAATACGCCGAGAAAGACTGCAATCGCATACAGATCGATCCAGTTTGCTCACATTTTATAGAACACTCGCCCACATACGAGCAGACTATGGCAGCATAGAGTAATGGATCAGCTAGGCCTTATTTAAAGATGCTGGACGCTGTCCACCATGTAAGCATGAGGGTGGCCACAGGTGTCTACTGAAGCAGTCCCATTCATAGCCTCTGTCAGGAAGCTGGTGAGCTGCACCTCGCCATCAGGCGAGAGCTCCTCATGGTGCGACATGTACACAAAGTGCTGTCCACCTCCGACCACTCTGTTGCCTGCATTGGAGCTGAACAATCCATACAACGCAGGTTTACCCGCCTTTTCTGTCGTTTTGAAGGAACGTCTTGAGCAACTTGGGGTAGTAGAAATTCCAATTCTTAAACTCATCGAGCACATACCCTCCTTGTGTGATAGGTTGGCCTAGTCTTAACTTGGACATGAAGGAGTACCATAAGCTCAACACCTTTAGTTTTAAAACAAGTTTTTAACGGTATTTTATCGGAGTATCTGGAGTAGAGTGTGGTCTTTACCGATGGATCGAAGCGAGGGGACAATGTTGGGTGTTCTGTTATCTCTCCACATTTTGTCATTAAACGCCGCCTACCTAGCCGCTTCTGAGGCTACTGTGCAGAGCTGTGGGCGGTCAAGAACACACCAGAGCACATGAAACTTCTTGGTAGAGGGAAGTTTCTTGTCTGCACTGACTCTCTTAATGCTCTGCAGGCTATTGAGCAAATTTTTGCTGCAGACAGGATAGTTCAGATAGCCCAAGACACTACCCACCTCCTCCACTGTCAGAAGAAAGAGGGGGCCATCTGTTGGGTTCCTCGATACACGGGAATCGTGGGGAATGAGGAAGCTGTCAGATCAGCGAAAACAGCCTGCTGGGAAAATACCACGCTTCAACTTCACATCCTCCTACAGGCTGTCACATCCTGGGTGGCAAAGCAAGTGCTGAATTGTGCATGAAAGGCAGTGGCTGGAAGTGGTTAACAACTAGCTACGGTCTGTCAAACCGACTAGTCCTTTCGAAGTCCACAAAGGGACGAAGTGACCCCCACTCGCCTTCATATCGGACGCTGCCCAATGAGGCATGGTAATCTCTTGCGACAAGAAGAACCAGCGGAATGCTGCGTTTGGGGCGTCACATACAAGGTGCACCGTGTTTTAACGTCATGTGTGTTGTATACTGATGAGAGGGAAGCCTTAGGTCTGCCGAAATTCCAGTTGACCTCTCTTGATACTAGATGCCACTTTGTAAATAAGAATGACATGTGGCCGTACCTTTAAGAGGAGAAGTCGCAAAATTTTAATTATCACCTGGGGAAAATAAAATCACGTAATTAATTTTTGTTAGTTTACTGGTGTCCCCCCCCCCACCCCCTATGAAAATGGACCTTGCCGTTGGTGGGGAGGCTTGCGTGCCTCAGCGATACAGATAGCCGTACCGTAGGTGCAACCACAACGGAGGGGTATCTGTTGAGAGGCCAGACAAACGTGTGGTTCCTGAAGAGGGGCAGCAGCCTATTAGGTAGTTGCAGGGGCAACAGTCTGGATGATTGACTGATCTGGCCTTGCAACAATAACCAAAACGACCTCGCTGTGCTGGTACTACCAAAGGCTGAGAGCAAGGGGAAACTACAGCCGTAATTTTTCCCGAGGGCATGCAGCTTTACTGTATGATTAGATGGGTAGATCACATAAATAATGGGAAGGTATTGAATAGAATTGGGGAGAAGAGAAATTTGTGCCACAACTTGACTAGAAGAAGGGGTCAGTTGGTAGGACATGTTCTGAGGCATCAAGGGATTACCAATTTAGTATTGGGGGGCAGCGTGGAGGTTAAAAATCGTAGAGGGAGACCAAGAAACGAATACACTAAGCAGATTCAGAAGGATGTAGGTTGCGGTAGGTACTGAGAGACGAAGAATCTTGCACAGGATAGGGTAGCATGGAGAGCTGCATCAAACCAGCCTCAGGACTGAAGACCACAACAACAACAACAACAGTTTACTAGTACATGCCCACAGTCCTAGTATACACTGATATCCCAGCGCCACAGTATCTTAGCACGCCACTCAGTTCGTCTCCACTCTGTTAATAGGTTGCACAATTTCACAGTGGCTTCTCTAGTGGCGTGCTACGACACTGTGGTGCTGGGGGATCAATGTGTACCATGACTGCGGACATGTACCAGCAAACAAACAAAAAGTAGTAAAATGATTTTATTTTTTCGAGGTGATAATTTAAACTTTGCGACTACTCCTGGTACATACACCGCTTTATGGCTGGGCTGCGCCGCTACGGCCTAGACCTGAGTCGGAAACGTAGAGGTTCATCTTTCTATTTCCTTTCGCAGCCAAAGTGTTTTCTTGCTACGCTTAATAATATTGTAGAAATAACTGATTCAGCAGTATTGTCAAATTTGCTTTTAAACTGCTTTGTAAAAAAAAAAAAAAAAAAGAAAAAAAAAGGTGCAAAGTAGCACTATCACAAAGAGGTGACGTGGATCAAAGCGTTTTTGCCAGTCGCACTTTAATTCTCGTCGAGCGAACATATTTGCACAGAACTGTGCGTGTCGCGACGTGTTTCGCTACCGACAGTGGAGCGCCGATACACCCCAGCCAGCTCAGCGAATCCCCGAAGACGGCGGCGGTTCCCCTCGGGATTGGCCGAACAGGACACAACGGTCGATGAGAAGGCTGCTTCGATTACGGGGCGGGCTCCGGTGGCGCGCGGCGCTGCAGGCATTCTGGTCACGGGGGACGGGAATTTCTGTCTGTCACTGAACAACACCACAGCCGAATTCCCTCACACCGTGATCCACGCTCATATAGACAATACGGTTTCTGGGTGGACGATAAGGTTTGTTCAATCAAATAAGTGCGATATTATTCCAAATATTTGCTAAATGCGAATTTCATGACATCAGCTGCCAATGATAGATGAATTACGTAGTTCTGACATTAAAATTTATGGGGGAATCAAACGCGGACTTCTCTCTTATCGCGAGCGGTTACCTTAACCATTCTGGCTGCTCTAGCACGCTACCTGACCCTAAACAAACCTCCATGTCGCTGTCCACATCCTTACATCTAATCTTACGCACGTCTATCTTTAAACTCACAACATCACGTGATTTCCGCTCAAAGAGAATGACAATACCACAACGAATCGAGACCATTTTTATCGTCGTATGGTCCTTCTCCGCTTATGATATTTACACAAGTCTTGAACGCTCACCAGCTGTATGGAATATTAACCCACGGATAGCAGAAATAGTTAACGCAACCGCTCGCGGTAAGTGGAAAATCCGGGTTCGAGTCCTGGCCCATCACACATTTTGATATGTCACAGTTGGGTAATACGTCTATATCCTTTGCAGCTGATGTTATGAAATTGGCATTCGGGGAATAATTTGAAACAGTATGCCATGTTGCTGCTGACTGTCAAACTATATGTAAGTTAAATAATTGTGAATCGAAATGTAATCATTTTGCTCTCACATGAGCTCCTCAGCAATTGCACTGGTTTCCAGGAGAAGATACATAACGACAGTTACTTGGGCTGTAACTGTGAAACTTGGTGATGGTGTTACTCATCCGCAGCATATTCACCCTTCAATGCGACACCCTTCTCCCAACGACAGATAACTAGGCAGAGACCTTGGTTGTAGAAGTCTGCGTTTTGACTGTTGAGGAAACGTTCCACCTCGGAAATCAATTCGTTTACATTCTGGAAATGGTTTCTTCGTCCGAGGGAATAGGAATAACTCACTGGCTGTCATGTCAGGATAATACGCGGGATGAGCCAAAACTAGGTGCTTGTACCCCAAAGAAGAAATATAATGCAAGGTGTTGAAAACCGATCCATAAACATTTTTCCAGTATAGTCTCGACAGTGATACGCCGTATCTTAAGAATCAGGGCCTACACTTTTATTGCAGTTTCCAGTTTCAACAGAGATGGCCGGCCACTTGCTTTTTCGTCATTCAGACTTCTTTCAACACACTGGGAGCATTTGCGTCACATAGCCATGGAAAACCCCGTATGTATAGGATGTAAAAATCTGAATCAGAAAATTAATTTTGAGACAGAACCATACTAATTTACTGAACACAAACGGATTAATAAACGAAATTAAATGTAAGTCCCTAACTTGGACCTAAAGGTGGGGACTGCCTAATCTCAAAATGAAAATACTTAACGTGTCAACAAAAACACGATTTGAATTTACATATTGATTGATTCAAACACAGCACAAATATGGAGACGCATCTGGTCATTTGAAAACAAACAAAATTATAATATAAAATGAACCAAGGACTCCAAGCAAAATTACTTCAAAAGTTGAAAAGGGCAGCTATAAATGTAACTGACAGTCTGAAATAACTCATATTTTGCTACTGATCGATTACAGAGACTGCTTGGCTGGATGTTAAACTTAAAATACAAATGCATCTAAAAGTGCACTGATTTACGTACAACAGATAATTGCAATGCTCAGAGCAAATTCTGATCAGGGGTTCTCCTCATGTGTCAGTGTTGCTATTCTGCTCACCATAAGTTATCACTGAAGACTAACAGAGTGTTTTTGTATGTCCATCCTTTTGGCAGGAGGTCTTTGGGACGACGGCCGTTTACTATTGGGACAAAATAAAACACCTACAGCCGTCCTTATGATTTTATTTTATTTTCTTGCAACCAGTTTCAACTCTTCAGTGTGCCATCTTTAGGCTGTTGTTGATGCGGTACGGGTTGATATGACCCCTATGTATATCACATCAGCTGCCAGCATAACTGGATACGCAGATAATGTGTGAAACTGGTTGCAACAAAATAAAATAAAATCATAGGTGTTGTATTTTGCCATAACAGAGTGTAGATTCTATCTGTAGCTATCTAAGTGCGACGATAGGATCGCGCTTCCACAAACACAGGACCCCCCAATTGGCTGCTGCAGTGGAGGCCACAAACTGCAGATATGAGTTCAGTGCCAAGACCCAATTCGAAATCCTCGGTTACCTGTCAGCAGCTGAGCAGTCTGTTCTGTCCTTCGCACCAAGACAACACGGCCTGATAAACAAAGTAAGAGCCTACGGAATATCAGACCAGCTGTGTGGCTGGATTGAAGAGTTTTTAGCAAACAGAACACAGCATGTTGCTATCAATGGAGAGACGTCTACAGACGTTAAAGTAACCTCTGGCGTGCCACAGGGGAGTGTTATGGGACCATTGCTTTTCACAATATATATAAATGACGTAGTAGATAGTGTCGGAAGTTCCATGCGGCTTTTCGCGGATGATGCTGTAATATACAGAGAAGTTGCATGATTAGAAAATTGTAGCGAAATGCAGGAAGATCTGCAGCGGATAGGCACTTTGTGCAGGGAGTGGCAACTGACCCTTAACATAGACAAATGTAATGTATTGCGAATACATAGAAAGAAGGATCCTTTATTGTATGATTATATGATAGCGGAACAAACACGGGTAGCAGTTACATCTGTAAAATATCTGGGAGTATGCGTGCGGAACGATTTGAAGTGGAATGATCATATAAAATTAATTGTTGGTAAGGCGGGTACCAGGTTGAGATTCATTGGGAGAGTCCTTAGAAAATGTAGTCCATCAACAAAGGAGGTGGCTTACAAAACACTCGTTCGACCTATACTTGAGTATTGCTCATCAGTGTGGGATCCGTACCAGATCGGGTTGACGGAGGAGGCAGAGAAGATCCAAAGAAGAGCGGCGCGTTTCGTCACAGGGTTATTTGGTAACCGTGATAGCGTTACGGAGATGTTTAACAAACTCAAGTGGCAGACTCTGCAAGAAAGGTGCTCTGCATCGCGGTGTAGCTTGCTCGCCAGGTTTCGAGAGGGTGCGTTTCTGGATGAGGTATCGAATATATTGCTTCCCCCTACTTATACCTCCCGAGGAGATCACGAATGTAAAATTAGAGAGATTAGAGCGCGCACGGAGGCTTTCAGACAGTCGTTCTTCCCGCGAACCATACGCGACTGGAACAGGAAAGGGAGGTAATGACAGTGGCACGTAGAGTGCCCTCCGCCACACACCGTTGGGTGGCTTGCGGAGTATAAATGTAGATGTAGATCTAGATGTAGACCACAAATGATTTTACAAGCACTCTCTGTCCCCCAATGGTGTAACTGCTTCTTCAGCAGAAATCCTGCCAGGAAAGTGTGTCACTTAAAAATTTCAATCACTTTTCTAACCTCCCAACTTCTCTAGAAACTTCCCTCTACGTGATCTGGCCTCGTGACATCACACGTATCTTTACCAGTTTACATTTTTTGCGCCCAGTAGCTAGCCTCATTTCTCAGTCTATGGGAAAGCTGTGGCTAATTCTAGCCGTTAATTCTGTGCCCTCTTAATGAGATTCTTATCCGCTCAAGGTACTATTCAGAATCTTGCAAGTGATTTCTCTCATCCCACAGTTCTGCTCGCCCAGCCAGTGTAGAAACGTGCTATTAAGCTGAACAAAAGCCGCCTCCGCTAGAGGGCTGCCCAGCAATGTAACTTTCTCCTAATCAATATACCTTTGCCCACCTGCGGCCTGGCCCATCAGACCCTCTCAGAAAAGCAAAGTTCAGTCCCACGCAAGGTTAAATGGGAGAATGCTAACTAAGAAAAGAAGTTACTAAGAATTCAGCACATACAGTCTCTGCAGTCATATTTATTCTTCAAAGTTATTATTGTTAGATCCTACCTCATCATTAACTTCTAGTTGAAATCGATTACTTACTGAATTAACAGAGACAAGCCAAATAGCTTGCCGCCTTTCAGCCACTCTGTTATATGGTGGTGCATTGTTGGCGTCAGTGCCTACCAACGAACCACCATTCTTTTTTTTTTTTTTTTTTTTTTTTTTTTTTAAAGGGGAGAGTTGGTGGCGAGGAACAAACCAGTCACTGATTTTGTATAATATCTTTCAGCGAAATCTCTAAGCATACAAGTGTACCGATAGTGTGGTAAGGTGTGTTAGGCAGTCGGTGCTATGTTGTTCTAGAAAGAGAATATGGGTCTAAGTTTATAGGTCCAGCTTTTTGAAAACAATTTCCTTCTTTTAGTTGTGTAAAAGATATCATGTAACTGGGAAGATGGACAATAGTTCGGATTACCTGTAATTATTATTTATTCATTTATTTTTTATTTACGTTGTTTAGATCCATAAACGGATCACATAAAGCAAATTATGACCTGCGACTGTTATTTTTCTTGTTCTTCCAGAACTGTTTCATCACCTCGCTATGCTTAGCACGACGTTAATCTGACCACTTTCTTCTAGGTACCTTGGGTATGTCTTCTGATGAAATTTTCCAGCTGTAGGCCTTATGTTTGAAGACGCTTCGATCTTCGATGTCTGTCGGTGAGATTTTGGCACTTTTTAGATCAATTTGGACCTTTTTTATCCAGACTGTTGTCGTTTCCAGCTTCTGTAAGTACGTCAAAATTGTCTTTGCTAGTCTGTTGTCATCTAGTCTCCTGACGTGTCCGTAGAATTTCAGTCGTGGTTTGCGGAAATCGGTTTCGATGTTGGAATATTTTTCTGTGGCTGTGTGTGATTGTAGACGGTATCCTTCGTCTGTGAATTTTGGGCCAAGGATTTTTCGGATGATTTTTCTTTCAACCTTTTTGACATTTTCGAGGTCTCCTTTATAATTACGGTTTAGAGTCTCGCTGGCGTATAGTGTTTTAGGTCTGTAATAGTCTTGTAGTGTCGAGCTTTTGTGTTGATATTTATGCATTTTTTATTGTAGATGCTCGCAACTTTTCCATATGCTTTCCGCATTTAGAGTTTTGTGCTAATCTTTCTGTATCTGTAGGCTCAATAATTTCTCCTAACTACTTGAAGTGGTTAGCCTTGTTTATTGTGCCACAGTTTGTGATTAAATTTTGTGTTTTGATGTGTTTTGTGGCCATAAATTCGGTTTTAGAAAAGAAATATGCAGTCCAACTTTCTCGGCACATTCTTTGAGGACTTCAAGCTGATGGATTGCTGTTTGTTCATCACCAGAAAGGATCGCGAGGTTATCAGCGAAGTCTAGGCATGAGAGACATCGACGTTATCCTTTCCTTTTCCTAGCCTGATGGATCTCCAGATGTTTCGATTTTTCAGTTCTTTTTCCCATTCTTTGATGACTTTGTTTAAAACGATGTTGAAAAGTAGAGGGGTGAGGCCCTCGCCCTGTAGAAGGCCAGTCTTGATGGTAAAAGGTTGTGAGATTTCTCCGTTGAATTTTACTTTGGAAGTTGTGTCTGTTAGGATTTGTTGGATGATTGTTTTCTTTGAATATATTAAACAGGGATTGTCGGTCGATGGAGTCGTAAACTTTCTTGAAGTCAACAAATGTGCAGATGGTTGGGAGATTTCGTGTAGCTCGAATTTTCAGTGTAGACTTCAGGTTGAAAATTTGTTCGGTGCCTTATTTGTGTGGTCTGGACCCTGCTTGATATTCACCTATTAGGGGTTCGAGTTGTTCTTCTGCGCGCTGTAAGACGCAAGCGGAGAGGACTTTGTAAGAACCGGGAAGGAGGGAGATACCTCTGTAGTTATTCACATCAGATTTGTCTCCTTTTTGTGAAGTGGGTGGATGAGTGCGCATTTCCAGTCGTCTGGGAGTTCTTCACTTCGCCATATGGCCTGAATGATCTGTGTGATTTCCTGTAATGATCGTGTTCCTAGATTTTTCAGTAATTCTGCGGTGATTCTAGTTTCTCCTGATGTCTTCCCGTTCTTCAGTTTTGTGATGTGGTGTCGCATTTCTTCTTGTGTCGGTGGTTCGACGTAGGGTTTCGTGTGAATTGGAGATGTGTATGGGAACAGTTCGTATGGTTGAGGGCAATTAAGAGGGTCGGAAAACTAGTGTGCCAGTTCTTTGCAGTTTTCTTGGTTGGTGAGTGCGAGTTTCCCATCTCTTTTCTTGAAGGTCAAATTTTGTGATGAGTAACCTTTAATTCTATTAGCGAAAGCTCTGTAGTAATTTATGCTGTTGTAATTCCTGACGTTGTCCTCAATTTATTTGAGCTGTTCGATGATGTAGTTGCGTTTGGTTTTCCTGGTGGTTCTGTTTGCCTCTTTGCGGATATCAAGGAAGTGTTGCAGGGTTTCCGGCGATTTGTTGCTGTTGTATTTTTGAAAGGCGATTCGGCGATTGATGATGGCTTGGTCGCAGTTGGAATCCCACCATGGGTGTTTTGCCTTTTTCTTAAGTGGAATTAATTCTTTTTTTTCTGATTATTTTGTTACAGAAGTCAGTCCAGTTGTTTCTCTGTTCTTTTTCCCATTCTTCTGTGATCTTTGTTTCTTGGATTCTATATGTGTCGAACTTTTGGATATGTGGTTTTTTATGTTGTACGCTTTTCGGAGAGAATTTTACTGTAACTCGGGTGAGGTAGTGGTCTGAATCGACGTTCGCACCTCTTCGGACTTGAATGTCGTGGATGATTCTGTAGTGGGCATAGGAGATGGCAACGTGGTCGATAAGCTATTCACCAAGATATTGGATTGTGGATCGCCTTGTTTTTTGTTTTTGTGGGGGTTTTCTGAAGTGGTTGAATTGTTGGAATATGTCAATCAGACGTGTGCCATTGGTGTTAGTGTTTTGGTGTGCAGAATTTTTACCGATTATTTTTCTATGAGTCTTTTCTTTTCCGAGTTGAGCGTTGAGGTCTCCCATTATGATTTACACGTCGTGTTGTTGAATTTCGCTCAAAGTTTTTTCAAGCTAGTTCCAAAATTTTTCGACGGTTTCGGGATTTTTCTTGTTTTCGATATTGGTGGGCGCATGCGCATTGATGATCGTATTGGCACTCTAAATACGAATGGTCGTGAGTGGATTGTTGATGGGTGTGATTTCTTTAACAGAGTTGATGATCGATTTGTGTACAAGAAAGACCATTCCGAACACTAATGCGTCTTTAGCGCCCTTCTGTTGTGTTTTGCTCTTGAAGATGCGGTAGTTTCCGTAGTCCATAGTTTCATTGCCAGTCAGCCATGTTTCTTGAAGAGCAAGTATGAGAATTTTTCGTCAGTCGATTTCTTGAGTATGTTATGTAATTTTCATGTTTGGATCAGTGTATTGATGTTTAGTGTTCCAATGAAAGTTTTTTGCTTGTAGGAAAGTTTACCAGATTTTATTCGCTGTGCTTGCCCGGACTCCCCAGACTCCGGAAGTCCAGTTGCTGTCTGTCGTAGGGTGGATTGTGTACCACCAGGGGTAAAGGTGAATTTGCTTGCACAGTTCATGATTGCTTGCGTTTATTGGTTTGGCCTGATCAACATCAGGACCGGATAGGACCAAAAGTTGTTGAGGCTTCTGGAACATAATATTTTCATCTGAGCTCACTGAGCTAACAGGAGGAGGAGGATATTAGTGTTTAACGTCCCGTCGACAACGAGGTCATTAGAGACGGAGCGCAAGCTCGGGTGAGGGAAGGATGGGGAAGGAAATCGGCCGTGCCCTTTCAAAGGAACCATCCCGCCATTTGCCTGAAGCGATTTAGGGAAATCACGGAAAACCTAAATCAGGATGGCCGGAGACGGGATTGAACCGTCGTCCTCCCGAATGCGAGTCCAGTGTGCTAACCACTGCGCCACCTAGCTCGGTCTGAGCTAACAGACGCTGACCAGAGTACAGATGATTTCCACTCAGTCGTGTCTGGATTTTAAATTGCGTTGGTATTGTTCCACCCCGAGTAGTTGATTTCCGCGGTATCACTCATATCTGGGTGGGTTCCCCCTATTCGCCAGCCGGGGAGGCGCCCGATGGAGGTTTCAACAACTTCACATGGGAATTATTATTATTATCATTATTATTATTATTCTATTACTAATTTATAAACACTGTACATCGCACGTTATTAAAAAAATATAATTTCTTTAAAAAAGAATAAGTGATTTATTTTGTTTCCTTTTCGAATATAATAATTTTACATACATTTTCCAAATGTAGTTTTTCTTTCCATGGTTTGAAAAATAATTTCTTTGTTATTAATTTTCCCAGATCTGTGTTGATGAACATGAAAGATGGGTAAGGCTCGACTTTGTCATGGTTGATCTGAGGCAACTTTTAAGGCGTTGCAAGGTCTTGAAATACCTCTCAGAGAATGATGATGATACAGGAGCTCCCATAATCAGAATAGTTAGGCAAATAACTTCCTGTAATACACCTTTCATCCTACTACGTTCGGCAATAATTGATGTTCCAATAGATGATACACTGTGTGGTTGTACTCCAGTCATAATGGTTCACAGTATTTCGAGCTGGACATGATGCCTGTCCAGGTTGAAATACTGTCTCTACTCGAAGCATCTCTTCCAAATGTTTACCATTCATATTGAGATAAAGAATCTCAAACACATCATCCTTAAAACTTAATTTATGACACAAGTCTTCAGGAAAGAAGATGCTTCTCTTTGTTTCAGTCACTCTGGCATTTTTCTTGGTTGTGGGGTATTTGTTTCTTTCAGATTTAGTCTGCTACATTAATCTTTGGCTTTTTCTAAGGCATATCAAATGCTTCTGCAGTCCTAAGATTCGCAAGAGCTGCTTTTAGAACGCTACATAGCGTTTCACTCTGGCTGCAATGCCGCGCAGGGTAGCTGCGCGGTCTTCGGCGCCTTGCCATGGTTAGCGCGGCACCCCCCTGTCGGAGGTTGGAGTCCTCCCTTGGGCATGGGTGTGTGTGTTGTCCTTAGCGGGTAAGTTAGTTTAAGTTAGATTAAGTAGTGTGTAAACCTAGTGTGAGTTAACGAGCTTCTCACTCTCATTTAAGTATGTGGCCGACAGAGTCAGCCCTCAGGAATTGTGAAACGAACCCTGTCGTCCAGGACCGTGTGCCACAAGGAGCGCAGATTCGTCACGAGATGGGAAATTCACAGACGTCTATTGTGCTGAATGATTCCTAAGCGCTGTAGTGTGCGAGTGAGACAGACGAGAACCCACGTCATAGGGAAACCCCGTAGAATCTGTTTGTGACCAAAGAGGCGTAGCGGTGTTAAATATGGCAGACCTAAGATTGGCCATTCTGTAGTCATTCAGGGAATGAAGCCGCAGTAATTTTAATCTACCATCCTTCATAAAGTTTCATGGTGATCCCAATAAAACTTGAATATTGATCATATCTATAGTAGTATAGGATTTACTGTTAAAGTGAAATTAACAAGTTTTGTAACAAAACTTGAATGATAAAATCTGAACGGTTTGGTCGATCTTAACGATCGATATTTCATATACAATCGCGTCATTAAAGTGACAAATGTTATAAATGTCAACTCTGTAACTTTATTTGTTAAAAAGATACAGTAAATTTAAATTATCAGTATTTTCAGTTAAGCATAAGATCATCATTTACTCCACACAAAACACATTGAACGATGACAGCATGACACCTTACTGAATCATTAGGTAATAGAATATTTGTTGTAAAGCCGGCCGCGGTGGTCTAGCGGTTCTGGCGCTGCAGTCCGGAACCGCGGGACTGCTACGGTCGCAGGTTCGAATCCTGCCTCGGGCATGGGTGTGTGTGATGTCCTTAGGTTAGTTAGGTTTAAGTAGTTCTAAGTTCTAGGGGACTTATGACCTAAGATGTTGAGTCCCATAGTGCTCAGAGCCATTTGAACCATTTTTATTTGTTGTAAAGTTTAGTGCATAATAGTTACTTTTGTTCTTTATTTATTTATCAGAAAGCATAATGGTACAAGGCTACTGGCCATGAGATTCAAAGTTAAGAAGGGAATTGTATTGGTTTCATGTAAAAGAATTTAATGTTTATTATGTAATGGATATTATTGTCACTTTATTTAGAACTTGAAAGTGGTCGAGCTTTGATTATTTAAATATGTATAAGTGTAAAATAATGTAGAATAAGCTGTATCCAACCAGATGGGCGGCTTCAGGAAAGGGAACTGCCCTAGTCGATTAAGCGACGATGTTCGGCACACGGCTGGAGACGGGCAGAGGGACAGATCTGGTCTAGACACAAAGGGTACAGTTCTGGTGGAGACGCGAAAGCGGACGGTCGGTCTTTAGGTAGCTAGGGAGTGCAACGACTTGGAAAATTTCACGTTGTGTTGTATGGCGGGATTTACGTCTCTGAGTGGTGAGCAGCCGTGCGCCTGGTGTGAACTCTAACTTTTCGCGTAGGTAACAAGGTGGAGTACTGGACTTCTAATTCGCGATGAAATTGTGAATGATCGAACTGTGTCAAATGGATATGCGCTCAAGTGTAATAGTAATTCTAAATACGAGCACTTTCGCTATTAGATTGCTTTCGGAATTAACATTATTCTAACCAAATCGCAACTGTGTGGCCTACATCATTTATGGGTCATTAATTTAGCTCTCAATATTATTATTGCTGTTGTTACATGTTATATTAACATTGAATGCTTCATATAATTTCGCAAACTTGCCATCAGCCAGACACAAGGGTCACAAGTGTCTAATTTAGGGCGTGTAATGCGACACGTGCGGTTCAACCCCTAGACGAGTTCGAGCCAAGACATTTCGACGAAGAGCAACTGCATTTGAGCTCGAACATCTTTGGGATGCTAGCTCGCTCTAGGGACTGACGACCTCAGCAGTTTTGCCCCATAGGAACTTACTACCATGTCGATCCATCTGGCTGCACTAAAATTTGGGTCTTGTAGACATCCAGCCAGTTTTTCAAGTAGTCCGGACACTTAAATAGTCACTATCATATAAAAAATTGTCTCAAACAATTTCGAGACACTTTTCATAGCCCCTGCAGGACTGTCCGTCTTTCGTGTCTAAGTGAGCTTCGTGTATTCATTACTTCAATCTTTGTTTCCTGGATCCGATCATTGTTCTCCCTGAAATGCTACCAATATTGTACCCTTACAGCCTATCGGGTCGGACACATTGGTATCAGCCACTAAGTTTTCGAATTTAGATTCGTCTCGTCGACACAAGACAGTGTCACAAAATCTGCATAAACTTTTTGCTTTTTGCTGATTCCAGAACTATACACTGAGCAAAAAATATCAGTTTTTCGAAATCCCGTATTTGTTTCCACTTGCGACGCATAAACTTGAAACTTGGCTCAGAGGTGCCTACAACCTTCCTCTGTGATGGCGCAAAAGCGTTGCGCCCTGCGACGTCGCCCTCGGGCTCGTCGACGCCTCAAACAGCAAGGAGTCGACACAGGCGAAGAAAGCCCACAGCTGAGTTCATGTGAGGTGTGGGGTGGCGTAATAACGTCACATTGGCACAAAATTTCACCACAATTCTGCTCAACGCCATTGTGGACGTATCACACGTTGGAAAGGTCGTTCATCCCGTTCGTTTGACGCCTCTGCGATGGAGATCACAACCGCGACACCCATCGTTGAAACAACGCAGATTTGCTACGGGTGGCCGAGAAAATTATTTCAGTCACACTGGCGCTCAAAATCATCACGAAAATCCCTCAGACTGCGGAATAAAGAGCGTCTGTGAAACCACCCTATAACACTACTGTCCGCTACTACTGTACCATAACCTTAAAGTTGAGGCAGGTCGTGAAATAAAACTACCTTATTAAAGCAATTATGGTATATCGCAACAGAGCAGTGTTGCCCTCTGGGAGGAATTTTGTTATGTTGACCGTGTTGTACCTAACGGAGGTGGCTTATCGGAAGTGAAAGTCAGAATTGCGTAAAATTTTAAAGGGTAACAAACAATATTTTTGCCTATCTACACTGTTTAAAGAATAAAGAAAACGGTCGCCAGCCTAATTAGGCAAGAGGATGATTAACATTCTTGTTTAAGAAAATAGGTATGAGTAACTTCAACACAACCTATATTTTGCCACAGGCGAGTGCAATGCACTCCGACACCTACATGTGTTCACGGTTAAGAATGGAAGCTGACAGAGCAGAACGTACTACTCGTATTTGCATAAATGTAACAGATAACTTTACACACTATTACTTTTCACACATTTTCCTAGCTGACATAAAATCCTAAATGTAGTTCACTGCAAAATTATGAACTGGTCACAGGTTAAGTTTCTCTTAGCTAAATACTGTTTTATTTAGAATGAAAGTTAATTGGAATTCACTAACAGGTTACTTCTAACTTTCTTTTGAATAAAGAAATTATTGTTTTCATAAATAGTGGTCTTTCTATTTAATTGTTATTTCTCATGAGCATAAAGGATAATCTGTGGATCCTATTACACTATTAATATGCACTTTCATTATCCCAAAGAAACTACTTAGCAAGCATGAGTATATAACTTTCCACTGTTGCAGTTTCCCCCTTTTACTACAGTGAGACACAATGTTGACAAATTTGCAAGAAACTGACTCAACTTTTAAAATTTACTACAGGCAGCACTATGATCATTAACTAAGCAAAACTTTATAAGCATCAGTTTTAAGAACTTTTAATCTTTAAAAGAAACAGCAAATTGTCTTTATTACCACAGTCTTCTACTTTCAAGTAAATAATTAAATAGGTGACTTTGAAACTCCACAAAACTTTAAATTGGATTGTTTCAATCACATGGAGGCTTTCACAAAACTACATTTACTACTTCCCACAATTTCACTAAATCCACAGTAAATCTGAATACTCCATTCTTACCAAAGATCAAACAACATTATTTAATTAACTATTTGGCTTTGAGGCTTTCATTTTTTCCACAAACTAGGACACTCGGTAATCATAGTTCAAATGGTGAGGAACCTGAGAGGTGTTGTGATAGGGAAAAAATCAAGGTAGGTACATGAATTCAGTTATAAATTACCTTATATTTGTGCACACTAAAACATCCAATGAGCTGATCCTTCACTGTACATTACTATAGTGCTCCATTATAGTGATTGCGCAATGTGGTGTCGATTGCATGTTGGTAGGTGGAATTGCAGGCAGAATTGCTGGACTCTGTCATTTCTTGGTGGCGATGATAGATACCAATTCCAGAATAGTTCCAGCTATTTATCCATCCATCCGAGGCATTGAAAAGCGTCAGGAAAAGCCTCTCTCGGAACCAGCACAATATACAACTTTTACATGCGCAGTGCACAGTTTGGTAGCTCGTCCTTGACTGACTCTTGGTTCCACCTTTTCTACCTATGCCAACCACAATTTGCGCGCAGTACACAGTTCCGTTCCCGAGGGGAACCACAACACCTTTTACATATGACATAATTAAGAACCCTAAGTGAAGGTCAGCAGTTTACATAACAGCAATCATTTTAAACAAAACATATCATTTGCACATATAGGTAGTTCTAAACAAAATTATTGAAATAAAATTATTTAATTTTAAAGATAATCAAAGAGATTATACGAGGAAGGCAAAAGGTCATTTGCTCATATTGTGCATATTACAGAGATTACACTTCATTACAGTATCGAATTAGTCGTACACTAATTACAGAAGTTCAACGATGGGATGTCGAACAAAATAGAAAGCTAAATGAATCAACAAAAGCTATGTAGTATCTAAGCTATGGTGTTACAACCCCTTCTCCTGGGGCGTTGATTCCCACACAGTTCGCGGCCGAAAACGACAGTTCGCAGTGGCATGAGCAAAAGGACGACGTTCTTGTCAACGTTCGACACTGTTAACACTTCACAGACGATTGAACCCTACTGTAAAGACATCGTTGGGCTACAATCCCATTGAACGTGACCTGACCACTTTGAAGTAGTCCGACAGCAGTTTTTGCTGTGGTACCACTAGGAACCGTTCAAGCCATTCGACGAGATTTGGACGTGATCCGAATCAGGAGAGTATGCTCAATCATTTTCAACCCGCCTGTTTCGCGACCTCCTGTGGCGTGATCACGGAGGGTTGAAAGATTGACATGCGAGTGAATAAAATGGCAATAGGCCCCTCTAAGACCCCCTTTGAGGACGTGAAAGCTGTAACTTGTCACAGACTTCGACTCCCCTTCAGCTCAGTAGTGCCTCATGACTGTCCTAGCGCCTGAAACAGTGCATGGGGGCTTAATAAAATGAAATGCAAATACTTTTTTAATTTCCTGTCGCTGTATGTCCGATTACGCAAGTCTCGTAAACGGCTGGCCCTGACTAGTTTTAGTACGCAATCTGACTGCTTAGAATGACCACAAAGAATGTAAGAAAATTTTCTGTTAACACAATTAACTAATTAAGTCCCCAGCAACTATAAAACCTACGAAACAACAAACACAAGTGTAGCTGTTCTGTATGTGGTAGTATGACTCAACGCACATCTGGCACGGTTCTTCTTCAACAAGACAAGAATTTTTAAATACCAATTATACTGACGTGATAAAAGAAAATTACAAATACTATAATTGTGCAAGAAAACCAAAATTACACTCTAATACAAGAACACACGCCAGATGCTTTGTTGACTGAACCTGTAATGAAGCATTATTCAGGACACACAAATAATAAGAAAATAAATAACAGTAGTTAGTTACCTTAATTTATATTGACGAAAAGCACTCAGATCATTACAATATCTCCATTGGAACAACATCTGCTATCTCTTCCATCACATAGCTGCATAAAACATCGAACAAACACTCACTACTACCCCATCTCATTCCAACTTCAGATACAAGCAGTGTCCACCACAACTGCTCGGCAAGAACTGAACTGCTTGCCGCTACCTCTCAATGAGCACTGCCAGTGGAGGCGGCGGAACAATACTCTCTCTGGCGCGATTTTTTGGCGCTGTGGCTCAGTGTAGCCACCTTTCAACAGGCAACCCACCCTAAGGTGTGGCGAAGTGATTGCCTATAAAGCTGACAAGGCTACGCCATTGCGAAATAATAGTACGAAATTCGAAAGTGGTCGGTCGGTAGCACGAAAGTGGTCGGTCGGTAGCAGGCAGTATCAAATATTCTATTAATGTCTTTGCTATCAACGGTATTTCGATTTCGTTCTCTAGCACATACTGTGTAAGTTTATTTAATCCTGTTGATCTTACGATGCGCACTTTAGATGTTTGCAAGAATGTGAAGGTTGGTGTAGCTGCGTCTATTTGACTAACAGAAGTGAAGTTGCTCTGTTCTGCTGAGGTTTTACGCTTATTACCTACAACGGTTATCGATCGTTTCTTTCACCACAAGATGCCGTACCCTTCTTTCCGTGATATTACACTTGACGTCCTCTGTTTTGGCATAGAAAACATTTGTTAGTACTATTCAATTTCTGTTTTCATTCATGTACGTAAGCAATTCTTGAGCGCAGTGGTCTTTGTAAAAGACGCAGACTGGGCCGTAATTTTTGTTATCGTTGGGTAATGTTTGTCTCTGATTAAGGCAGACATGAAGGCCTACGGCCTTGGGAGAGTAAGTTGAATTTTTACTGCCACGGCGCATCTTCTATGAAGCAAGCGCTGCATTTATTTCCGTTCCTATAAACTGCATCAGCTGATGTGTGTCCCCATCTGAAAAACTGCTTTGGTTGGTATGAATAAGCCAGCGTGGACACCAAAAATTCTCAGAACTGTTCCTCATGAGGAACGGTTCTGAGAATTCTTGGTACTGGTACAAGACTGAAACTGCTACTGAGGAGTTGGACGAGCAGAAGATGCCAGACCACAGAAAACTTTAATGAAAAAAATTCACAAACCTTTAATTCATTTTTTTGTTTAGCAGACTTCACAAGTTATAGCAAAGACTGTTAAAACTTCAATCATTTACAGTAGTTAAACCATCTTAATCAAACTGTCTTGAAAATTTGAAATCAACAGCGGGAAAGACGTTAATTTGAGTATCTTGCACAATGCTGAATTTATCAATTATGAAAGACTTCCATCACAGTAGTTCGGAAGCCAGTTCAGTCTTCACCTCTGCTCATGGGCACAGCTGTTAAATGGTTGGATACAGCTCAATAATACAACAAGAACAGATAAAAATTTATACTGAAAAACAATTACAAAGTACAACATATTAATGCAAGCCAATATGACGCAAAAATAATCCTGACTCTAAATTAATCACTTAAAAACCGAGTGATTACTCGAGCAGAAAGGTGATTTTATTTTAATGTATCCCCTCTAATCAGCGTATGACTATACACTAAGCTTTTAGGCCAACAGCTTAAAACTCTGAAGTATTAAAACCATTCTAGTTCCGTAGCAGAAATGTTAAATACATTTACGATAACACTAGCAAAACTTTAAATGATCAGCTAGTGCACATAATTTAGCATGCGGAACTGGTTTATAAATCTTTTCTTCTTTAACTAGCACAACAGGGAGCGCAAAGGTAGCATAAAGTCCAGTGACTCTGCAGTAACTGAATATATCACATTCGAATTCCTTATAATCACTTGCAAGTGAAAACATGGCAAGATGACTGATGGTTTTTAATAAATAATAATTTTTAAAAAACCTTGAAACAATTGTATCTAGCAGAATCTGGCTTGGCTACTTTAGTTATACCATTAGTACGCCGATGCTCACCTTTATGAGTGCAGCCGATTGTCTTCTCCAACATGATTAGTTAACACATCTGTCTCAACCATCAACGGCCAACATACTACATGTTGTAAATGGCGTCAAATCGCTCCACACAGAGTCAGCTACACCTCGCGCTAACCAGGACTCTCTTTGCTCCACTAGACCTCTGTCGTATCACATAAATCATCAAATGACGCCGGATACGCGGGTCTGTACCGTAGTTAGAACAGGTTACCTCTCTGAAGGTAGCCGTCTGCAGAACTTGACCACCACATCCGGCAGGCTTGTGGCGATTCAATTCAAAACCGTCATTGCGCAACTTGCGGACATGCAGCTTAACTGCACCACCACTGAGCACACGCCGACACTCAGAATGTCAAGCCGGCCACGGTGGCCGTGCGGTTCTAGGCGCTACAGTCCGGAACCGCGGGACTGCTGAGGTCGCAGGTTCGAATCCTGCCTCGGGCATGGATGTGTGTGGTGTCCTTAGGTTAGTTAGGTTTAAGTAGTTCTAAGTTCTGGGGGACTGATGACCTAAGATGTTAAGTCCCATAGTGCTCAGAGCCATTTTTTTCAGAATGTCACTCGTGAGCCACTGGGGCTTCCGTATCTGACTCACTGCAGGCCGAGACTCCGAGAGAGCCCCCAGCTGCCAGGGATGCAGAATCATAATCTCTTCGTAGCGCGACCCCCACGCCACCTCAGCGGGCGTCGCAACGCATCATGGATCACGGTAACGTCCTGCGACGATCACAATCGACTTATTTACACTTGAGACTGTACCAAACAAGCTCAACAACTATGAGCATTCAGATATTCGCGGAGATTGAGAAAAACTTGGATGTGGTGGTTGCAATCGATAAATGCAGAATTAAGTGATTCTGGATTCTAAAAGTATATGGGTTTAATAAATTCCAAATAATGCAGGTGAGGAATAATTCAATTTTTATAGCCACAGCATTTATAAGGATTCTCTTGGTTTCTTCTTATGTGTCAGAGACCACAGCGATACCATCAACTAAATGTTTTGGTATCCCTTCTAAGCAGCCTCAGAAAAATGTGTGCTTATGAATGCTAGATATCGTGGGATCCTGCTCAATCGACTGCTGGAACTGATCCCAAAAACGAGCCCAAGTTTCGAAGTCTCCAGAGAATATCTCAAGTTTTATTGTGGGCAGTCTAATATTAGGTGGTGGAACAGCTGAAGCGACAGTCGTAGCAGATAGTTTATCATTCATGGTAGTGTGAGCCACAAAATTCATCAGCTTCCCTTCTATTCCCTGCGAAGTGGGTAAAACAACGCACATCGCTACATCTATATATTCGTCACATTTGGAAATGTCAGTAACGCAATGATTTTTTTACATTATTGTTATTTCATCCCTCTCGCCCCACACGGGCGGGATTGGGGGGGGGGGGGGTGACAGCAGGACAGTTAACAGTTCTCCGTTCTTCAGCCAAGTGCATTAAAAAAATTACAGTGAGAAATATAAACTAAATTTGGGGCTGTTTGCTATTTTAAATTAAAAATCAAAGACAGTTAAAAAACGGAAATATATACATTTTAAAAACACATCGCAGGAAGGTGAAATTCTTCCGATAAAAACACTGAAGCACTGCACTTTCACTCAAAATCTGAAGAACGTGCACTAGGTGAGAGCTATTGTCGGAGGAGATAGTATGCTTCATAGGATTCAGGGCCATGGGTAGAAAGATAGGTGTTTTTAGATAGGGAAAACTATGGAGATGAGAGGTGGGAGCCGAGGTGGATACTGGGAAATACAGTCAATGGGAAATACAGAGGGTAAAGAGTAGTGTGTTGTGTGAGTAGGGCAGTGGTTGCAAGAGAAAAGGGATAGGGATGGATGGAAAGGGGAAGAAGACAGGAGCCCTGATGCAGGGTGTGATAAGTGGGGAAGAGTTGGTAAGGCTCTCATTGTCTGGCAGAGAGTTGATTGAAGTTGCATGGGGATAGGACGTGGGGTGTGTGCAGGAGTAGAGATGGAGGGACGTGTTCGTGCAGCACCATACCAGGGTTAATGATCAGAGGGGAGACAATGGGGTGACTGGAATCTAGTTTGCAGACAGTATAGGAGATGTGGAGGTGTTTGATGTGGGTGAGGAGGGTTGGGAATTTGATGAGATGGTCGCGGATCCAGGTGGAGGGAACTAAAGGGATGCAGAAAGTGGAATGGAGTGCACGACGTTTGAGGATTTGAAGGGATGTATAGAAATTTGGTGGAGTGGAGGTCCATGCAACATTTGCATAGCAGAGGATAGGTCAGTCAGACTTTTGTAGATGTGTTAAATATTGGAGGGGTGTAATCCCCAAGTTCGGCTTGTTAGTAGTTTTAATCTTTCGTGGGCTTTCTGTTGGATGGTTAGTAGGTGAGGTTTCCACTTAAGTTGGTGGTCGAGTGTTAGTCCTACATATTTTAATGTGTTAATTAGTTGAATAGGAGAGTTGTAAATACTAAGGTAGAAGTCATGAAGACAGAAGTTGCAGGTGGCTTATCCTATAATTACCACCTGGGTTTGGAGAGGGTGATCTTGAGGAGCCATTGGTTACACCAGGAGGTAAACTGATTTGGATTTGGAGGGATCATTGGAATTTCTGGAGTGGAGTGTAGAGGGCGAGCAAAGTGATGACATTAGAAAACTGAAGGAGGTGGACTGGTGGGGGTTTGGGCATATCATTAGCCTATAGGAGATAAAGGTGAGGAGAGAGGGCAGAGTCTTGTGGCACTCCTGCAGTGGAATGGAAGGTACTGGAATTGGTATTACTAATAGTAACAAAGGATGGGCAATTAGATAGGAAGGATGCCATAATATGGACATTGTTAATTAGAACTGCATATGTCTGGAGTTTGAAAAGGAGACCAGGATGCCATACACAGTTAAAGGCTTTTTCTAGATCGAGGGAAACAAGAATAGCGAATTTACAGGAATTGAGTAATGAGATAGGAGATGGGTCAGATGCTCGAACTGGTCATCAGAGGAGAAGTTGGGACGGAAGCCACAATACTTAACGGGAAGAACATGGTGTTGGTTCAAGTGTTGATGGATGCACTGGGAGAGGATGAATTCGAAGATCTTGCTAAACACTGATGTGCAACAGATGGGGCGTTAGGAGAGTGTTTCAATAGGAGGTTTGTGGGGTTTGAGGATTTTGGATGTTTTCCATTGTTGACGATAGAGAGAGAACAGTGGTGTAAAGGGTTGCAAGAGTGATGAGAAAAGAGAGGGGGCCCATCGTAATCAGCGTCGTCGAGAAGATATGTCATCAAGGTCTGTTCGAGTACACAATAGTTCCTGTAATTTATCTTCAGAATCCTCGTGATCTTCAAAGTAGCTGTGTCACTAAAGCTGTGTACTTCATTTCAAATGCCGGTAATTTTAGCTCTTGCTCTTGACCCTAATCTTTTCAGCCGCTGTAATTGATTATTGCTAACAACGCTTCTAGGACCCTGTTTCATAAACATGTAACAGATGTCAGCAGCAGTCATTAAAAATCTACAGGCGTGAAGTAAGACCTGCCAATCCGTTAAAGCGCCAACCGAGCAGCTACAGTAGCAATACAGAACACAATAATGGAATCAACTGGGTTTAGTGGGAAGCGGTCGTGCGGCCTGTGGGCAACATGCAGCCCAAATCAAGAATTCCTGACACCCGCGGTTCTCAGCCGTATTTTACACTGAGGCGACAAAAAGCATCGGATAGCAATTTGCACGCAAACAGTGCATTAGCGGAGCTCGCATTTGTACTCGAGAGATTCGTGTGAAAAGGTTTCCAACGTGATTACAGCCGCTCGACGTGAACTAACAGACTTTGAACGCGGGAGGATGGTAGTTGGAGCTAATGCATGGAACATTCAATTTCGGAAACAGTTAGGAAATTCAATATTCCGAGATCAATAGTGCCAAGAGCGTATCGAGAAGACCAAATGTCAGGCATTACCTCTCAACACAGACAACGCAGTAGCCGACCGCCTTCACTTAACGACCGAGAGCAGCGACGTCTGCGTAGAGTTGTCAGTGCTAACATACAAGCAAAAACCGTTAAATAACCGTAGAAATAAATGTGGGATATACGACTAACGTATCCAATAGCACAGTGCGGCGAAATTTGGCGTTAATGGGCTATGGCAGTAGACGACCGACGCGAGTGCCTTTGCTATCAGCATTGACATCGCCTGCAGTGCCACTCCTGTGCTCCGATTTCAGTTGGTAAGAGCTGACGGTACGGTTCGAGTGTGGCGCAGCCCAACGAAGCCATAGACCCGAATTGCCAAGGCACTGTGCGAGCTTGTGGTGACTCCACAATGGTGTGGGCTGTGTTTGCATGGAATAGACTGGGTCCAACTGAACCGATCGTTCGCTGGAAATGGTTACGTTCGGCTCCTTGGAGACCAATTGCCGTCACTCATGGACTTCATGTTCCTAAACAACGATTTTCATTAACGACAATGCGCCATGTCACCGGGCCACAATTGTTTGCAATTGGTTTGAAGAACATTGTGGGCAATTCGAGCAAACGATTTGGCCACCCACCGAACATTTATGGGGCATTATGTAGAGGTCAGTTCGCGCACAAAATCATGCACCGACAACACTTTCGCAATTATGGACAGCTACAGAGGTAGCATGGCTCAATATTTCTGCAGGGGACTTCCAACGACTTATGGAGCCATGTCATGTTGAATTGCTGCACTGTGTCGGGCAAAAGGAGGTCCGACACTACATTAGGAGGTATCGTATAACTTTTTGTCACTTCAGTGTATAGTTATCTACATCTAGCAACTAACAGCCAAATCCAAAAATGTCAGCTACCTTTAAGAGATTCTTAAGGCCGTATTTTCCTGCTCTGTAACAAGGAAAAATACTTACAGAGATAGTAAGATGTTAAAATGTTCTTAATTTCAATTGACGTTGGTAAATCCAGCCGTGAGATAAATTAAGTTCGCCGCTTACGTCAGGGGCCGTGGAATCGGTAAGCGGGTCGAAGGCTTCCATCCAGTCACTCACTGATCAGTCTGGCCTGGCAACAGAAGACAGCAAAACGAAAGATGAAATTTTAAATTTAGCATTTGAGAAATCTTTCACGCAGGAGGACCGTACAAACATACCGCCGTTTGAGTCTCGTACAGATTCCCGTATGGAGGACATAGTGATAGACATCCCTGGGGTTGTGAAGCAGCTGAATGGGTTTGAAATAAATAAATCGCCAGGTCCTGATGGGATTCCAATTCTGTTTTACAGAGAGTACTCTACTGCCCTGGCTCCTTACTTAGCTTGCATTTATCGCGAATCTCTTGCCCAACGTAAAAGTCCCGAGCGACTGGAAAAAAGCGCAGGTGACGCCTGTATATAAGAAGGGTAGAAGGACGGATCCTCAAAATTACGGACCAATATCCTTAACATCGGTTTGTTTCAGGATTCTCGAACATATTCTCAGTTCGAATATAATGAATTTCCTTGAGACAGAGAAGTTGCTGTCCATGCATCAGCACGGCTTTAGAAAGCATCGCTCCTGCGAAACGCAACTCGCCCTTTTTTCACATGATATCTTGCGAACCATGGATGAAGGGTATCAGACGGATGCCATATTCCTTGACTTCCGGAAAGCATTCGACTCGGTGCCCCACTGCAGACTCCTAACTAAGGTACGAGCATATGGGATTGGTTCCCAAGTATGTGAGTGGCTCGAAGACTTCTTAAGTAATAGAACCCAGTACGTTGTCCTCGATGGTAAGTATTCATCGGAGGTGAGAGTATCATCTGGAGTGCCCCAGGGAAGTGTGGTAGGTCCGCTGTTGTTTTCTATCTACATAAATGATCTTTTGGATAGGGTGGATAGCAATGTGCGGCTGTTTGCTGATGATGCTGTGGTGTACGGGAACGTGTCGTCGTTGAGTGACTGTAGGAGGATACAAGATTACTTGGACAGGATTTGTGATTGGTGTAAAGAACGGCAGCTAACTCTAAATATAGATAAATGTAAATTAATGCAGATGAATAGGAAAAAGAATCCTGTAATGTTTGAATACTCCGTTAGTAGTGTAGCGCTTGACACAGTCACGTCGATTAAATATTTGGGCGTAACATTGCAGAGCGATATGAAGTGGGACAAGCACGTAATGGCAGTTGTTGGGAAGGCGGATAGTCTTCTTCGGTACTTTGGCAGAATTTTGGGAAGATGTGGTTCATCTGTAAAGGAGACCGCTTATAAAACACTAATACGACCTATTCTTGAGTACTACTCGACCGTTTGGGATCCCTATTAGATTAGATTAGATTTACTTTCATTACAATTGATCCGTAGTGAGGAGGTCCTCCAGGATGTGGAACATGTCAGAAAAACAACAATACATGACAAATATTTAAAACTAAAACAAATAAGCTAATGTACCATTCCACAGGTCCCAAGTGGAATGATCGTCATTTTTTAATGAACACTATATGAAAGTCATTTTACAAATACTAATGCACTGAATTTAAAATAAAAAAGTTTTTTTATTTATTTATAAGGTAATAAACATGTAATACAACTAATATAATACATATTTACAATGAACACATTACTGCACTGAAATGGTGCAGAAGTTAGATTGTACTCACACACACACACACACATTTACAATGAACACATTACTGCACTGAAATTGCGCAGAAGTTATATTGTACATATATATATATATATATATATATATATATATATATATATATATATATGCCACCAATAAATCCTTATATATATATATATATATATATTGGCCACCAATAAATCCTTTAGGCTTCTCTTAAACTGAATTTCATTGGTTGTTAAGCTTTTTATGGCTGCTGGCAAGTTATTGAAAATATGGGTTCCTGAATAATGCACACCTTTTTGTACAACACTAAGTGACTTTAAATCCTTGTGAAGATTATTCTTATTTCTAGTATTGATTCCATGAATTGAGCTGTTGGTTTGAAAAAGTGATATATTTTCAATGACAAATTTCATTAAGGAATAAATATATTGGGAAGCAGTAGTTAGTATCCCTGGTTCCGTAAACAGGCTTCTGCAGGATGTTCTTGAGTTCACACCACATATAACTCTTACTGCACGTTTTTGTGCCCAAAAAACTTTAGCTTGGCTTGATGAATTACCCCAAAAAATAATACCATATGACATTATGGAATGAAAATAAGCATAGTATGCCAGCTTTTTCATTTTTATATCCCCTATGTCTGACAAAATGCGCATTGCAAACAGAGATTTGTTAAGATGCTTCAGCAGTTCTGTGGTGTGCTCCTCCCAGTTGAATTTATTATCAAGCTGTAATCCCAAGAATTTAACACTGTCCACTTCTTCTATCTTCTTGTCATCGTACATTAGACATATACTCGTGGGGCACCCCTTACAAGTTCTGAATTGCATGTAGTGTGTTTTTTCAAAGTTTAGTGACAAAGAATTGGCTAGGAACCAGTGATTAATGTCCACAAATGTTTTATTTGCTGATCTTTCTAAGACTACGCTTAATTTGCTATTTATTGCAATGTTTGTATCCTCGGCAAACAAAATGAACTTGGCATCTGGTAATGTTACTGATGAAAGGTCAATGATATACACAAGAAAAAGTAAGGGCCGCAAAATGGAACCTTGTGGGACCCCACATGTAATTAGTTCCCAGTTGGATGATGCCTGATAGCTTGATACATGTCTCTTTCCTAATAACACCCTTTGTTTCCTGCCAGAGATATAAGATTTGAACCATTTTGCAGTATTTCCTGTTACACTATAATACTCCAATTTACTTAAAAGTAAATTTACTTACACAGTCAAATGCCTTTGACAGATCACAAAATATACCAGTTGCCTGCAATTTTTTGTCTAATGAATTAAGCACATTTTCACTGTAAGTGTAGATAGCCTTCTCAATATCAGAATCTTTTAGAAATCCAAACTGTGACTTTGACAGTATGTTATTTGAGATAAGATGGTTATAAAGACGACTGTACATTACTTTTTCAAAAATTTTTGAGAATACTGGCAACAGTGAAATTGGACAGAAATTTGATGCTATTTCTTTATCTCCCTTCTTAAACAGTGGCTTAACTTCAGCATATTTCAGCCATTCGGGAAATATTCCACTGATAAATGACTGGTTACACAGATAGCTTAATATGTTACTTAGCTCAGAATCACATTCTTTAATTAACTTTGTTGATATTTCATCATACCCACTAGATGTTTTTGATCAGGTCGGATTGAGGGAGGACATAGAAGCAATTCAGAGTCGGGCTGCTAGATTTGTTACTGGTAGGTTTGATCATCATGCGAGTGTTACGGAAATGCTTCAGGAACTTGGTTGGGAGTCTCTAGAGGAAAGGAGGCGTTCTTTTCGTGAATCGCTACTGAGGAAATTTAGAGAAGCAGCATTTGAGGCTGACTGCAGTACAATTTTACTGCCGCCAACTTACATTTCGCGGAAAGACCACAAAGATAAGAGAGATTAGGGCTCGTACAGAGGCATATAGGCAGTCGTTTTTCCTCCGTTCTGTTTGGGAGTGGAACAGGGAGAGAAGATGCTAGTTGTGGTACGAGGTACCCTCCGCCACGCACCGTATGGTGGATTGCGGAGTATGTATGTAGATGTAGATGAAATAAGTAGTGCAGCCACTGTGGGGCATATGGTGTGAGAGGGAGGTAGTCTTTCTTGAAGTACTGACAACTCACGAGCGTGCACGACTCGTATCGTTCTGTTACTACGGCATAAATTTTGAACCAGAAGTACCACAGATTCGAGAATGCGCTTTATAGAGACGGTCGTCCTAAAATGTGGTGCTTATCTATAGCAAGGAAAATTAAATTAATTAATAATGTTCTAATACAGCGCAATGATTAGAAGAAATATGACTTTTAAGCTTTTGTCGGCCGGGGTGGCCGAGCGGTTCTAGGCGCTACAGTCTGGAACTGCGCGACCGCTACGGTCGCAGGTTCGAATCCTGCCTCGGGCATGGATGTGTGTGATGTACTTAGGTTAGTTAGGTTTAAGTAGTTCTACGTTTTAGGGAACTGATGACCTCAGATGTTAAGTCTCATAGTGCTCAGAGCCATTTGAACCATTTTTTAAAGCTTTTAGTAAACATTCTGTGATTTTGTCTCACATCGCACAACGCATTTAAAATTTACTGTTACTACTCAGTTAATCATCAGTTCACACAAACCATACAATAAAATTTCGTCAGGCAATCACAACTTTGAGGTCGCTAGGTGTGGCAGCAATCTGAAACAGAACAGTTAACACGAAGTGTTCAGAGTGACGCGGATTTTTAACGATCACTAACTCAGTACCGGCGGCAAACTTTTCTCTTCCTTACTATAGCTAGTCTGTTGAGGGCTTGTAAGATACTGATTTGTGTAGGTACCAGTTAATAACAAGATCTGTACTTATGCGGCCCGAAGTGTTGCCCCACAATGTCACTATAGGCTCTTGAGAAGAAAAGTTTGACGACCGCTGGTTTCTTGCCGGGCATAACAAATCACTGAACTGAGCAACTCTTGGTATTACCGCGTGAAGTGCGTCAAAAAATCGTAGTGTCGCAGCAATAATCATGGGCAGCATAGGCTATGATTTGCAATCTGACACAACTCTTTACTTACAAATCGCAGAAAATATATAACGAAAGAGTTTACAACAAAAACTAAAACTAAACTCCTCCTGAACAGGCCATGAAGGCCCAAAGGTACCGACCGGCCGTCGTGTCATCTTCAACCCACAGGCGTCACTGGATGCGGATCTGGAGGTGCATGTAGTCAGCACACCGCTCTTCCGGCCGTATGTCAGTTTCCGAAACCGGAGCCGCTACTTCTCAATCAAGCAGCTCCTCAGTTTGCCCCACAAGGGCTGAGTGCACCCCGTTTGCCAGCAGATCGGATAGTCACCCATGGTACCACTGCGGCAAGGCCGTTGGCAGAGTTTACAACAAGTCATGTCTTAAAAATAAGCTTTACTAAACCTGAGATATAAATGTCTTTGACTATATCAATTTCCAACAAAGGGCTCAGTTTAGTGATTCGTTTTCTTCACAAAATTTTTTGTGAGTTAGGAAGAAAATTACGTTAGAAAAGAACTTAAGGACAAACTAAAATCACTATCACTTACAACACTAACTGTAGTACGAGCTGAACTTTGAATAATGTTTTACCTGTACAGAGTGCCAGGAAGGATGATCAGTACTCAAGGTTGTGAAAAGAACGTTATTCGACACAAGAATAGTAAAAATGGACTCTAAAATGCATACCTAAGAGCCATGAGATGTGTTTTGCAATAGCAAAGATGCACATGTGCTCATAGTTCTTAAGCTATGCACTTTAGAGACCACGTTTGCCGGATATTTTTTCCTGTTCTGGTCGATATTACCACCACTCAAAATAAGGAAGGCAAAGCGCTTGCAGTAGAAGAGATTTGTTTCACACCATCGAAAACGAAGAAGTCCCCATTGCTCTTAAGGTATGCAGTTTAGACTCCATGTTTACTAGACTGTTTTGCCTCGAATGATCGTTGCTGATTTATACCTGAAAATTCCTCTGACACACTATGTACTGTATGGTCCCATTCTTGTCATACATAACAGTTATACATTGGCAGTCACTTTCTTTTGCTGCCCTTCACGAATGAAAAGCCATGCAAAAGAAAACTGAAGCTAAAATTCAATTTTCTTTGTGATATTCGTTATCATTTTAATGGAACTGATAAGACCTAACTAATTTCATGCAACTTACATTTTCACTGTTTCACAGTGGTACCTGGAGTTCTTGCATTGTGATTTGTTTGTGTTGATTGTGGTATAACTTGAGTGTATTAATTGCGATGTGAGTGGTCGCCCTCATAGCGTATCTGTAAATTATATGCACATACGATGAGCAAAGAGAAGCTCAGATTTCGCCCTGTGGAGGCTTTGTGGCCCATTTGTGTGATAACCACCTCCGAAGCTCAGATTTAGCCCTGTGGATACTTTCCAACACTGCTGTGTGATGACCACTTCCAAAGCTCAGATTTCACCCTATGGAAGCTTTCTGATACATCTGTGAGATGACCACCTCCGAATTTCAGCCTTGTGGAGACTTTTTGACACTACTGTGAGATGATCACCTCCAAACCTCAGATTTCACTCTGTGGCGGCTTTCTGACACGTCTGTGAGATGACCATCTCCAAAGCTCAGTTTCTGCCCAGTGGGGGCTTTCTGTCACTGCTGTGAGATGAGCAACTCCAAAGCTTAGATTTCGCCCTATGGAGGCTTTTTTACACATCTGTGAGATGACCACATCCAAAACTCAGATTTCACCCTGTGGAGGCTTCCTGACACTGCTGTGAGATGACCACCTCTGAAGCTCAGATTTCGCCCTGTGGAGACTTTCTGACACTGATGTGAGATGACCACACCCCAAAGCTCAGATTTCGCCCTTTGGAGGCTTTCTAGCACTACTGTGAGTTGATCACCTCTGGAGCTCAGATTTCTCCATGTGGAGGCTTTCTGACACTGGTTTGAGATGTCCGAAGCTCAGATTTTGCCCTGTGGAGGCTTTTTGACACTACTGTGAGATGGTCACCTCCAAAGCTCAGATTTCGCCCTGTGGAAGCTTCCTGACACTGCTGTGAGATGACCACCTCTGAAGCTCAGATTTCGGGTGTGGAGGCTCTCCAACATTGTCGTGAGATGATCACCTCTGATAGGAAGTTTGGTTTATCTGTAGCCTCAGAGTTTGTGCAGAGAGGTCTTTTATATAAGCAGAATACTGGCAACAATTAAGATCATCGCAGCAAATAGTCTGTTAGAGAAAAGAAGTGACCATCACTGGTGCTTATTTATGGAGGAACTCTTGGTGAGCTCATCCTCATGTGCCTTTATTTGATGACTGTCAGTTCAGTGGGAAGATACTGGGGTGAGGCCTTAGGTCGACATTCTGAAGGTTGTGATTGAAAATCATATTTTTATTTTCTTGCTGGAATGTGGTTTAAGAATTGAAATTTCCTATACTTAGCAGTTTCTTTAGGAACTTGCACTATCTCTAATAGAATAGACTGATGAAGACACCCAAGCTGAATTCGGATCCCTGTTGGGTCTTAAAAATTTAAGTTTTCCGCGGTTTCCAGTACCAGTGGCAGTGTGGAGGCTCACAAAATTCTATATACCGTGCACTAGGAGAGTAATACTTCATTCCATAGTAAGTTTAGGTTGTGATAACTATTGAACTTTATTTCAGTATGTCATAAATGTCATCGCTTCTCCTAGAAACCGTATGGGCCTATTTGAATGGCATATTTTGTGTTTCACTTACACTGCGGTTTATGCTGTCTGACTGAACTGGGACAACTGATAAAACTTTAGCGTGCGATCCAGTAGATACTGTGATTAGTCATTTCTTGTCTGGGCCGCTCGGGGTAGCCGTACGGTCTAAGGCATCTTGTCGCGGTCCACGCGGCTCCCCCATTGGAGGTTCGAATCCTCCTTCGGGCATGGGTATGTGTGTGTTGTCCTTAGCGTAAGTTAGTTTAAGTTAGATTAAGTAGTGTGTAAGCTTAGGGGACCGATGACCTCAGGAGTTTGGTCCCAGAAGACTTTACTATAAATTCCCAATTTTTTTTCTTGTCTGCAATGTTTTTTTTTTTTTCTTGAGACTACTGTTTGTGGTTTCTTTTCTGTTATGACCACTGATTTTCCTGTCTCCTGGAAAATCGTATTGCTGTAGAAAATTGATTACTTGTACTGATGGACAGGGACAGTCAAGCAATGTGGAGGGATGTTGTACAAAATCACATGAAATCAGCCGAAGGAGTGAGTTCCAAAGTGCTACCAGCAGTCTAGCTGGAACAATTACTGTGTGTAGGGAGTGAAAATCAACAGCGTAACAGCGTACAATGGCCGATCGGCTGCTCGTTAGTGAGCCGTGCTGGCTCATATGGATTGCTGTCGGTAGATCGTATCTCTAGTTCGTTTTCCCTCTGGTCGCTGGGCTGAGCTCTTCCTGCTGGAAATGTTTGCGAGGCGGGCGAGTGTGGAATGGACGTTCACCGTGGCACGAGAAGGAAGGATGTCGGTTGGAGCAAACGTGTGTTGTCACGCACCGGTTGACGGTGTCTTGACCGATTCGCTCTGAAGGAACCGTTGCAATGGGAACGACTTTGATTACGGTTAGATGATTTTGGTACGCTTTCGGGCAACTCTGTCCAGTTGTCGAGCTGTGTTGTGTGATCTAGTTTGAAGGTGTTGGCGCGCTCTGTTGATATTGCTCTGGCCTATTTCATTCTTCCCTGTGTTGTGAATTTGTGCTTTCCGGGAACTTTAGATCTGCCGCATTGTGGTCTGTATCGCTTATAGAAACTGTTTGAGCCGGCCCACCTCTGTGTGCACTGAGCGTCCTATGTTGCTTTCCTGAAAAATAACCTAGTTCTGATCCCCAGGTGTGACGATTGTGGTGACATACCGGATGCACTGTCAGAGAGGTGTGAAATTTTCTGTGTTGGCGCCCTTGGGTGCTGTAACGTGAGATTCCTTACTTGATTCTTGGAGTGGGCCTGCGAGCCGTGTTGTACTGCTACCAGGATTCAAGACTGTTGTTTACAACTCACTTAAACTATGTTTGTAGATTAGTTATGTTAGTATACTTACTCTTGGTTGTCGCCAGTATTTAAATTGCACTATTAATGAAATTCTTAGTTTAATGTGTTAATCGCCACCTGCCGGCTCTTGTTGTAACTTATAATGGGTTCCTTGTACAGGCAGCAGCACTGTGTGATCAAAAGTATCCGGACACCTGGCTGAAAATGACTTACATTTTCGTGGCGCCCTCCATCGGTAATGCTGGAATTCAATCTGGTGTTTGCCCATCCCTAGCCTTGATGACAGCTTCCACCCTCGCACGCATACGTACAAATCAGGTGCTGCAAGGTTTCTTGGGGAATTGCAGCCCATTCCTCACGGATTGCTGCACTGAGGAAAGGTATCGACGTCGTTCGGTGAGGCCTGACATGAAGTCGGCGTTCCAAAACATCCCAAAGGCGTTCTATAGGATTCAGGTCAGGACTCTGTGCAGGCTAGCCCATTACAGCGATGTTGTTGTAGTGTAACCACTCCGCCACAGGCTGTGCATTATGAACAGGTGCTCGATCGTGTTGAAAGATGCAATCGCCATCCCCGAATTGTTCTTCAACAGTGGGAAGCAAGAAGGTGCTTAAAACATCACCGTAGGCCTATGCTGCGATAGTGCCACGCCAAGCTACAAGGGGTGCAAGTCCCCTCCATGAAAAACACGACCACACCATAACACCACTGCCTCCGAATTTTACACTACACACGTTGGCAGATTGACGTTCACCGGGCATTCGCCATACCCACACCCTGCCATCGGATCACCACAACGTGTACGGTGATTCGGCACTCCACACAACGTTTTTCCACTGTTCAATCGTCCAATGTTTACGCTCCTTACACCATGCGAGGAAGAATGGGCGCCCATTTTTACACAGACATTCAGGCTTTTCAGTCGTTCTGTCTCCAGCATTCAAACCGTCACAAACGTGGACGGTGGACACATCCCATATTGATGTACACTAATAGATATGCGGATACTTTCGATCAGTCTGTGTACAACCAAGAAAAATGGCAACCAAGAAAAATGAAAGTAGCGCGCGCGCGCTCCCGCTCGCGCGCGCGTGTGTATGTGTGTGTGTGTGTATGTGTATGTGTGTGAGTGGGTGACTGAGAGAGAGAAAGAGAGAGAGAGAGATTACAGGAATATTATACTATGCATTGTCGATTATTTAACGAATGAGTTAATTAGATGTGGTGACAATATACACCAACATATTTTCCTTGCCACTTGTTTGCCTAAAGTATAACAGTCAAGGGAGCCACACCAACATTCGCCTGAGGCGATCTGGAATACATCAACACAAAGAGAAACCTAAATCACGAGAGTAATGAGCAGATGAGAACGAAAATCTCTGACATCGCGTCCGACTTTTTACGCTTAACCACATAGATTTTGTTAAGGAAGATGTAGAAAGGGTGGGACATCATGGGCAGCAAGAGTATTCTCTTGTTAGAATGAAGTAACACATTTAACAAAATATTACTGCTGAGTCGTAGTACTCGGCTCGTTTATTGAGCCCAGTACACAGCTTGTATAGAACGCAAATACAGTACTGAACTAAGTACAAGTGTAGTTGATTATGAGTCTTCGGTTGGAGTGTGGGCAGCACAGTAAACCACTCCAAGTCCAATTTTTCGTACTGGTCGTTGGTGGACAAACAACCGGATTATAGTGTCTGATCGTTGCCAGGACGACACGCAAGTGGCGCTCCGCCAGGCGTGTTGGTATCTTTATTCGGAGCCAAGTTTGTCGACACATGATGCTGCCTGGAGCCGGGAGGCACGTTTCTAGCCTGTAGCACCGCTCACTGTGAAACTTCTTCGTTTTTACTTAAACTGCTGATTGCTTACTTAACCTTCTTAAAATGCTGAGTGTAACTTCTTAGTGAAACTTGTACGGTTTTACTTAAACTGCCGAATGCAACTGAACCTTCTTAAACTGCTGAGTGAGAATTTTCCTGACAAATACAACACAAACTTATCCTATTCATTTATGACCCACAGCATACAAGCGTAACGCAATCTGGCTGCAAATAATTAGCACAAAAGAATGGCCCTGAATTAGAATTAATCCCAACAATAACCTACACTTTTTCATGACTCACTTACCTCACAGAAAATCTTCATGACATGAATTACACCAAATACAGCATCCATACAGCCTGCTAAATAAAAAGATTCTAACTACTATAGGCTCTAACTGCTAATAGGTATGTGATTAGTGAAAGAAATATTTTGTTGCAGAGCAAACAGTGTATTTAGCAGATTTTACCTTAACCATGTGATATCCAGTTCCAAAATTATATAATCATCAATAATTCCATTTCTCAAACATTAGCAAATACATCCATCATCATTTTACAATCCATGTCCAACCAATACTAAATCTCCATGAAGTACACACGTCCAAACCGTCTGCTCGCGCTGACAGTGCTAATCTCCACCACTGCTAACTATTAACTCTGAACTACGAGTCCGTCCAATCACAGAGTCTCTTAGCGAGAGCGCAGAGCACTGTCAGTGATATTAATGCAGTCTATGGCGCTGCCAACCTACAACCATATAAACAGGCTACTTTTTTTTTTGGTCATCAGTCTACTGACTGGTTTGATGCGGCCCGCCACGAATTCCTTTCCTGTGCTAACCTCTTCATCTCAGAGTAGCACTTGCAACCTACGTCCTCAATTATTTGCTTGACGTATTCCAATCTCTGTCTTCCTCTACAGTTTTTGCCCTCTACAGCTCCCTCTAGTACCATGGAAGTCGTTCCCTCATGTCTTAGCAGATGTCATATCATCCTGTCCCTTCTCCTTATCAGTGTTTTCCACATATTCCTTTCCTCTCCGATTCTACGTAGAACCTCCTCATTCCTTACCTTATCAGTCCACCTAATTTTCAACATTCGTCTATAGCACCACATCTCAAATGCTTCGATTCTCTTCTGTTCCGGTTTTCCCACAGTCCATGTTTCACTACCATACAATGCTGTACTCCAGACGTATATCCTCAGAAATTTCTTCCTCAAATTAAGGCCGGTATTTGATATTAGTAGACTTCTCTTGGCCAGAAATGCCTTTTTTTGCCATAGCGAGTCTGCTTTTGATGTCCTCCTTGCTCCGTCCGTCATTGGTTATTTTACTGCCTAGGTAGCAGAATTCCTTAACTTCATTGACTTCGTGACCATCAATCCTGATGTTAAGTTTCTCGCTGTTCTCATTTCTACTACTTCTCATTACCTTCGTCTTTCTCCGATTTACTCTCAAACCATACTGTGTACTCATTATACTGTTCATTCCGTTCAGCAGATCATTTAATTCTTCTTCACTTTCACTCAGGATAGCAATGTCATCAGCGAATCGTATCATTGATCTCCTTTCACCTTGTATTTTAATTCCACTCCTGAACCTTTATTTTATTTCCATCATTGCTTCCTCGATGTACAGATTGAAGAGTAGGGGCGAAAGGCTACAGCCTTGTCTTACACCCTTCTTAATACGAGCACTTCGTTCTTGATCGTCCACTCTTGTTATTCCCTCTTGGTTGTTGTACATATTGTATATGACCCGTCTCTCCCTATAGCTTACCCCTACTTTTTTCAGAATCTCGAACAGCTTGCACCATTTTATATTGTCGAACGCTTTTTCCAGGTCGACAAATCCTATGAAGTGTTTTGATTTTTCTTTAGCCTTGCTTCCATTATTAGCCGTAACGTCAGAATTGCCTCTCTCGTCCCTTTACTTTTCCTAAAGCCAAACTGATCGTCACCTAGCGCATTCTCAATTTTCTTTTCCATTCTTCTGTATATTATTCATTTGACATTAGGCTACTTACAACTGTGTAATGGCGGTGGTTTGCGCGCTGCTGGTGGTGAGACCTCGCAAATCTGACCGTACGTATGGATCTCCGAATTTCTGGATGCAACAGTTATATCTAGAAGACATATTTTGATTTAAATTTTCGCACAAAAAGCTTCTGTTACGCAGAATGCGTACAAAAACTAGCAGAACTAAGATTTTGGAAAGAACGACGTTTTAATAGAGCTGGAGACTATAGTGACTGGTTATTTTGAATTTAATTTATTGTCTGACACTAATGTCAAATGAAATTACTGGTTTCAGTCAGCATCAGTATCCTCAGCTCTTCAAGATAAAAAATTTGAAAATTAAAAGAGAAGTTACAGAGATAACAGCAAAATTAAGATAATGTAAAGTGCGTGCTATGGTTCAACCTCATCACTGCAGCAACCGCATTGTCAAATGACATACATGAGGAGGGTCCTGTGTATAAAAGCTAATTCCCTGGTGGCTTATTCCCTGTTTGGTTTATCCTATCCCAAATCTGGAAAGTCAGAAGAAGAAGAGAAAGAAGACAAGGAAATAATTAGTAGGAATTATTTTTCTACTTCTTTTATTTCCTACTCATGAGAGTTGGGCAGGCTGCTGCAATACCCTGTTCTTTTCAGTCAAATGTCCCAATTGCCTCGGACAGGGGCAAGGGTGTCCGCTTTGGAATTTTAATCTTTTTACGTCTCTCATCCCCAGTTAGTAAGGGCAGGGCGGGCTGTTGCAGGACTTCGTTTCTTGAGCCAAATATCTAAGCAACTTGGGAGTGAAGTGGAGGAAATTACAAGTGGGGAAATTTGAGAGGGATTTTCAGTTCAGGCATTCCCCTCATGACCAAGGGTAAGCTCCTGAAAACCTTAATCGTATTTGGGCGTTGGAAGTATTTTAATATATTTCTGCGACATTGTTGTCCACTGACAGCCTGTAAAAGACGTCGTCTGATTTATTTTTCGCGTAGGATCATAACTATTTATTTGGTTTGTGAGAATTGAGTGGTTGTGCTCAAGAGTACGTAGTTCATTTCACAATAGTCTCTCTCATACACTTTGCAGAGCTTCTAGCTGGTCTAACCTGCGGCAATTAACCGGTCTCCTTTTAATGGTGGTGATCATTGGACAAGGAACGTGTCAGAATACGCAATGGCGGTCGCCGGCGCTGGTGGGATCTCCGTGGAACTTTCTTCTTCCAGCGTTCAGGAACTCAAGAGCCCATTCCCCTCCAGTTTCTGGGAGGCATTTTCCTGAAAGAATAAACGTCCAGTAACGACGTTTCTTGCTGTAATTCCGAATTGTGCGTATCAGATGTTTACTTTTTTGGCACTTCGTAGCGATTTTCCCAGTGTGGGCTCTCAGCCTCCGAATACCATTGAGTCTCTCTCGAAACGAGTTAAGGAGGAACTCATCGCGACTATTAAGCGCACGAAGAAACAAAGCACACAGCAGAATAGACGAGATCATGGCTCCTCCAAGCTACGTCATTCGTCCAGAGCCTATGTATCGCTGTGGCCGATATTTTCACAAAATGTAATTCCAATGCAAATGTGTTCTATTAAAGTGTGACTGAGAACTGTTTTTCTTTTTGTTATTGTACCTGACCCTTTGTTTGCATAGATTCATGAGTACTATGTTGTTGTTGTGGTCTTCAGTCCTGACACTGGTTTGATGCAGCTCTCCACGGTACTCTATCCTGTGCAAGCTTCTTCATCTCCCAGTACCTACTGCAGCCTACATCCTGCTGAATCTGCTTAGTGTATTCATCTCTTGGTCTCCCTCTACGATTTTTACCCTCCACGCTGCCCTCCAATATTAAACTGGTGATCCCTTGATGTCTCAGAACATGTCCTATCAACCGATCCCTTCTTCTAGTCAAGTTGTGCCACAAACTTCTCCCCAATCCTATTCAATACTTCCTCATTAGTTATGTCATCTACCCATCTAATCTTCAGCATTCTTCTGTAGCACCACATTTCGAAAGCTTCTATTCTCTTCTTGTCCAAACTATTTATCGTCCATATTTCACTTCCATACATGGCTACACTCCATACAAATACTTTCAGAAACGACTTCCTGACATTTAAATCTATACTCGATGTTAACAAATTTCTCTTCTTCAGAAATTATATTTTTGCCACTGCCAGTCTACATTTTATATCCTCTCTACTTCGGCCATCATCAGTTATTTTGCTTCCCAAATAGCAAAACTCCTTTACTACTTTAAGTGTCTCATTTCCTAATCTAATTCCCTCAGCATCACCCGACTTAATTCGACTACATTCCATTATCCTCGTTTTGCTTTTGTTGATGTTCATCTTATATCCTCCTTTCAAAACATTATCCATTCCGTTCAACTGCTCTTCCAAGACCTTTGCTGTCTCTGACAGAATTACAATGTCATCGGCGAACCTCAAAGTTTTTATTTCTTCTGCATGGATTTTAATACCTACTCCGAATTTTTCTTTTGTTTCCTTCACTGCTTGCTCAATATAGAGATTGAATAACATCGGGGAGAGGCTACAACCCTGTCTCACTCCCTTCTCAACTACTGCTTCCCTTTGATGTCCCTCGACTCTTATAACTGCCATCTGGTTTCTGTACAAATTGTAAATAGCTTTTCGCTCCCTGTATTTTACCCTTGCCACCTTCAGAATTTGAAAGAGAATATTCCAGTCAAAATTGTCAAAAGCTTTCTCTAAGTCTACAAATGCTAGAAAAGTAGGTTTGCCTTTCCTTAATCTAGCTTCTAAGATAAGTCGTAGGGTCAGTATTGCCTCACGTGTTCCAATATTTCTACGGAATCCAAACTGATCTTCCCCGAGGTTGGCTTCTACTAGTTTTTCCATTCGTCTGCAAAGAATTCGCGTTAGTAATTTGCAGGCGTGATTTATTAAACAGATAGTTCGGTAATTTTCACATCAGTCAACACATGTTTTCTTTGGGATTGGAATTATTATATTCTTCTTGAAGTCTGAGGGTATTTCGCCTGTCTTATACATCTTGCTCACCAGATGGTAGAATTTTGTCAGGACTGGCTCCCCCAAGGCTGTCAGTAGTTCTAATGGAATGTTATCTACTCCAGGGGCCTTGTTTCGACTCAGATCTTTCAGTGCTGTGTGAAACTCTTCACGCTGTATCATATCTCCCATTTCACCTTCATCTACATCCTCTTGCATTTCCATAATATTGTCCTCAAGTACACCGCCCTTGTACAGACCCTCTATATATTCCTTCCACCTTTCTGCTTTCCCTTCTTTGCTTAGAACTGGGTTTCCATCTGAGCTCTTGATATTCATACAAGTGGTTCTCGTTTCTCCAAAGGTCTCTTTAATTTTCCTGTAGGCTGTGTCTATCTTACCCCTAGTGAGATAAGCCTCTACATCCTTACATTTGTCCTCTAGCCATTCCTGCTTAGCCATTTTGCACTTCCTGTCGATCTCATTTTTGAGACGTTTGTATTCCTTTTTGCCTGCTTCATTTACTGCATTTTTATATATTTTTTCCTTTCATCAATTAAATGCAATATTTCTTCTGTTACCCAAGGATTTCTACTAGCCCTCCTCTTTTTACCTACTTGATCCTCTGCTGCCTTCACTTCTTCATCCCTCAAAGCTACCCATTCTTTTTCTACTGTATTTCTTTCCCCCATTCTTGTCAATTGTTCCCTTATGCTCTCCCTGAAACTCTGTACAACCTCTGGTTTAGTCAGTTTATCCACGTCCCATATCCTTAAATTCCCACCTTTTTGCAGTTTCTTCAGTTTTAATCTACATGAGTACTATATGAATTACAATTATACGCGAATTACAACTTCATGTTGCGTCAGTGACACAGTGAGTATATGTCATCTGTCTACATCTCATGAAAGCCTATTGCTTGTTGGCTGTATTCTATTTCATTGGGCAGCATCTAACTAGGAAAAAGAAAGCTACCTAAATATATCATTGGAGAAGCTTGTAGCCTAATGTAAAGGAAAGTAGTTACAGCTAGAACTATCGACACACTTCATTTATCAATAACTGAATGTTCTCAATTTTCTGCCTGTTTGGTACACTTGTGGCAGTCAGTTACACACACCAAGACATTGTTACATGGTAGCAAATAGACTCCATTTCAAACTTCTTCGTTTATGCACATAAATTATACAGGAGAAACTGGCAGCACCCATCATTTTCGGTTATCGGGCATCTTCTGTCCTGTACCCATGTCTGTAGCTGAGGTCGCGAACGTTCGCATGTGTGGGTGGCCCTCGGTTCAGAGGTAGCCGGTTAGAATTCCGACAACGAAAGAAATTTCACCAGCATTATTTGGCGAAGAAGGTAAGTTCCTGATTCACAGACTTTGAGCCAGTGTCCTAGTTTAAGTTCCAAATCTCTCTGCAGTGTCTCATGAAGTGAGGGCTTCTATCACTATCGAAGGTAATTCGTTCATCCAGTGGGAACTTAGCTCGGCGTTCCCCTTGGTGTTATTCGTGAGGAGTAAGCTGTGTCCCCGTATCACGTTTGACACTGTCCTTTTCCTCATCATCATACAATACAAACGTGACAGCACGATATACGCAAGACCATTAGTCACTTATACTCAAGACCTATACTAAAGATACAACTCTGATACAGGGTGGTGAAAGGGAGGAAGAAAACCCTTCCCAGACATGCGTCTGAACAATCCCACAAAGCTCCCAGTCAACACCATATCATTGTACGACACATACCGTAATTCAGGATATATGACGTCAAATACAGAAATGAGTGAAAAACTACTGTATCATTCATGACGTTACTGGTTCGCCACTACATTCACAACACTCTTTCAACAGAACGCAAATAGACCACTGGATATAGTTGCGTGAAAATGAAACTGCAGGGTGAAATTCGCTACAGATACGGGTGAAATATGTGCATAAATATGTTAAATATATCTGAAACATATCTGACAAGTTCGTATCCGGGCAAAGCCATGGGTAGAAGGCTTGTCCTGACGTTTGAAACTGTTTCAAATCAAATTTGGAACACAAATTAGTTGCAATCTGGACAGAAATATTGTGGAGATAAGAACCACCAGTCTCCTTTTGAGATGAGCGTGATAATGTGGAAAGAGAAGGGGCAGGAGGAGATGGACAGATAGTGAGGGGATGGGGGATGAGAAAATGGGTTGAGTGAGGGGGAGGGGGAACTGACAGAGAGAGGGGAGAGGAGGAAATGGACAGAGAAAGGAAAGAAAAGGAGATGGAAAGAGACAGAGAGAGGAAGACGTAGGCAAGGAGATGGGGGTTTAGGAGATAAACAGACAGAGGGGAAAGGGGAAATGGACAGTGAAAGGGAAGGGGGAAAGATGGGTTGAGAAATGGGAAAGGAGGAGATGGAAAGAGGATGATATGGACAGAGGGAGAGGAGAAGGAAATGAGCAGAAGAGAGGGCAGAGGAGGAGATGAGCAGAGCGAGGGAGAGGAGAAGATGAACGAAGAGATGGGGGGAGAGAAGATGGACGAGGGGAAGGAGCATATAGATAGAGGGAGGAGGAGCAGATTGACTGAGAAGGAAGTGATGGTCAGAGGGAGGGCCTCGGGGAGATGGAGAGGTACGAGGAAGAAGAGGACAGAGGAAGGGGGTGGAGAAGATGGACAGTGAGGGGGGTGAAGGAGGAAATGTACAGAGGGGGGGGGGGTGGAGGACATGGACTAATAGAAGATTACAATAAATACATAACCACGTATGTCGGGTACTCAGCTAGTCTTTCATACAAATGTGATGTGATTTTGAAAATGATAATTAAGGACTGGGTCGTCTGGACAAAGCAGTTATTAACTCGATATTGTTGGGAACAACATGTTGACAACAAGCTTTGATGTATTATCGCTTCAAATTTGTCAACTAAGGCCTAAAATTAATCACTGAACCTAATTCCGCTTAAGCTTTGCAATACTGAGACAAAACTTGCGGTCGTAGCACCCAGTGGCTGTAACAGCTGCTTCTACCTCGTCCATAACCTTGCATAACTAACAGTCCAATAACTTCAGCACCGTTTAAAACAGAACATTTTCTATATTACATAGTATCATACTCAAATGTGACAGTTTTACTAGTAAAATTTTAAGACTATATGACTACATACCTGTATTCTAAACACTGAAATGTGTAAATCGTTCGTGAAGTTCTGCAAGCCCCGAAGAAGGCGAACGATGTACCAAATCGATTGCAGTGCAGAGAATCTATACAAAGGCTGCAAAATTGATACTGTTGGAGAGGAAATTACTCTACATCTATTCAGTCTCCAGCGGAAATTAAGGTTTTAATTCTGCTCCAGCAGCTCTAGATCAAGGCGCTATTTCCGTTACTTACATTAACCGCTGTCGTCATTCGTCTTCGCAGGCTAAGTTACAGTGTTGCTTTTCTCTTTATTGAAACTGCAGAGGAAGCCAGACGCTCTCATTTCCCGAGAAAAATTAAACCTGTTGTCCGAATGCTAACACTCCACACTACAACGGTTCCTCATGTCTATCTCAAATAACTAGATATCCTTGTTCCAAAGCGTTAATGTTCAGAATAAAATTTAGCTTGTCTACACAATTGTGCTTGGATGAACCACTGCTTTTAAAGTTCTTGACTAAAAGCCCTTGGGAAAACCAGCTTTAGCTTCACAAAATACGCTACTGAGATCCTAAATAAGCATCTGATTGTCCAACAATAGTTTATTAATTTTATTGATTCTTGAGCTCTGTGGCTGTGGGCTACATTATTTTAAGAAATACAGCAACCAGTCCCTTTCTTATTTATCTATGTTTATTTATGTCAATATGTGCTTTTGGCGTTAGGCGTTCACCCATATGCTTCTGGAGTAACACATATTTCAGTGTTCAGTTAGGACATCGTTAAAACACCGGATAAAATTTGGATGCTCCAAGTGACCTGTGCAAAATAACATTTTTGTTTAGCTACTATTTTTAGCGAGTTGTCTATTTAGGATATATTAGTCGTTAAATGTACTTACTTTCTTCTCTACTTGTTGTTGTTCCGATTTCCGAATTTATAACCGTGCCACAAACAGTTTTTCATCATATGTTCCACAAAAACAGCGGTGTATCCACCATGTTGCAGACTGACACTTTTGTTTACACCGGAAAATTATGTCAATGGCCAAACTTACTAGGGTGTGCTGAAAAGAAATGTTTCCGAATTTTTAATGTGAAAACTCTTGAAGATTTTTAAATACAACAAATGTTATTAACATTTTCATCTTTATTCTTCATGCCTTCATACAGCCGTCTGTCACTAGAGGGCTCCAGATTGTAGCGTGTAAAACAGTCGTGTGTAATGCAACTATGTCGGTGCGTGAGAGTCAGCGTGCTGTAATCGAGTTTCGAATTCGAAGCGTTGGTCAACGTATGGACTACCCTCTCCTTCGCATGATAGTGCCAGACCACATACGAGCACAGTGACAACACTACGACGCCTTGGGTTCACTGTCATCGATTATCCTCCATTCAGTCCCAATGTGGCCCCATCCCATTTTCATATGTTCCCAAAACTTAAAGAATTCCTTCCAGGACTTCACTTCGATAGTGATGAAGTGGTGCAAGAAGAGGTCAGATTGTGGCTCCATCAACAAAGTCAGACAATCTACAGTGATGGTATCAACAAACTGTGAGAAATGTGTTCGTCGACAGGGTGAAAATGTTGAGAAATATATATGTGGAATGAAATTTTTATTCTGCAGTGGAGTGTGCGCTGATATGAAACTTCCTGGCAGATTAAGAGTGTGTGCCAGACCGAGACTCGAACTCGAGACTTTGGAATGTAGGAAACGCATACTGGCGGAAGTAAAGCTATGAGGACAGGTCCTGAGTCGTGCTTGTGTAGCTCAGTCTGTAGAGTACTTGCCCGCGACAGGCAAAGCTCTTGACTTCGAGTCTCTGTCTGGCTCACAGTTTTAATCTGCCAGAAAGTTTCAATAAATATGTAAACCTGAAGAATAAAGATGTAGAATGCTGATAACGTTTGTTTTATTTAAAAAAAACCTTAAGAGTTTTCACATAAAAAATTCAGAGGCATTAGCAGGTGCAGAAGTATGAAACCAGAATTTGGTTGCAATAATTACATCCTGTTGTTTGAAACTGATAAACAATATTTTATTCAAAATAATCTCCATGGCCATTTATATATTTCTCCCACCTGTCGGGCTTGCTAAGAATGTCACGCCAAAAAAATAGTTCTTCTTTTGAAGCGAACCAGTCAGCGATCCATTTTCGTGCATTTTCAAACAAACTGAAGCGTTGTTCAGTTAGAGCGTATCTCAGTGATGAAAGTAGATGATAATCGGATGAAGCCAAGTCTGGGGAATAAGCCGTATGCCCTAGTATTTCCCAACTGAACGCCTCAATCGTTTCCATGAATCGTTTTGCTGTGTGTGATGAGGCGTTATCATAGAGCAATATGACTTTGTGTTGCCTGTTTCCATATTCCGGTCGTCTGTCACGTAATGCTCGATTTAAATCGATCATTTGATGTTGGTAGCGATCAGTGTTAACGGTTTCACCAGGTTTTAGTAGCTCATAATAGATGACGTCCTTCTGATCCCACCAAACACAGAGAATTGTCTTCTTTCCAAAGCGATTTGGTCTTGCAGTGGATGTCGATGATTTGCGTGGATTCACCCATGATTGACGACGCCTAGGATTCTCAAAATATATCCATTTTTCATCAGCTGTCACTATTCGATGAAGAAACGACTTTCTTTTGTATCTGGCATTTCACAGGTGGTCTTTCGACTTGCTTGCTGTCTTTCTTCAGTTCATGCGGAACCCATTTTCCCACTTTCTTCACCTTTCCCATAGCTTTCAACCGAAGAGAAATGGGTTTATGCGTCACATTCAATTGTTCCGCGAGTTCCTGTTGAGTTTGAGTATCATCTTCATCCAATAAGGCCTGCAATTCTTTGTCTTGGAACTTTTTCGGTTGTTTCCCGCGCTCGCCGTTTCTTACGTCAAAATCACCACTTTCGAATTTTTTGAACCACTCGAAACACTGTGTTTTCGCAAGAGCGCGTTCGCCGAAAGCTTCGACAAGCATTCGATGGGAATCTGCAGCAGCTTTCTTCTAATGATATCAGAAAACCAATGCTGTCCGCAAATCGTAATTCGTAGACGGAAAACTCGACATGTTTACGGGTTTGAAACAGTTATTGATGTATGGAACTTGGGTTACTGTATGTTGACATTCGTCGTCAGTCGTTACAAGAAGCAGACGACACTGCAGACGCGATCTCACGGGCCCGACACTGACGGCTAGCACCATCTGTAGGGAAATTCCAATTTCGCACTTCTAGATCTGCTATTTTCCAGCACGCTCTGGTGCTTTTTAGTCACAGGTTCTAAAAATATTGTTTTTAGTTTAAGCTTCTGTTAACTATAAAACTGTACTGCTCAGCATGATTGAACTGCATGTTATGTATGGTTATTTGATTATTGAAGAGCCGGCCGGTGTGACCGTGCGGTTCTAGGCGCTTCAGTCTGGAACCGCATGACCGCTGCGGTCGCAGGTTCGAATCCTGCCTCGGACATGGATGTGTGTGATGTCCTTGGGTTGGTTTTGTTTGGGTAGTTTTAAGTTCTAGGGGACTGATGACCACAGATGTGAAGTCCCATAGTACTCAGAGCCATTTGAACGTTTTTTTTTATGATTGAAGTAGTGACTGCTTAGTAAAACTATATTGAATATTACAAAAATAAAATAGTACATTCTGCGTAAAAGAAATAATATTACGTATTTTACATGCAGTTGGAATGACATTTGCAAAGATTAAAGGCTGAACAACTGACTTACATAATGTAGAACTATTATATGTGTTGGATGGGCTCACACCGAATATGACAACAGAAATATATCGTTAATATTGTGTTTTTTCAAGTTTGAGGTTGTATAAGTAATTTACTGGAATACCTTAGAGAATTTATGAGAATAAATTTCAGTTCATTCAAGTAAGTTAATTATTTTTCCATTGTTGACAAGGTGAAACGATTGTAAAGTTGTGAGCTATGTGTTCCACTTGATGTTCATCTGCAGCTACGTGTAATGCAAATGTGGATCTGCTTAATTCTTTTAGATGAAGAGCATCCATGTGTTCCCAGAAGCATATACTGAAATTTCTTCCTGTTTGGCCAATGTATATCCTCAAAGTGCATTCAAGTTCGTACATTCCTAATCGATTCCATCGCGTACTGTTACAGATGGTTTCGTCGTTTATTTTGTTATTTGTGTAAAACCTCATTATGACATTCGTGTATCGGAAAAGGTTTGCTACTTTGTATGATTGTTTTCTTAAAAATGGCATACTCACGAATTTTTCTGTTAGCTGTGATATGTTGTTATTTAGTGTTGGTTTTTTGTGGTTTGTTGTATATAAATTATCTGAATACGACAGCCTGTTACATTTCATTCATTTTTTCTCGAACATCATCAGTTTCTTCTGTTGTACCATGAAATAACATTAGTACATTATCAACATATCTTTTGCAATATGTTAACTTTGTTAACTATCTTGGTTTTATTTAAAGCATTTGTCCCTAAGTTGTTGGTGAAAATATCAGCAAGTAAAGTGGCAAGTGGCTGCCTATAGCTTGGCCTTCTTCCTGATAGTGCGTTTTGGTATTAAAAGAAGATATGTGACAACAGCACTAGCGTTAAAAACGAGTGAAGTCATATATTTCTGGTAAAGTCACGTTTTTGTATTTAAGCAAGCTTTTTTTTTAATATTTCAATTTTTTTCCTTGGCAGTATGTTTGTGTCAAAAAATGGCTCTGAGCACTATGGGACTTAACATCTATGGTCATCAGTCCCCTAGAACTTAGAACTACTTAAACCTAACTAACCTAAGGACAACACACAACACCCAGCCATCACGAGGCAGAGAAAATCCCTGACCTCGCCGGGAATCGAACCCGGGAACCCGGACGTGGGAAGCGAGATATGTTTGTGTCAAAGGTTAGTGATGTCAAATGATGCAAACTTAGCTATCTCAGGAATCTGAATGTCCTTTGTGCAGTTAACTAGTTCATAACTATTCTGTACTGAGTATGTATCCTAAAATTTGAATGTGTTGCTAAGAATCTCATTCAGTTGGGCAGCTTTAAGCATTTGCAGTATATCATATCGGGTCGTTCTGTTTTTGGAGTTTCGGTTGTGCTCATAATAGTGGTGTAGTAGGGATCATAACAATGCAGTCATGCATATCTTTTGCAGGAAAAGGAAGCCACTTTGCTTCATCAGATCTGAATTTCATTCATATTATTATTGTTGAAGAATTTTACTGACGTATTCACCACCACAGATTACAACAAGAGTTACTTTTGTCTGCTTTTGCTGTTGTTGTTGTGGTCTCCAGTCCAAAGACTGCTTTGATGCAGCTCTCCATGCTACTGTATCCTGTGCAAGCCTCTTCATCTCTGAGTAACTACTGCAACCTACATCCCTCTGAATCTTCTTACTGTATTCATCTCTTGGTCTCCCTCTACGATTGTAACCCCACGCTTCTCTCCAGTACTAACTGGTGTTTCCTTGATCTCTCAGAATGTGTCCTACCAGCCGATCTCTTCTTTTAGTCAGGTTTTAACACAAATTTTTCTTCTTCCCAATTCTACTCAGTACCTCCTCATTAGTTGCCTGATCTACACATCTAATCTACAGCATTCTTCTGTAGCTCCGCATTTCAAAAGCTTCTATTCTCTTCTTGTCTAAACTATTTATCGTCCATGTTTCACTTCCATACATGGCTACACTCCATACAAATACTTTCAGAAAAGACTTCCTGACTCTTAAATCTATACTCGATTTTTAACAAATTTCTCTTCTTCAGAAAAGATTTTCTTGCCATTGCTAGTCTACATTTTATATCCTCCCTATTTCGACCGTCGTCAATTCTTTTTTTTCCCAAATAGCAAAACTCATCTCCTAGTGTAAGTCTCTCTTTTTCCTAATCTATTCCCTCAGCTTTACCTGATTCAATTCGACTACATTCCATTATCTTCATTTTGCCTTTGTTGATGTTCATCTTATATTCTCCATTCAAGATACTATCCAATCTGTTGAACCGTTCTTTCAAGTACTTTGCTGTCTCTGACAGAATTACAATGTCATCGGCAAACCTGAATTTCTTCTCCCTGCACTTTAATTCCTACTCCAAATTCTTCTTTTGTTTCCTTTACTGCCTGCTCAATATACAGATTATATAACATCGGGAATGGGCTACAACCCTGTCTCACTCCCTTCTCAATCACTCCTTCCCATTCGTGCCCCTCGAATCTTATAACTGCCATCTGGTTTCTATACAAGTTGTAAATAGCCTTTTGCTCCCTGTATTTTACCCCTGCCACGTTTAGATCTGAAAGACAGGATTCCAGTGACCACTGTCAAAAGCTGTCTCTAAGTCTACAAATGCTATGAACGTAAATTTCCCTTTCTTAACAATTCTCCTACGAGAAGTAGTATGGTCAGTATTGCCTCTCATATTGCTGCATTTCTACGGAATCCAAATTGATTCTCCCCGAGGTTGGCTTCTACCAGTTTTCCATTCTTCTGTTAAGCATTCGTGTTAGTATTTTGCAGCCGTGACCTATTAAACTGATAGTTCGGTATTTTCACACTTGTCAACACCTCCTTTCTGTGGAATTGGGATTATCATATTCTTCTTGAAGTCTGAGGATATTTCGCCTGTCTCATACATCTTGCTTACCAGACGGAAGAGTTTTATCATGGCTGGCTCTCCCAAGGCTATCAGTAGCTCTAACGGAATGTTGTCTACTCCCGGACCCTTGTTTCGACTTAAGTCTTTCAGTGTTTTGTCAAATTTTTCACGCAGTATCATATCTCCCTTCTCATCTTCCTCTTCGTCCTCTTCCATTTCCCTAATATTGCCATCAAGTACATCTCCCTTGTATAGATCCTTCCACCTTTCTGCTTTCCCTTCTTTGCTTAGGACTGGTTTTCCATCTGAGCTCCTGATATTCATACAGGTGGTTCTCTTTTCTCCTAAGGTCTCTAATTTTCCTGTAGGCAGTATCTACCTTACCCCTAGCGATATATGCTTCTACATGCTTACATTTGTCCTCTGTCTATTCCTGCTTAGCCATTTTGCACTGCCTCTCCATCTCAATTTTTAGATGTTTGTATTCCCTTTCACCTGCTTCACTTATTGCAGTTTTATATTTTCTTCTTTCATCGGTAAAGTTCTTGTGTTACCCTAGGATTACTACTAGCTCTCGTCTTTTCATCAACTTAATCCTCTGCTTCCTTCACTAATTCATCTCTCAAACCTAACCACTCTTCTTCTATTGTATTCCTTTCCCCTGTTCTTGTTAATCGTTCCTAAAGCTCCGTCTGAAACCCTCTACAACCTCTGGTTCTTTCAGTTTATCCAGGTTACATCTCCATTCGTGTTTTTTTTTCAGTTTGTTCAGTTTTAATCTGCAGTTCATAACCAATAAACCGTGGTCAGAGTCCACATCTGCCCCTGGAATTGTCTTAAATTCTACAATCTGGTTCCTAAATCTCTGTCTAGCCATTATATAATCAATATGAAACTTTACGGTGTCTCCAGGTCTCTTCCATGTATACAACTTTCTCTTATGACTCTTAAACCAAGTGTTAGCTATGATTAAACTATGCTCTGTGCAAAATTCTATCAGGCGCCTTCCCCTTTCATTCCTTACCCCAAGTCCATATTCACCTACTACTACTTTTTCTTCGCTTCCTTTCCTACTATCGAATTACAGTCCCCCGTGATCATTAAATTTTCGGCTCCCTTAATTATTTGAATAATTTCTTTTATCTTATCATAAATTTATTTTATTTTTCCATCATTTGCGGAGCTAGTTGGCATATAAACTTGTACTACTGTGTTGGGTGTGGGTTTCGTATCTATCTTGGCTACAATAATGCGTTCATTATGCTACTCTTGGTAGCTTATCTGCATCCCTATTTTTTTACTCATTCTTAAACCTACTTGTGCATTACCCCTATTGAATTTCGTATTTATAACCCTCTATTGGCCTAACCAGAAGTCCTGCTTCTCCTACCACCGAACTTGACTGTTTCCTACTATATCTAGCTTTAGCCTGTTAACCCTCTTTAAATTTTCTAACCAACCTGCGCGATTCAGGGATCTGACATTCCACGTTTCGATCCCTACAACGCCAGTTTTGTTTCTCCTGATAACGACGTCCTCCTGAGTAGTCCCCGCCAGGGGATCCGAATGGGAGACTATTTTACCTCCGGAATATTTTACACAAAATGATGCTAACGTCATTAACCATTCATTAGAGCTGCATGCCCTCAGGAAAAATTACGGCTGTAGTTTCCTCTTGCTTTCAGCCATTCGCAATACCAGCACATCAAGGCCAGATTGGACAATCATCCAGACTGTTGTCCTTGCAACTACTTAAAAGGCAGCTGCCCCTCTTCAGGAACCACATGTTTGTCTAGCCTCTCAGCAGATACCCCTCCGTTTTGCTATTAAAGCATTGTTATCTCTTGGTTTCTTATTAAACTTTTAGAGTAATGTACGCTCATTGTTTTTCATGTTACTATTATTTACTGTCTCTGCTTCTTGGGTGATGAAATTTTTGAATTTGTGGCCAATGGCAATCTGGTCAAAATTACAATCTTCCTCCAGCTTAGGTAAGTTGAACAAATCGGTTGATTCTCTGCATCAGATGGGCTCTAGGTTGGACTCAGTTTATAAAAGCACAGTTTGTTCATGAACGGTTCCTGAGAAAACAAAGAAAAACCATGATTTTTGGGTAAGAAAAGTACCAATTGTGGCGATGGCCACTTTTATAATTTCTATCCATGGCTAATCGTCGAAATTTTTACCAGATGTTCTTAATGTGATTTTCTCAGGGCACCGTGAAACTTTTTTCGATTTCATTAGCCATTACTGAGATCGAGAGATTTTACCGAACTCAAGGACGTAAAATATGCACATAATATCCGATCTGAGAAGAAAATGGAGGCTTAACTGACATGGTGAACACATGGCAAGGGTTTTGAGGTCACCAAATTAAGCTTCCAGTCAATTTTTTTTCGCTATTAAAGCTTTATGATGCGCTGTTTCTCTATAATGTAAGCTTCAAGCCTATAAAAATATGTCCAAATTGTTACTGCAGTGACAAAAAATGGCTAAAAAGAGTCTTAACATGCATGAAAAGAGCGTAAAATAGCTGCCAAAAATTATGTGGAGCTGGAAAAAATGCAAATTCAGTAAAATATTTCTAATAATATTATATTTTTAATCTTTTAAGACACAAATCACAATCGGGGCGTTTTAGTGAACTGCGATAGATGAGCAGAATATCCCGAAAAATGTAAAGCAAACGAATTTATGTTTACTTGATATCATTCATACTTATTGGTTGTTCATATGTATCAAAGAATACAAATGTGTCGAAACATACAAATAAACTGCCGAGAGTTTACTAATCTATTGAATTCGTTTTATTTAAACTGCACACCCTGATGTATCAGAGAAAAGAATGGAACCGGCGGAAAAATGTTTCCCTTCGGACGACTCTGACAGAAATGTCGGGAACCAGCAGCCCCAATCCTCATTCCAACTTCCTAACCAAAAGTTTTAGCACGCGAACATATTCGCGTTTTTTTGTGCTGAAAGACAGTAGCAGAGAGATAGTGACGGTGGAAAAGACAGGAGGCAGCGTCAGTGGGACAGAAATAGAGAGCAGACAGTGATGGTTGAGCCGTGGGGGAATCACTGGAGCCAATGGTTCTGTTCCTAGTCGGGGCAGCAGTCCAGGTTGTTCTGGCATGCATGTTTTCTCTTTGGTTTTCCTCTTCTGGCCGCTATTTAAGGGCGGCCCTTCCGGCGATGTGAGCCCCCCTCCAGTACACCTCTTGCAATATGCTGATGACACCGCATTCCTCGCCCTCGCTCCTACCCTCCAACGGTCCCAATGCCTTCTCCAGAATCACCTTGACCTTTTTGCTGCATGTTGTAACCAGTGGCTCCTGAAACTCAACCCTTCCAAGACCCAGGCAATCATCGTAGGCCGTACCACTCGCTCCTTCCGGCTCCTGGATTTCTCCCTTACTGTCTGCGCCCGTCCTGTCCGCCTCACCCCCACCCTCACCTACCTTGGCCTCACCATTGACCGTCACCTCACCTGGATCCCTCATCTCCGCTCCATCCAATCCAAAGCCCACAACCGCCTCCGACTCCTCAAACTCCTCTCTGGCCGGACATGGGGGTTGCATCCCTCTACCATCCTCCACACCTACAAATCCTTAATCCGTCCCATCCTCTGTTATGTCAGTCCTGCCTGGTTACCTGCCCCCCCCCCCCAAATTCTATAAGTCCCTCCAGATCTTTGAGCCTCATGCACTCCGCCTCGCCTTCCGTATACACCTCCCGTCCCCCACGCGGATCCTCTGTGATCTCATTCCTTTCCCCCATCTGCTCCTATTCCTCGAACATATCTGCATCCTCTACACCTCCCGCCGTCTTGAACCCCCTAACCCCCTGGTTGCTCCTCTCCTCTCCCATCCCTGCCCCCTGCCACATCTTCACCATTGTTTCCCCCCTACCCTCCATCTCAACACCCTACATCTCCTTTCCCAAGGTGGCTTCCATCAACTCCCCCTCCCGAATGATGCCCTCTCTCCCTCCATTTATCCCTCCTATCAACTCTGATCCTCACTCCCCCTCCTTTCCTCTGTCCTTTCCCTGGGCTCCCTCTTCCCCCCTTCCGTCCTGTTTTCACCCCACTAAACCTTTCCCTACCTCCCTTCTCCCCCCCTCCCCCCGAGTCCTTTTGTATTCCCCTCCTCTGCCTACCCCACTCCCTGTCGCGTCTGCCCAGCGCCCCCCACCCCTCTTATGGGTCCTCATCCTCCATCAGCTCCTTTCCCGGCTCCCCCCCTTTTTTATTTCCCCATCATCTGTCCAATTTCCCCCCCATCTGCTCTCGGCTGTGGTATGTCACATTTGCCAACTTTTTAGTGCAGTGTTCCAGTGACTGTTCAGTGTTGTTCGTCTTTCTCGTGTTGCGAACAGAAACCATGCTGTCGCTGGGTGTGAATTTTATGTCTTTTGCGAACAGAAACCAGACTGTCGCCGTGTTTTTTTTAAAATTGTCTATTGTTTTACCTGTCTGCTGTGTATGTATTTTCTTAGCGTCATCATCCCTCTGTTCTTTGTTTTAAGTTCCACGATTTCTTTTCGCCATGTTACTCTTTAAGTCTCCGATTTTATCGCCTGTTTTTATTATTTATACTCTTCATCTTTCTAACAAAGTCTGTAGGCTGAAGAGCGGCATACTAAGCTGCTGCCAGCCCGCCCCATTCGCGGGGAATTGAAATTCAATAAAGAAAAAAAAAAGGCGATGAGAGTCTTGGTTTTCCGCTCCGGGGCGGTAGAGGTCATGCTTGCCCGTGGTATGGGCGTAGGTTGTTGTGGAGTCTCACAGTAACCGTTGCGTGGAGCATTGGTTGTTCGCGGCGCCGTGTTATGATTTGAGGAGTGTGTCAGCGCCGGACTGGTGATGATGGCCTCTAATGTATTAGCAAGAGTGTACATAGTTCGACTTGATGCTGGATGCCTATGTACGCTATGTGGAGACCCGTCGGTTGCTGCTACTAACGATGGGCAACCGTTATTTTCTTTGAGGTGGCATTGGTGATCAGTCTGATCGTAAGATGTGTTCACAGCCGGAAACAGTGTTTGTGATTATCCCACCTGAAGCGTAAATAAAACTAGAAACCCGCCTCGATTGCGTAAAAAGCACCTCCGTTTGGAGGGGCTGTGACCTTCGCGTCTTGTATTATAGTTTTAATATTCTTGGTTTGGCAGGCCGTTAACTTCTCCTGACTTTATGCTCTTCAATTGGGGGGGGGGGGGGGGGGGCTGCCTGTAAGAATTTTGAATTATGAACTGTAAGAAGTGAATAATTTTGCATGTCATTTATTTGAGGTTTTCTGTTAAGGGTGTTAAATTTAAAGGGGCATAACCTTGAAATTAGAGTGTTTCGTGGTTCCTCATACATGGTCATTGAAACAGTGCTCCCAGGTTATGTTCACGTACGAATCCAGGTATAGTCTGAACACTGATTCTCGATGGGTTTTCATCTGACGTGAACCGGCCTGTAAAAATTTTGAATTATGAACTGTAAGAAGTGAATAATCTTGCATGTCATTTATTTGAGGTTTTCTATTAAGGGTGTTAAATTTAAAGGGGCATAACCTTGAAATTAGAGTGTTTCGTGGTTCCTCATACATGGTCATTGAAACAGTGCTCCCAGGTTATGTTCACGTACGAATCCAGGTATAGTCTGAACACTGATTCTCGATGGGTTTTCATCTGACGTGAACCGGCCTGTAAAAATTTTGAATTATGAACTGTAAGAAGTGAATAATCTTGCACGTCATTTATTTGAGGTTTTCTATTAAAGGTGTTAAAATTTAAGGGGCATAACCTTGAAATTAGAGTGTTTTGTGGTTCCTCATACATGGCCGGGTTTTCATCTGGCGTGAACCAGGAACCAGATACCAACCCCTTAATGTCCTTGAAAGGGACCTGTATGGAGGTCGTGGTTTGATGGTGTGTGGTGGGATTATGATTGGTGTACCTACACCCTTGCATGTCTTTGACGGAGGAACTGTAACAGGTCTGTTGTACCGGGACGTCATTTTGCACCAATATGTCCGCCTTTGCAGGGGTGCAGTGGTTCTCACCTTCCTCCTGATGGATGATAACGCACGGCCCCACCGAGCTGCCATCGTGGAGGAGTACCTTGAAACATAAGATATCAGGCGAATGGTGTGGCCTCCTGTTCTCCAGACCTAAACCCCATCCAGCACGTCTGAGATGCTCTCGGTCGACGTACCGCTGCACATCTTCAAACGCCTACGACACTTCAGGACCTCCGATAGGCACTGGTGCAAGAATGGGAGGCTATACCCCAGCAGCTGCTCCACCACTTGCTCCAGAGTATGCCAAACCGTTGTGCGGCCTGTGTACGTGTGCATGGTGATCATATCCCATATTGATGTCGGGGTACATGCGCAGGAAACAGTGGCGTTTTGTAGCATTTGCGTTTCGGGACGGTTTTCTCAACTTATCACCAATACCGTGGACTTACAGATCTGTGTCGTGTGTTTTCCCTATGTGCCTATGCTATTAGCGCACATTTGTGTAATGCCACGTTGTGTGGCACCACATTTTGCAATTATCCTTAATTTCTAAGCATGCGTGTAGATCGAAATTTTAAACATGTGGGTATAGGGGAAAAAGTAAGTTGGATTCCCCTGAATTTTGGAGCTGCCAAGGTATATTTGAGACTGGGGCAGTTGCAAAGAAAAGGGAGGCAGTGTAATTGAGGGATAGAAGTCGTGTGCACCACCTGTCTGTGAACTGTGTAGACTTTGCTCAGTGTGTGATCGTATTTTAACTGCTTGTGTATAGCATTTTCTTAGGCAGAAATTGGGGAGCTGTACAGAATATGCCTAAACAAATGTAAGAAACCGCCTAAAAACCATTCTCAGACTGTCTGGTGTACCAGCTACTGGCGTTAACACGTCGCGCGGATACGATCCGGGTGTGGCTCATATTCCTATCTCGCAAGCTAGAGCGCTGTGCGTTATGATACGTTGTTGTTGTGGTCTTCAGTCCTGAGACTGGTTTGATGCAGCTCTCCATGCTACTCTGTCCTGTGCAAGCTTCTTCCACTCCCAGTACCTACTGCAGCCTACATCCTTCTGAATCTGCTTAGTGTATTCATCTCTTGGTCTCCCTCTACGATTTTTACACTCCACGCTGCCCTCCAATACTAAATTGGTGATACCTCGATGTCTCAGAACATGTCCTACCAACCGATCCCTTCTTCTAGTCAAGTTGTGCCACAAACTTCTCTTCTCCCCAATTCTATTCAGTACCTCCTCATTAGTTATGTGATCTACCCATCTAATCTTCAGCATTCTTCTGTAGCACCACATTTCAAAAGCTTCTATTCTCTTTTTGTCTAAAATATTTATCGTCCACGTTTCACTTGCACTTCCATACATGGCTACACTCCATACAAGTACTTTCAGAAACGACTTTCTGACATTTAAATCTATACTAGATGTTGACAAATTTTTCTTCTTTAGAAACGCTTTCGTTGCCATTGCCAGTCTATATTTTATATCCTCTCTACTACGACCATCATACATTCCATTATCCTTCTTTTGCTTTTGTTGATGTTCATTTTATACCCTACTTTAAGGACACTGTTCATTCCGTTCAGCTGCTCTTCCAAGTCTTTTGCTGTCTCTGACAGAATTACAATGTCATCGGCGAACCTCAAAGTTTTTATTTCTTCTCCATGGATTTTAATACCTACTCCGAACTTTTCTTTTGTTTCCTTTATTGCTTGCTCAATATACAGATTGAATAACATCAGGGAGAGGCTACAACCCTGTCTCACTCGCTTCCCAACCACTACTTCCCTTTCATACCCCTCGACTCTTATAACTGCCATCTGGTTTCTGTACAAGTTGTAAATAGCCTTTCGCTCCCTGTACTTTACCCCTGCCACCTTCAGAATTTGAAAGAGAGTATTCCAATCAACATTGTCAAAAGCTTTCTCTAAGTCTACAAATGCTAGAAAAGTAGGTTTGCCTTTCCTTAATCTAGCTTCAAAGATAAGTCGTAGGGTCAGTATTGCCTCACGTGTTCCAACATTTCTACGGAATCCAAACTGATCTTCCCCGAGGTCGGCTTCTATCAGTTTTTCCATTCGTCTGTAAGGAATTCGCGTTAGTATTTTGCATCTGTGACTTATTAAACTGATAGTTAGGTAATTTCCACATCTGTCAACACCTGCTTTCTTTGGGATTGGAATTATTATATTCTTCTTGAAGTCTGAGGGTATTTCGCCTGTCTTATACATCTTGCTCACCAGATGGTAGAATTTTGTCAGGACTGGCTCTCCCAAGGCTGTCAGTAGTTCTAATGAAATGTTGTCTACTCCGGGGATCTTGTTTCGACTCAGGTCCTTCAGAGCTCTGTCAAACTCTTCACACAGTTTCATATCATACACACATCAAAAAAAGTTTTGTATAACCCCAGGTCCCAGAACTCCTGAATATAGACGTTGACTCTGGATATTTTATCACAGACACAGTCCCTCTGACTGTTCAGAGATGTCACTAAACCCGCCCAAAAGACGTAAACAACCATGCATGAACAGCGCCAACTAGACGGAGGGGGTCCGACAGCCGGTCAGTTCCAGTCATTCCACCAGGAAGGAGGTACACGGCTCTTGTTCTCTTTAGTTCAACCATGCCTGGACGGTCAATACCGTGGTTCGTTCGCGTCCACATTGTTACTTTGTGCCAGGAATGACTCTCAACAAGGGAAGTGTCTAGGCGTCTCGGAATGAACCAAAGCGATGTTGTTCGGATATGGAGGAGATACAGAGAGACAGGAACTGTCGATGGCATGCCTCGCTCAGGCCGCCCAAGGACTACTACTGCAGTGGATGACCGCTACCTGCGGATTATGGCTCGGAGAAACCTTGACAGCAACGCTACCATGTTGAATAATGCTTTTCGTGCAGCCACAGGACGTCGTGTTACGAATCAAACTGTGCACAATATGCTGCGTGATGCGCAACTTCATTCCCGACGTCCAAAGTGAGGTCCATCTTTGCAACCACGACACCATGCAGCGCGGTACAGATGGGCCCAACAACATGCCGAATTGACCGCTCAGGATTGGCATCACGTTCTCTTCACCGATAAGTGTCGCATATGCTTTCAACAATCGTCGGACACGTGTTTGGAGGCAACCCGGTCAGGCTGAACGCCTTAGACACGCTGTCCAGAGAGTGCAGCAAGGTTGAAGTTTCCTGCTGTTTTGAGGTGGGGCCGACGTACGCCGCTGGTCGTCATGGAAGGCGCCGTAACGGCTGTACGATACGTGAATGCCATCCTCCGACCGATAGTGCAACCATATCGGCAGCAAATTGGCGAGACATTCGTCTTCATGGACAACAATTCGCGCCCCCATCGTGCACATTTTGTGAATGACTTCCTTCAGGATAACGACATCGCTCGACTAGCGTGGCCAGCCTATTTTCCAGTCATCAACCCTGTCGAACATGCCTGGAATAGAGTGAAAAGGCGAGTTTCTGGACGACATGACGCACCAGCCACTCTGAGGGATCTACGCCGAATCGCCTTTGAGGGGTGGGACATTCTGGACCAACAGTGCCTTGATGAACTTGTGGATAGTATGCCTCGGCGAATACAGGCATGCATCAATACAAGATGACGTGCTACTGGGTGTTAGAGGTACTGGTGTGTACAGCAATCTGGACGTCACCTCTGAAGGTCTCGCTGTATGGTAGTACATCATGCAATGAGTGGTTTTCATGAGGAATAAAAGGGATGGAAATGATGTTTATGTTGATACCTATTCCAATTTTCTGTACAGGTTCTGGAACTCTCGGAACCTAGGTGATGCAAAACCTTTTTTGATGTGTGTTCAGGCTGGTAAATAATCATATGACTGTGTGCTGTTAATATCCCGCTGCTTCGCTGGCCTCTCTAAAAAATGAATTTGAAGCTGAGTTCCCAGAGAATAAACAACAGTCTTACCTCGTAGGCATTAGTTATAACTTATCATTTTAAAACTGTACAACATTTTTCAGAGAATACAAATGCCGCAAACATGTTTCTCCTCATTTCACCCAAATTACATAAAATAAAAAGAATGTGAAATAATACACTTCTGGAAATTGAAATAAGAACACCGTGAATTCATTGTCCCAGGAAGGGGAAACTTTATTGACACATTCCTGGGGTCAGATACATCACATGATCACACTGACAGGACCACAGGCACATAGACACAGGCAACAGAGCATGCACAATGTCGGCACTAGTACAGTGTATATCCACCTTTCGCAGCAATGCAGGCTGCTATTCGCCCATGGAGACGGTCGTAGAGATGCTGGATGTAGTCCTGTGGAACGGCTTGCCATGCCATTTCCACCTGGCGCCTCAGTTGGACCATTACAACGTTCGTGCTGGACGTGCAGACCGCGTGAGACGACGCTTCATCCAGTCCCAAACATGCTCAATGGAGGACAGATCCGGAGATCTTGCTGGCCAGGGTAGTTGACTTACACCTTCTAGAGCACGTTGGGTGGCACGGGATACATACTGTTGGAACAGCAAGTTCCCTTGCCGGTCTAGGAATGGTAGAACGATGGGTTCGATGACGGTTTGGATGTACCGTGCACTATTCAGTGTCCCCTCGACGATCACCAGTGGTGTACGGCCAGTGTAGGAGATCGCTCCCCACACCATGATGCCGGGTGTTGGCCCTGTGTGCCTCGGTCGTATGCAGTCCTGATTGTGGCGCTCACCTGCACGGCGCCAAACACGCATACGACCATCATTGGCACCAAGGCAGAAGCGACTCTCATCGCTGAAGACGACACGTCTCCATTCGTCCCTCCATTCACGCCTGTCGCGACACCACTGGAGGCGGGCTGCACGATGTTGGGGCGTGAGCAGAAGACGGCCTAACGGTGTGCGGGACCGTAGCCCAGCTTCATGGAGACGGTTGCGAATGGTCCTCGCCGATACCCCAGGAGCAACAGTGTCCCTAATTTGCTGGGAAGTGGCGGTGCGGTCCCCTACGGCACTGCGTAGGATCCTACGGTCTTGGCGTGCATCCGTGCGTCGCTGCGGTCCGGTCCCAGGTCGACGGGCACGTGCACCTTCCGCCGACCACTGGCGACAACATCGATGTACTGTGGAGACCTCACGCCCCACGTGTTGAGCAATTCGGCGGTACGTCCACCCGGCCTCCCGCATGCCCACTATACGCCCTCGCTCAAAGTCCGTCAACTGCACATACGGTTCACGTCCACGCTGTCGCGGCATGCTACCAGTGTTAAAGACTGCGATGGAGCTCCGTATGCCACGGCAAACTGGCGGACACTGACGACGGCGGTGCACAAATGCTGCGCAGCTAGCGCCATTCGACGGCCAACACCGCGGTTCCTGGTGTGTCCGCTGTGCCGTGCGTGTGATCATTGCTTGTACAGCCCTCTCGCAGTGTCCGGAGCAAGTATGGTGGGTCTGACACACCGGTGTCAATGTGTTCTTTTTTCCATTTCCAGGAGTGTATTTTTTTAAACTATAGGAACGTAAACATTACAAAATTGTACAAACACTGTGCCTAATTGTGTTCTCAAATATTCTTAATGCGACCTGGTGAAACCAATAGTTTTAGTCTAGGGCAATCAAAACTCATCAGTCCAGTTCGAAACAAAGCAAACATTGTCTTTGTTACAATACACTACTAATTAATATTTTTTAGAAACAACTGCTGGCTGTGAATGTTGGATCGCCGTATTTTTACCCCTTCTTAATGGCATCTGTCGTGTCCAAGTCTGGCTTCCGGGTATACTATTCAGTACCCCGGTATGTGATTCTGGGCGATGGCCAACCAATAGTACGAAACGTGTTTTTAATAAGTGGTACAAATTAATCCTAGGTTAGTAAACCCACGTAAAATTTACGATTGCAGTTGCTAACAATTCACGGTTCCCAGTAACCTGATATTGTCGCTATAGGGTGCAAAACAGGACACTTTGTATGTGACATATCATTGGAGACCTAATAACTGTAACTAATGCATAAACTATAAATTATGTCTTACTTTGAATAAAATCTACAGTTGTAAACATTTTTCTACCTTAAGTGTTCTAGGGTTAATAAAAGGAATTTGCTCACTTGTTTCCTTTTTACTATCACTCAGTAATGGATCATTTTTATTTATATCATCTTTCGTTTTTAACTTAAAATTTTTATGAACAATAAAAGAAGTAGCGGATACAACCGGACCGTTGAAGCATGGTTCCTAGTAGTTGTAGTTGCTAGCACCACACGTAATCAATTTTCTGGATGGAATTCCTCGCCTGTGCCATCCTCGTCACCTCAAAGTAGCACTTGGAACATACGTCCTCAATTATTTCCTGGATGTCTTCCGATCTCCGTCTTCCGCTACAGTTTTCTCTATAGCTCCCTCTAGTTTCATGGTAGTTATTCCCTCATATCTTAACAGATGTCTCAATCCTGTCCTTTCTTCTTGCCAGTGTTTTTCATATATTCCGTTCCTCGCCAGTTCTCTGGAGAGCCCCTGATTCCGTTCCAACATTGTTTGGTAGCACCACATCTCGAATGTTTCGATTCTACTCTGTTCTGGTTTTCCCACAGTCCATGTCTCACTACCATAAAATGCTGCGCTCGAAACATACATTATCCGAAATTTCTTCCTCAAATTAAGGCCTCGTTTGTTACCTGCAGACTTCTCTTGGCCAAGAAAGCCCTTTTTGCCAGTACTAGTCTGTTTTTTATGTTCTCCCTGCTCCGTCCGTCATGGATTATTTTGTTGCCTAAACAGCAGAATTCCCTCACTTCTACTTCGTGATCGCCAGTCTGCTACTTCTCATTACTTTTGTCTTTCTTCGATTGACTCTCAATCCATATTCTAAACTCATTAGACTCTTGATTCTATTCAACACATCCTGTAATTCTTCTTCACTTTCACTCAGGATAGAAATGTCATCAGCGAATTTATCATTGATACCATTTCACCTTGAATTTTAATTCTACTCTTGAACCTTTCTTTTATTTCCCTCACTGCTTTTTCGATGTATAGATTGAACACTAGGGGCGAAACACTACATCCCTGTCTTACAACCTTTTTAATCCGAGCACTTCGAACTTGGTTTTCCAGTTTTATTATTTATTGTACATATTGTATATTACCCATCGCTTCCTATTTTTCTCAGAATTTCGAATACCTTGCTCCATTTGACATTGTCGAACGTTTTCTCCAGATCGTCAAATCCTATGAACGTGTCTCGATATTTCTCTAGTCTTGCTTCCATTATAAACCGCAACGTCAGAATTGCCTCTCTGGTCCCTTTCCCTTTCCTAAAGCCAAACTGTTCGTCATCTAACACATCCTTAATTTTCTTTTTCGTTCTTTTCTATATTATTCTTGTCAGCACCTTGGATGCATGAACTGTTAAGCTGATTGTGCGATAATTCTCGCACTTGTCGGCTCTTGCAATCTTCGGAATTGTGTGGATGATATTTTTCTGAAAGTTCGATGGTATATCGCCACACTCATACATTCTACACACCAACGTAAGAGTCGTTTTGTTGCCACTTCCTCCCAATGATTTCAGAAATTCCGGTGAAATGTTATCTTATTCGATCTAAAGTCTTCCAGAGTTCTCTTACATTCTGATTATAATAATGTATCCCGTATCTCTTCTGTTTCTTCTCCTATCACGTCATCAGACGAGTCTTCGCCTTCATAGAGGTCTTGAGTGTACACTTTCCACCTATCGACTCTCTCCTCTTAATTTAACAGTGGAATTTCCATTGCACTCTTAACGTTACCACCCTTGCTATTAATTTCTCCGAAGGTTGTTTTGACTTTTGTGTAGGCTGAGACCGTCCTTCCGACAGTCATTTCCATTTCGATTCTTCACATATTTCATGCAACCATTTCGCCTTGCCCTCCCTGCACTTCCTGTTTACTTCATTCCTAAGTGACTTGTTTTTCTGCATTCCTGAATTTCCCTGATCATGTTAAAATTTTCTTCTTTCGTCGATCAGCTGAAATATTTTATCTGTTATCCATAGTATCATCGCAGTTACCTTCCTTGTACCTACGATTTTCTTTCCTACTTTTATTATTGCCCTCTCTAGAGACGTTTATTTCTCTTCAACTGAAATGTCTACTGAGCTATTCATTATTGCAGTATGCATAACCTCAGAGAATTTCAAGTTCTCTCTTCATCTTTACCCAACTTCTTTGCCTATTGGTTCGTTCTGACTAGTCTCTTAAAGGTCAGCCTACTCTTCATGATTACTATATTGTGACCTAAGTCTATATCTGCACCTGGGTACGCCTTGCAAACCGATATCTGATTTTGGAATCCCTGACTGACCATGATGTAATCTAACTGTAATCTTCCCATATTTCCCGGCCTTTTCCAAGTATATCTCCTCCTCTTGTGATTCTTGAACAGAGTATTCGCTGTTACTAACTGATATTTATTGCAGAATACAATTAATCTTTGTCTTCTCTCTAGCACCAAGCCAATATTCTCCCGTAACACCCTTCTTTTAGTGCTTCCCCTGCAACCGCATTCCAGTCCCCATCTCCCTTCACGTACTTAATTACCAGTTCAATATCCTCATCCATCTCTTCATCTTTGGCTCGCGACGTCGGCATGTATACCTGAACTATAGTTATCGGTGTTGGTTTGCTACCGATTCTGATGAGAACAACCGTATCACTGAACCATTCGCAGTAATTCACTCTCTGCTCTACCTACCGATTCATAACGAATCCTACTCCCGATATACCATTTTCTGCTGCTGTTGATATTACCGCACACCTATCTGACCAAAAATCGTTGTCATTTTTCCATTTCACTTCACTGACGCCCAGCATATCTAGATTGAGCCTTAGCCTTCCCTTTTTCAGATTTTCTAGCTTCATTACCACGTTTAAATTTCTGACATTCCACGCCACAACTCTCAGAACGTTACCCTTTCGTTGGTTACTCACATTTTTGTCATAGCTACCCGCTCCTTGGCGAGTTCCCTCCCGGAGATGCGAATGGCTGACTAGTCCGGAATCTTTTGCCAACAGAGAGGTCATCATTACATTGTTTCAGTTACAGGTAAAATGTCCTGTGGATACACAGTATACGTCTTTAATGCTATGGTTTCCATTGCCTTCTGCATCGTCATGCTGTTAGTCATTGCTGATTCTTCCGCCTTTAGAGACGGTTTCCCACCCCGAGGGCAAGAGGGTTTCCTGAACCTCTGTCCGCTCTTCCGCCCTCCTTGACAAGTCCGTTGGCGGAATGAAGGTGACTTCTTATGCCAGAAGGTTTCGGCTGCCATTACTGCTGCAAAGGCCGCTCGAAAAGCGTAACACTTGGTGGAAGGATGAAAAGCTGCTGATAACTGTTTTCACACATATTACACATTTATACGAAATATGCATGGTTCCAATCCTCGTGAGGACCTTCTTTTATTTTTTAGATGTTATTCCCTATTTCTTGTCGTTTATAAGCAGGACATCATTTTGTCACATAAAATGGCAGTGGGATCCATTAAACTGCATGCATGTGTCTACTAACTGCGCAGTGCACAACCATAACTGGTTCTACCAAGTTCATGGAGGGCGGCTTTCCGATGGAGTACGCAAAAGATGAATAAGTCGATCTGCCTTTGGTGCCGACTGCATCCTATAACCAAGCTGCTGCTGCTGCTCCTGGTGCGTATGCTGCATGTTATTCTCAAAGGCGCCACCCCAGTAAGAATGGCTTTCGTTGGCTGGTGCAACGCCTTCGGGAAACCGGCAACCTTCGTCCACAAATAATGAGCACAAGACGTACTGCACAGAGTACCAGTTCTTGAAACCGTTTACCAACCGCCTCGGGAAAGGACTCGTGATATTGCAAAGCAGTTCCAGATATCTCAAAGACTGGTTGTTGAAGTGTTGCGCGATGAAGAACTGCATCCATGTCATTAGACTTTAGCTCAACACCAGCGGCCAGAAGACCACATTCGACGAGTACAGTTTCGTGAATGGCTTTTGCACCAAGTAGAGGACGGCGAACATTTTGTGAATAACGTCATTTGGAGATCCATTAGTCATCGGAACACAACCCACATGTCACCTCTGAGTGGGATGCAATACTTTGCCTGACGCATTAAAAAACGTTCTACTAGGTATCTGGTGACAGATATGGATTCAGCATGCCAGTGCACCGCCACACTTTGGAACGAAATTGGTTGACTATTTAAATGAAGCGTTTCCAGGGAAATGGATTGGTAGTCGGTGTCCAACGCTCTGGCCTCCACGTTCCCCAGACCTTAATCCACTACATTTTTGTTTGTGGAGCCACTTAGAGGAACAAGTTTATAGTGCTCCAAGCACTGACGTTTACGACCGAATGGCTCGCGTGCATGCCACTTCGGCAACGGTGGATGCAGATGTGTTATGTTGAGTAGGGTCCAGCGAAGTATGATCCAGCGAGTGACAATGTGTTTACAAAATAATGCAAGGTGGTTACTTTGAACATCTTCTCTTAAGTGAAAGTTACTTGTACGTGTACGTACCGACTCCGTGAGGATAAGCCAAGAGGTCAAACGTACAGCGTGGAATTATTGTGCATAGCATAATGTGCATTCCAGTATAACCTGCTTGTTGTGTTTTTAGCACCTCAATGGATACAGGCGATGTTACTGTATCAACTATTATTTTCTATTTGCTTTATTTGTGTCATCGACGAAAAAATGTGTTTTCTTAAGTATGTAAGAAGTTCATGTTATATCTTCATGTTTCAATAAAGGTAACAGAATAAAAAGAAGTACACAAGATACCACATTGTGGAGGTGTAAACTGGAAACAATTTAAACACAGTTTAACATGAACGTGACTCGAACATCTACGAGTCTGCGTAATCATTCCCCACGGCATCCCCTCGGCTCACTGAGCTAGTGGGACAGCTCCAGCACAGCGCCGAGTTCGTGCTACCTCTTCTTGGCCACGCTGCACGCAGCCTCGTTTTTTAATCACATTTTTATAGAACTTGTTGACGGGACTAGATTTTGCTAGACACACTTTTGTCTTCAACTGGGATGAGGTCTCGCATGCAAACCGTAAAGTGTGGCATTTTTTCTTCGCCCTGTGTAGTAAATATTCTCCCGGTCCAGCAGTTCTCAGAGTTGCTGCCACTAAATTTTGCATTCTGAGTACCCCACCAAATATGAGTAACTGGAAAAACAACCAAAGCATCACAGTGTCCATACTAACACACCTACCATACCAAAATCCTAGCGGACAAACTGTCACATGCTCACGGTGCACATTTAAAGAACTGGAGTTGACCTTTTCCATAGAGACACTCATGGACGAAAACAGCAGCTGATTAATTAAGTCATCATCATCATCATTTAAGACTGATTATGCCTTTCAGCGTTCAGTCTGGAGCATAGTTCCCCTTATAAAATTCCTCCATGAGCCCCTATTCAGTGCTAACATTGGTGCCTCTTCTGATGTTAAACCTATTACTTCAAAATCATTCTTAACCGAATCCAGGTACCTTCTCCTCGGTCTGCCCCGACTCCTCCTACCCTCTACTGCTGAACCCATGAGTCTCTTGGGTAACCTTGCTTCTCCCATGCGTGTAACATGACCCCACCATCTAAGCCTGTTCACCCTGACTGCTACATCTATAAAGTTCATTCCCAGTTTTTCTTTGATTTCCTCATTGTGGACACCCTCCTGCCATTGTTCCCATCTACTAGTACCTGCAATCATCCTAGCTACTTTCATATCCGTAACCTCAACCTTATTGATAAGGCAGCCTGAATCCACTCAGCTTTCGCTCCCATACAACAAAGCTGGTTGAAAGATTGAACAGTGCACAGATAACTTAGTCTTGGTACTGACTTCCGTCTTGCAGAAGAGAGTAGATCGTAGCTGAGCGTTCACTGCATTAGCTTTGCTACACCTCGCTTCCAGTTCTTTCACTATGTTGCCATCCTGTGAGAATATACATCCTAATTACTTGAAACCGTCCACCTGTTCTAACTTTGTTCCTCCTATTTGGCACTCAATCCGTTTATATCTCTTTCCCATTGACATTACTTAAGTTTTGGAGATGCTAATCTTCATACCATAGTCCTTATATTTCTGATCTAGCTCTGAAATATTACTTTGCAGACTTTCAATCGAGTCTGCCATCACAACTAAGTCATCCGTATATGCGAGACTGCTTATTTTGTGTTCACATATCTTGATCTCACCCAGCCAGTCTACTGTTTTCAACATATGACCCATAAGTAATATGAACAACAGTGGAGACAAGTTGCAACCTTGTCTTACCCCTGAAACTACTCTGAACCATGAACTCAATTTACCGTCAACTCTAACTGCTGCCTGACTATCTATGTAAAGACCTTTAATTGCTTGCAAAAGTTTGCCTCCTATTCCATAATCTCGTAGAACAGACAATAACTTCCTCCTAGAAACCCGGTCATATGCCTTTTCTAGATCTATAAAGTATAGATACAATTCCCTGTTCCACTCGTAACACTTCTCCATTATTTGCCGTTAGCTAAAGATCTGGTTCTGACAACCACTAAGAGGCCTAAACCCACACTGATTTTCATCCAATTGGTCCTCAACTAATACTCGCACTTTCCTTTCAACAATACCTGAGAAGATTTCACCCACAACGCTGATTAAAGAGATATCTCTGTAGTTGTTACAATCTTTTCTGTTTCCATGTTTAAAGATTGGTGTGATTACTGCTTTCGTCCAGTCTGATGGAACCTGTTCCGACTCCCAGGCCATTTCAATAATCCTGTGTAGCCATTTAAGACTTGACATTCCACTGTATTTGATGAGTTCCGACTTAATTTCATCCACCCCAGCCCCTTTATTGCACTGCAATCTATTGACCATTTTCTCCACTTCCTCAAATGTGGTCCTATTTCCATCAGCATTCCTATTCCATTGTACATCGAAATCTGAAACATTACTGATCGTATTTAAGTAAGTAAATCGAGAAAATGCGCATCAACAAAAGTAATAAATACTAGGGAATTTGAAAGCCAATGCGAGTAAACTGTTTACATCTAGTAACGAGTAACCTGTTTACAGCTAGTAATTGCTGCAGCTAACAGTGTGGACCCGTAGTCCATCGATAAAATTTTGGATGTTGTTGAGGATTATTTTCTGAGTATTGTGATATAAGTGACCCATGGTCTCCGGTAGTTCGTTATAGAGTAGTTGCATTTCGTTTGATTTTTTATTCCCATTAATCTTTATACTAAGCTGAAAATACCTGCACAAAAGTGCAAACGTCGACGGTGTGCTCTGTCTCTTGTTTGGAAACGAACTTTTTCCATCCATTCACGGTACGTGCTGCTGACAGCAGTAAGTTCACTTTACCCTTCGCTCTTATGCTGGCATTCAGTAATGCTTGATTCTGTCTCTGATTTCTTTTTACGGCGGTGTTTGTCGTACGCTAACAGTATTCATTGGTTTACTTTTGGAAATGTTGGAAATTTGTGGCAAGTTCCTATGGGACCAAACTGCTGAGGTCATCGGTCCCTAGGCTTACATACTACTTAACCTAACTTTAACACGCACACCCATGCCCCCCTGAAGGAGGCTCGAATCTCCGACGGGGAGAGCCACGCGAACCGTGGCAAGGCACTTCAGATCGCGCGGCTACCCGGCGCGGCATTGGTTTACTGATAGGAGAGTTATCCGATATGCATCACGTGTACAGATTCAATGAATGCAGTGGAAGAGCGACACAGCGACACCATGATATGCAGTAGCGGTAACCACAGAGCAGAAATCAGGCACAGATACGAATCGTGTAAGTCATGTTTATTCAGAGGAACACAAATAATGTTCCGGAAATGAAGAGCCACCAGGTACTTTTCTCAACCGAGGAGATTGTGCTGTGGTCAAAGTACATGAAAAGGTAAGCAGTCACTTAGAGTGAATGAGTGTCAAATTTGTTATGTTGATAGTTTTCTAAAAAACAAGGCCGATTAAACACATTTATTTTAACAGTTGAGGAGTCAGTTTTTAGTCAAGGAGATGTTGTTCGAAAGCTCTTTGTTACTTCTAGAGTACAGTCAAATACATAATTTTAATGTATTGATTGCTTAAGGGTGTAATGTACAGTCTAAGATTAAAAAGACATGCCACGAAGTGATTGTCCGAATGGGACTGTTATCGGTGGATGTCATGTACATGTACAGACTAAAACTCTTTACAATTTCAGAAAAGATTCATGATTTTTTTTTTTCAAGGGAAAGAAATTCACAAACTGAGCAAGTCAATAATGCGTCAATCCACTTGTGGCCCTTATGCAAGCAGTTATTCGGCTTTGAATTGATTGGCAGAGTAGCTGGATGTCCTCGAGAGGGATATCGTGTCAAATTCTGTCCAGTTGGTGCGTTAGCTCGTCAAAATCTCGAACTGGTAGGAGGGCCCTGCCTATTATGCTCCAAGCGTAGTCAGTTTGAGAGCGATCCGGTGACCTTGCTGGCCAAGGTAAGTATTGGTAAGCATGAAGACAAGCAGTGGAAACTCTCGCTGTGTGCGGGCGGGCATTTCCTGGTCGCATTACGTTTCCCGTACCCTTCTCTTCTTATTCACCTTTCAGTGCGACACATTTTTCCCAACCAAGGATGTCTCTACGGAGCCGTTAAGTGTAGAGCACTGCATTTCTGCTGTTCAGGAGACGTTCTTCCTGGAAAATTACGTCTTCAGCGTTCTGGATATGCCTGCCGCACAATGATTTCTTCACCCGAGCACAGAGGATGAAATCACCGGTTGACGTGCCAGGAAAAACCGGGCTGAGCCGTAAGTTGTTCGCCCGAGGCAGCTGGATATGTGACTGTATCCTGTGCAGAATAAAGAGGTGCATTCTCATGGAGCACAAACACCGTCTCGGACAGCTTCAGGCTACTTTTCGTATTGACAACCTCCAGTGAAAGCGTCACGAGTCTGCGATGGTATGCACCTGTGACTGTTTGCCACTTCCGAGCATAATCTGTTACACCACAACGTGGCTGCTCCCACCACCCCCCTCCCGCCCCCACCACAAAAAAGTCAATGTCATCTTGCGCGATTATGGTTGGGTGGCGAATCCATGGATTTCGCTGCTTGCTTTATCTCTTTGTCTCGGGGTCACAGCGATACGCTGAGTACTTGTCCATGTCCACTGGTCGGCTAAAGACGTCATTTGGATCGCCCAGACTGGCTGCGACAGTTTCCCTGCTATCTCGATCCGCGAGCTTCCTGAATGGGTGTCAGCAGAGTTGTAGAACTACCACAGGCCACTGTAGAATGTCGTAAGTAAGCGTAGACTACGGTAGTTTCCCTCGTAGTCTGGTCAGTTAAGACTGTAACCGCGTTACGTGTACATCAGGTGTCTTACATACCTATCGGCCTTACCTCCTTTCGATTGCTTTGCATATGTGATCAGTATCGTACTAGATTCCTCTAGAAACCGGAAGCCGTGAACTGTCTGCAGACGAGTGAGGATGTATAAGGCGCCGCGTAGACGACGAAACATTTTTGTTTCACTCAGCCATCCTCCTCTCTTTTGTTTAAAAATATTGTTTACAGCAAAATTGAGACAGTCAATGCTTAATTCAAGTTTTATTCGAAACTCGTTTTTTGGTAACGTGAAAGAGAGGGATGTTCTAGTAAAAATAATAAAAAATACAAATTTATCATATAGCGCTAGAACGTGGCAGTTTCCTTAAAAAGGTGAAATTTAAAAAAGCTCGCAAAACAAAAACATATCAACCATTGCTGCGATACTTTGTCAAGCTTATATATAACGTGTTTCTATTATTCATAAACAACTTTCGCACATATCAATGGTTCACTATGGGACTATGGGACTTAACAACTGAGGTCATCAGTCCCCTAGGCTTAGAACTACTTAAACCTAACTAACCTAAGGACATCACACACATCCATGCCCGAGACAGGGTTCGAACTTGCGACCGTAGCAGCAGAGTGGTTCCAGACTGAAGCGCCTAGAACCGCTCGGCCACAGCGGCCGGCGCACATATCACTAATAAGAGGAAACTCTTGCCTTTGGTCATGATGATGAATGTACTACTGAATACAAAATAACAACAATAAATTTATAGGTTTTTGATTTTTGTTCGAATATACTGTACTTGCATTAAAAGTAACTTCTTTGGTTACATAAAAATGCAAAAGTTATGCGATCATCTAATTTTTATTACTTATAAAAAAGAAGAGTCTGCTCCCAGTTTCTCACATTGTTGTGACTGACAATTCGCAATTTTTCACAAATACAACTTTTATTTATGTAAGTTTACAAGGTTTGATGACTGAACAACAAAAGAAAGGTAACAATAACGATGGCAGTAAAAGTCTACTAATTGAGGCAAACAAAAGTTCACTTCTAATTTTCCACAAAGGTTCGTGGTAACACACACACACTAGTAAAAGTCCAATTCCGAGACGAAGACGTAATCTTCAGCGGTCGAAGTCCACGAGGTCGGCATCTGGAGTGAATTGAACTTCGGGGCTGGTTCTAGCCCGTAAATAGCTATCTCCAGCCAATCAGGTTTTGTCATAGTGATAATTCCTGCAGGCCGTGGCTCGAGCTCCACCTGCTGGAAGTAGTGCTCGGAATGTCTGTTTCCATTACCTTGTATGTAAACAGCCGGTGCTTACCATGGTGCTTTTGGTACGCCTTGGACATAGGCAACCCCGTACTCTATGGTGTAATATGAGTTGCCACCCCTCAGGGGCTACCTTGGCTCCGGCATAACACACATCATTTACGTTTCTTTCCCTACCAGTGCTTCAAATACTGTCAGTAACCTACCACTTATGTACTAAACCATACTTCTGTTAAGAGCGCATATATAGGTGTGAGCAGCCACGGAGAGCAGCGAGCGGCAACCTTCGTCATGGTCAAGACGTAGTACATGACGTCGAAAACTGGTCCGTAACTGATTTTCACTTTCTCCACTGCCGCATCCTTTCTTGTACACCAATGCTAGGATCTCCAATTCCTTGTGATTCCTGGTGCTTCGCAGAGAGATCGTCTGCCACTACGTTCCTAGTCGTTCAGAATCGAGTCGTCCAGAAAAAACTTTTTCAAATACAGAAATCTCTATAATCTCAGATTGACTATCTTTTCATACTTTGATATCAAATTTCCGTATAGTAGGTTTTGCAACCGTAAGACCGTTTTAGCAGGTTTTGCAACCGTTTTCGTACGCAAAAGCGGTCATATTGCTTTGATGTGTGCTCTAGAACTGTAGTTACGCAAATTTTTAAATATATAATTAAATAAATAGGTGAATAAGTAACTCAATAAATAGCAAAGGGCAAATAAATAACATTTTTTTGCAAAAGCTCATTACTGAAAGTGCCACTTAAATTTACGGAGGTTTTTAAGGAATCGAAGGAAATACTAAAGGAAAGCAAAATAATTATGTTATAAATTTATTGCAGGAAAACACAATGAACAAATAAGAAAAAATATGTTAAAAAGTAGCACAAAAACAAACATGTGACAAAAGAAACATCTCTAATCTAACAGTTAGAAATCGGTCACAATCACTGCCGGTACTAACGTAAAAAAGGTCTAACGAGAGCACCAAAAAATGGCTGAAAAGAAAAGCATACAACATCTCCGTTACTTCCGTGTCCATTAAGGGGCTCCGGAACGCCCTATACTTGCAATGTTAAAATAACGCTTATAAATTACATCTTTCCTCACAAAGTATTTGAGGTAGGAAGTTGAACTTTTTACAGATTATTTATTGGAATATGGGCTACAACTTAACACAGGGATTTTACAAAATTTTAGTTCAGTTATTAAAGATGATTTTTTTTTCAATTGTAATGAAAATTCACAACATTTTTTTGCAATTTTTTATTTATATATTCAGAAATATACAGTTTTTTGGAAAAAGGTTGTGTTAAATTATGCAGAAGGTACTGTGTAACATTTACTGAAAGTTTGAAACAAATATGTTTGGAAGATCCTTAGAAAACATGTAATTAGTATGAGAAAATAAAAGTTTTGGGAATCGAGCGACAACGATTGGATTAACTTTTTAGTGCATTCCAGGTCCATAGGATGGATTATCTTCATCCTCTGCTAACTCCTCCTCCAGCTTCCTCTTGTTCCTCCTCCTGTTTACTCTTGCTTGTATCTCTGGACTCTTTACAGCCCTGTCTGCAGCCCGAAGGCGTTCCTTGTCTAAAGCAAGCATCGCTCGTACCATGTTAGAACCTATCTTCATTGGCATATTTCTAAATACCTTGCACCTTACAATGTTGCCATCATTGAAAGTCGCAACAGCATCATACACACCAAATTGAAATGTTTCTGTTCCAACAAATACAGTCTTGGGGATTCTCGACCATATAACACTATTTACACTTTCATTGGGGTTTTGAGTTTTTCCGTGAATACACTTTTTCAACAGTTCAGGTGCTGCTAAGTCTCTGAAAATAGGTTAGCCACAACACATACTTTATCTCACATCACTAAAATGTACCTGATGAACACGGACGTTAATAATAACACCATTTGACAGCAGTTTAACAGCGCCACAGTGGGTGACGCCCATGTAGAACACATTTCAAAAAAAATTTAAAAATAGTTGTAGTCTTCGGAATTGAATAAATTATATATCTATTAAAAGGTAATAGTCTGCAGATTCAGAAAACGCAAAAAAGTAAAAATTGAACTTTTCATGATTTTGAGCCTTTCCGGAGCCCCTTTAAGTCGAAAGTCTCTGCCTCTCTCTCGTTAGGTACTCCTTCCTGACCTTGAAAGATTTCAACATGATATTTAACTGTTCCCAATTATCTAAATTTGCTAAACGCATCTGGGGCACTATTGAGCACCACCTCTGCGCTCTCAAACAAAGGTCCCACAGTTTACGGGAATTATGTGACCCGCGTTTAGACATCTGGCACCACATACCTCTGGAAACCTATCACGGACTTTTCGAATGTATACCACCTGGAATCATCGCTGTATTGCGCTCGAAGACGGACCAATGCGATATTAAGCAGGCTTTGGCTCATCTGTGTCTTTAGGATTTGAGCATGTCTGTCCTACATCGTACACGAAAAAAAAAACTGGTCGCATATCTCCAGCCGGCCTGGAGACATGAAGCCCATCAAATATATAATCTTCCTGGAAATTCGTAGATCAGAAATAACCACTGACACACGAAGTGTCTAAAACCAATCTCGTACAGAAATTGGAACGAAGGACAATTAAATTTGTTGTTGACCTAACAGTTCAGTATTAAGAAGTACAGGAAATAGGTGAAATAAAAGTGTTCATCTGTATCAAATAAAGTAGCAGACTAACTAGCGAAAATGCATCTAGAGACCGAAGACATATGGAGTTAATAATTCATAGACAGCCAAACTCTTTAAAATCAAACCGAGTGAGGTGGCAGTGATAAGACACTGGATTCGCATTCAGCAGGATGCCGTTTACAGTCTCTATTCGACCATCCAGATCTAGGTTTTTAGTGATTTCTCTAAAATGCTCAATACAAATGATGGAATGGTTCCTTTAAAAAGGACTTTGGCAGTTTCCTTCCATCCTTCCCCAACCCACACTTCTGCTGTATTCTTAATGGCATCGTCGATGACTGGACGCGAGATTCTAATCTTTCTTTCCTTCTGCCTCAAAATCAAACGAGAAACCCTTTCGTGTCAGGGAGAATAAAATATAACCCAAACAATAAGAATTACGAACGCTTTTAGCCGTTTGTGACAGCCATGGTTTGAAAAATCCAGAAAGTGGGCAAAGATAATAGCGTCCATTGTGCGAATGCTTCTCCGTCAGTCATCTTTCCCCGTCCATTTCGATAAAATATACTCACTGGATTCATTTTACCGCCCGTTTGCCGCCTGTTAGTCGGCTACGAAACTTACACCCCGCCCCCTCCCCCATCCTCTTCTGGTGCAAACGATACGAATGTAGCAGGGCTAACATTTTAAAGGAGCTCCTGAATCTTCGTCAATGCCTATCACTTTGCTATCAGAGTTTTTGGAAATCCATCCAGAACTGCATATTATTCTGTAGATAGGGTCATACCAAGGAAATACGCAAAACTTTGACCTGATGAGAGTAGAACCCGCACACTGGCATATCCGCACAAACGAGTTACATAAATAGACAGTTCATGTAAGTAGCAGGGAGATGAGGGTGCTGGTGCAGTTTTGATATCAAATTAATTTCAAATTGTTGTGAAAATTAATTAAATTGATTAATTAATTACCCCCAACCACGCCCATCCCCACCCCCAGACGACATCATGTGTTTACCTCAGCCTGTACGTGAATGCCAGCCCCCTTTCCCTCCCTCCCCCTCCTCCACTTACCCATTGGCAGGCATTTCGAATTTTGGCGGGAATTTCGAATTTTTCCGGGAATTTTCTTTGTCCTAGAGTGTGCAGACGTCCTATCCCCCCTTCACCCCAAATCGGGAATTGGAGGGAAATTAAAAATGGCGGTGACCTTTCTGGGACAAAAACCCTTGTGCTCCTGGATGGAAATCTCAAGTGCACCCCCCAACACATCGAAACTGTGCAGATGCAGGAGAGAGAGAGAGAGAGAGAGAGAGAGAGAGAGAGAGAGAGAGAGAGAGAGATAGATAGAGAGAGAGAGAGTAGGGGCTCTGGAATTACGCCACATCACGAGTGAATTTTGTGACAGGCATGGTAAGAGTAACGAAAGCTTGTGAAGTTTTACAGTTCACGAAGACAGTACGTTTGGCAGCCTCGAATAAATATGAGGAAATGGAATCCTTTTTTAGTATTCAATATGGATGAACCGCAAGCCAAGAGCCATACAGTCCGCTACATACGAAGAACACTTTTTCGCCAATAATCGCTACGTCTGCAAGGGGCAAGGAGTGATAATATTTATGTCGCCGAGACCAGAACGACGCCAGCTCGCGGTTTGGAAGACGTATCCAAACAGCTACTCATTGTACGACGTATTTGCCACAACAATTCTTTAGTGTCGTTCGTACTGTCGACGGGTAAAGTGGTACAGCAGATTTATGATTGATCACGGAAGTAGCTCGCAACTGTAGCGAGAGAGCCTGTCAAGCACATTCTCGTCGAAAACTTCGAAGGAGCGCGTCAGGAGTGGCGAAATGCAATAAAGATGTAGCTCAACTATCGGGAAGGTAGGAGCCTGAGTTACCGACATGCACATGAAATTACTCGCGTTGCAAGTCTATATTTATATCTTCTTTCATATTCTGCAAACCACTGTGAATTTCTTGGCTGAGAGCACTTGCCACTGTACCAGTTGTTAAGGTTTCTTCTCGTTCCATCCACGTATGTATCGCGGGAAAAATGACTGTTTAAACGTCTTTGTGCACGCTGTAGTTCTTCTAATTCTGTCCCCCCGCCCTCCACGGCCACTACGGGAGCGATACGTACGGGGTTGTAGCACAGGGTATTTGTAATTAAACTTTCGCTACTTGAGAGGGCCCCCATGAAAAACGAGTGATCGTAGTACAATGTAATATTGTAGTAACATTTGTAATGACGTGTGGAAGAGAAATGACGAATAAACCATTGAAAGAAATACATTTTCATTTCCATATGACAAGGTAACTTTTGATAATTGCGTATCATGTTTGCGTTCCAGGTTACGAACGTTGCTCAATGTGAGGACCATCTGCATTCACGACAGCCTGGAAGTTTGTACGGATACCATTCCACAGTTGTTCTAGGCACTTTTCGAACGATGGTCCATGGAATGTTCAGCTGTTGTGACATAGTTCGTGCACTGATTGACGATCGCACATTGTGCCCAGAATTCTGTCATCGCCACAGTAACTTCTTGTGGCGCAATTGGCCGTCGGCCTCTCCCATGAGCAATTTCCAAATCGCCAGTTAATTCGAATATCCGAATCATCTTCTTCAACCCTAGTGCGGAAAGAGGACCTCCCCGTACTCCTTTAACGCGTCGATACTCGCGAAGAACAGTAGCATTATTGCTGCTGTTTTGATAAAATGGCTTTACGAGTAAAGCCCTGTTGACGCTTTCGAGACCCATGTTGAGGTCTGCAACTGCGTTGCACACTGGCTCGCCTGTTTCAGCGCTATGTCGCCGTACTAGCACCGGAGCCTAACGGCAAGTCACGACACTAACACTGCTATGGCATCTCGGGGGTGAATGGGGCGCTACGGTGCAGAGGTGGCGGAGTGGCAGGTTGTGGAGGCGAAAGTGCTGGTGAGGGGTGGCTAGGAAAACTCCATTACAAGATACAATAAACTTTATTCGTCTTGGATTACTATGTCGGAGTGCAGTGGCACGCCTGGGTAAGACCTCTGCAGGCGCGTTGTCCACGGGCGATGCCGATGATGTGCGAAAGCCGCGCCAGAGTGATGGCCGATTGACATCCGCGTCCTGCTTTGTTGATACTGTTCACCTCACTCAGCAGCGCGTGTCTGACTTAGCACTATACCAGTGCTCGGCAAAGTGATTAGTCAACTGAGTCAAATATCAGTGGTGCAACGATTGAAATTTATTTTGAAAGCCAAATTTTTTGAACTACACTCCTGGAAATGGAAAAAAGAACACATTGACACCGGTGTGTCAGACCCACCATACTTGCTCCGGACACTGCGAGAGGGCTGTACAAGCAATGATCACACGCACGGCACAGCGGACACACCAGGAACCGCGGTGTTGGCCGTCGAATGGCGCTAGCTGCGCAGCATTTGTGCACCGCCGCCGTCAGTGTCAGCCAGTTTGCCGTGGCATACGGAGCTCCATCGCAGTCTTTAACACTGGTAGCATGCCGCGACAACGTGGACGTGAACCGTATGTGCAGTTGACGGACTTTGAGCGAGGGCGTATAGTGGGCATGCGGGAGGCCGGGTGGACGTACCGCCGAATTGCTCAACACGTGGGGCGTGAGGTCTCCACAGTACATCGATGTTGTCGCCAGTGGTCGGCGGAAGGTGCACGTGCCCGTCGACCTGGGACCGGACCGCAGCGACGCACGGATGCACGCCAAGACCGTAGGATCCTACGCAGTGCCGTAGGGGACCGCACCGCCACTTCCCAGCAAATTAGGGACACTGTTGCTCCTGGGGTATCGGCGAGGACCATTCGCAACCGTCTCCATGAAGCTGGGCTACGGTCCCGCACGCCGTTAGGCCGTCTTCCGCTCACGCCCCAACATCGTGCAGCCCGCCTCCAGTGGTGTCGCGACAGGCGTGAATGGAGGGACGAATGGAGACGTGTCGTCTTCAGCGATGAGAGTCGCTTCTGCCTTGGTGCCAATGATGGTCGTATGCGTGTTTGGCGCCGTGCAGGTGAGCGCCACAATCAGGACTGCATACGACCGAGGCACACAGGGCCAACACCTGGCATCATGGTGTGGGGAGCGATCTCCTACACTGGCCGTACACCACTGGTGATCGTCGAGGGGACACTGAATAGTGCACGGTACATCCAAACCGTCATCGAACCCATCGTTCTACCATTCCTAGACCGGCAAGGGAACTTGCTGTTCCGACAGGACAATGCACGTCCGCATGTATCCCGTGCCACCCAACATGCTCTAGAAGGTGTAAGTCAACTACCCTGGCCAGCAAGATCTCCGGATCTGTCCCCCATTGAGCATGTTTGGGACTGGATGAAACGTCGTCTCACGCGGTCTGCACGTCCAGCACGAACGCTGGTCCAACTGAGGCGCCAGGTGGAAATGGCATGGCAAGCCGTTCCACAGGAATACATCCAGCATCTCTACGATCGTCTCCATGGGAGAATAGCAGCCTGCATTGCTGCGAAAGGTGGATATACACTGTACTAGTGCCGACATTGTGCATGCTCTGTTGCCTGTGTCTATGTGCCTGTGGTTCTGTCAGTGTGATCATGTGATGTATCTGACCCCAGGAATGTGTCAATAAAGTTTCCCCTTCCTGGGACAATGAATTCACGGTGTTCTTATTTTAATTTCCAGGAGTGTAGGTGCGAGTCGCAGCGAGTTCTCGGGGTCTGAGTCCCACGAAACAATGGGAATTTCATCTCACTCACGTCTACCGTCATTTCTTCCAAACAAATTCGAACAAGCCGAAAACAAACTTATGTGCATACGTGCCCGCCCGCACTCGGTGTTCTATGAGAGAGCCATACTGAAGGAACCAAAGAGACACAAGCGGCTCACGAACCGCCATTTGCCGATCACTGCACTATATGGTCCTGAGTGAGCAGTGCCAGGGACGCGTTCGTCCTCCAGATTCCCGTAGGCGGCCACAGCTACTGGGTTAGGAGCTCGCCCTGGTGTGGAGAGGAGGTGGTGGCAGTGCTGCCCTAATTGCGAACAGCTGCTCTCCAAGGCAGAAGCTCGGTGCTGATGTGACCCTTGAGGGATGACCCCCCATTGTCGGCTAAGTGGCCTTACAAGGGAAATTCCCCATCACCTCAGATTTAGTGGTAAGATGGCCTAGCGGATAGCCCGTCCAAAACTGAACACAGACCAAGCATGAAATCAGCAAGGACGTGTACTGATGTGTGAAAAGAAGCAAAATAACAACAGTGAACGGTCCACGTTAACAAGTGCAACATCGAACGCAGCAGTGAAAGTACGGCGTCGTGTTGCGTGGTCACGGTGTTGGACTGTTAAGTGGTCGACATGCGTTCAAAACTCACTCGTGCTATTTATCTTAATTTCATTTTTTTCTCACGAAGTTATGAACTGTTCGTCTACTCACTGAAATGTTTGTTCTCTTTCTGCAGCCTTGGCAGTTGAAACACTATAGGTATATTGGTTATAATATATGAGTCGTGTTGTAAGAATACATTACCGTCGCAAGTAGATGTGATGATTAGTGAGAGCAGGCAATATAGGACATAGACGTCACACAGAAATGAAGACAACGAATAAACGGGTGTGAACTAAGCTACAACAAAATAATTTAAGAATCGAAACATCCAAAATGGAACGCAACTTCAAACATGTTAAAAACATATGTTTTGACAAATCACTATGAAACTGTTGCGTTTATTTGTTGCAGATAATGTGACAAACTATTATGTTTTCATCGTTTGCTGGGGAGTGATTACATTCACTTTCATACGAACACCTAAATCGGGCAGGAGTCATATCTCACTCACTCACCAGGTGTCGCTCGATAAGAGATTCCTATCATATGACACTACGTACCGTTACCAATGCCGTGTATGACACGCCAGACGTGTTTTCCGGTGGAGCATTCGGTTGACTGTCGCCTCGTCATCAAACGTTCGCGTTTCCCATTTGAAAGCCACTTCTTTTCGACTGCTAACACAGGAGTTGTGCACAATCAACTTTCATTATAGGTCCCTTCCCTACACCTCGTTGTTCGCTGTTGCAAACGGACGTTACACCACGAAACAGACACAAATTTGAATAGAGAGGACAGAAAAAAAAAAGAAGCTGGGGACGAGGGAGCTTCGAACACGGGTCTCCGGTTCTGCAGTCCAACACCGTGACCACTTAACAACGAGGCCGTGGCCCAGCCATACTTCTCTATGTTGCACTTCTTGTGACTCTACCGTTAACGGTTTCTATTTTGCTATTTTTTTTTCTCAGTTAAATTCACCTTCTTCCTTCTTTTCATGCTTGATCCGTGTTCATTTCTGACGGGCAGTCAACTGAGTCCTCTTACCACTAAACCTGAGGGGGGGGGGGGGGGGGGGGTGCAATGGGAAGTTTCTCTCGTTAGAGTTGTGAGCCTGTCTGGTGCAGAAGGTTGTCAAGACCGGTGTCGGCTGCTGGTTGGCTCATGGCGCGCTGGAAACCGACGCGCTCCCGATGACATGAAGTGTGCTGCAGACTGTGCATAACTTCTAGAATCAGAGGGTATGTATAGCAATTAGTAGCACGCTTGCTGTGAACTTACATTGATTCCAGGCACCTACAGATGTCCCAAACTTGTGGAATTATACTACTACAGGCTGGTCTGTAGCTGCAAAGCCGTTCTGCAGTTTCACCACAATTGTGCGGTGTATCCCGGCCGCTTCGCAGTATAGAAACAGGCTCGCTTGTGAAATTGCGTATCAGAAGGCCCTGTGCCCACTGCTTGCATCACAAACTGCTGCCATGGTGCTGCTTCAGTTTTGTAAATCCCATAATTTAGCGACGGCGTTACAGTACTAACAAAGGAAATTCCGCAGCGGACTGTCTGAACATCACTCCTATAAAGGTGGGAACCCGTACGATAAATAGTTTTACAACTACACTCACTCAAATGGCGAAAGTATAATTACAGTCATGCTGTGTATTCCTTTAAAGTATTAAAGTTGGATCTAGGATCTTTGTAAGTTCTGTCTTCAAGTTTCTGGCAGTTCTTTCAGTATCTCCTTGATACTAGTAGTAGGGAAAACTTCGATTCAGTGCATTTTGTTAGTGAGGGTTGCCTAAATCAGGGGCAATTATGCAATCAGGGGCAAACCTACTATTCTCCTTTGACTGACGGGTAATGATCCCCAGGGGATAATCTACCCTTTTCATATACAGGTCATTAACCTATTGTACCCCCACACCTCCCCTCCCCCTCGCCACCAACTCCTCAGGAAACCTCCAGCCCATCCCCTCCTGCTCGCTGATACAGGTACACTTCAAAGTCTGAGTTATTCGAATAGCCTCCTCCTACTCTTATCAATTTGATGGAATACTTACCAAAATTGATCAATTAATTAACCCCTCATCTCTAGTAACCACTCCATCCCCCTCCCCTCTCCTCTCCTCTACATGGAAACTGACAGCTTTGTGGTGGAGAGGAAGGATCCCATGACAGGAAATTCAAGGATATATCGTTTATTTATAAAAAATTGCGGGGCTGGATTTCTCTTGTTCATCAATCTCTGCTTTTTGGGAAGCTGCAGGTCTTGTAAGAAGTAATTAAATCGATCACCTTTCTTTTATTCTGATTGTGCAAGGAATACCATCATGAAACGCCTATCACATGTAATTATACAGCTAAAAAACTTTCGATCGCGAAGCATGCGCCGTCCATTGGGCCGCACAGAACGACACCGCACATGCTGCCAGGAGTCAGGGTGCACTGGCAGTCACCCGCAAAGTGGCAACGTGGTTGTCAGTTGCCCAGCCACGCACAGGTGTCCGTTTGGGTCCCGCAACAGACTGGGTGTGACACTAATCCTCGAACGAAAGTATGAGACAGCAGCATCCCTTTCATACTTGACACCTGACAAATTCCTGTCAAAACATGTGTTTACCTAGCCACCATGGCTGACGCATTGCCTTCGTACCTGTGGGTCCAGAAAGATGTTTGCCTAGCGACTCATTCTTGCAGGTGCAACTAAATTGTTGTCAATGTTGTACTGACAAATCATGTCTTTGTAAACAACGGCCAATTCTCGCTCTGGACGCACTATAGTAATCTGTTGCAAGGCTCTCAGCAACTATTTACGAAAATATCCCAGAATAAATTAGGTTGCAATACCCTTCCCAGAAATCGTAACGTCCTGCTTTCAACTAATGTCTCAAAAACAGTAAACGTTAACTACTGTTCTCACTGCCAAAAGCCATCATCATGTCTATGCATGCATGCAAAAACACAGCTAATCATAAAATCATTCTTCTTGTTTGGAAAGGGAGCACTGTCTAAGCGCAGACGGGAAAATAAGACCAATTACACAAATAGAATTCGAAGCACTGTCCTGCACAAGAGAAAAAAATGATTGGCATTTTCGGTAGCCTACAGCTACTGGTCTGGAGATGTAATAATGCCATAACGGCGGATGAGGGACAGCATCCTTCCACAAATGGATGGCCTGTTTCAACTTGTCTTTGAACACTTGAACAAAGAAGACATCACATTATTCTCAGAACTGTCCTTAGATACCCTTCGCCCATCTTGTTCGAAGCACTCTGTAGAGGTCCCTAGGCCCTGCACAAAGGATGTCTCGTGAACAAATGGAGCATTCTGATTGGATCTTACTGAATTTACCCGACAAACTGCTGCTGCTGGTGTGGGAGCACTGTCCGCCATTTTTTACTGCATACGAGATTTGCAGTGGCAAAACTATTTTGTACAGATCGCCATATTGCACTGACAGTTAAAATCTTCAGAAGTGGTCTACAGATCGTCAAATATGGGAAGGCACTTCCTCAATTACGCTCTCTGCTACTGTCGAGGAAAGCTTGAATATTTCAGTGTGAAGCCGACCTTCAACCCGGCTATATCATCACATACCATATCGATGTAGTAAACACACAATTCGTATCCTGCGCCATACAGAATCATCACTTCCACATCATGCATATACCTACCGACCACCAGACATATATATACCACGAAGACAGATAGCTTAATCAAGTGCATCATATATACTCATGGCAGTAGGTATTTCCCCCGAGGTCAGGCGGTCATCCACCACAACCGACGGTCACCAGTCATCTCCCCTGCACATACAATGGTCCAACGCGTGACCAGAGCACCATCAGGGGACCAAGGTCACTCTCCAAACCGTTGTACAAAGTCTGGGTCGGTTCCGCTCGGCACTAAGGCGTTACTGTTTCTGACCACAACCTGCTTGCTTGCTTTATACACCCGTCTCCAGACTGGGATTTCAAGAACATGTATTTTCACATAGTTTACCAAAATATCATTCCATTTACGCGATATTTCTTGATATCAACCACATAGCAATATCGCTTGCATAGCAGTATCGCTTGCACAGTATAATTCCGAAGATATAAACTGGAAATGATTTCTCTATAAACCCGAAAATTTAGCGACGCGCAGCGATGTGGAATGTGCTGTAAACCATGGAGTACAGGAAACTTACCTCGTTTGCGAAGACCTTTACGTGAAAAAAAAATTGCAGGAAACTGATAATTCCACTAGCAAATACCGATGTCCGTGATATAACAAATTCCAAATCATCCTTATAATTTACAAAGTCAACTAAGGTGTTTCTCATGTCTAGAGAACCAGCAAACGGTCTTCAACCAGTCTTTCACCTGCTAGATGCACACAGCACATACCACAATCGACGTTTATCTCAACCAAATAATGACGGGAAATACGCAGAAGGAATCAACCAGAAATTTACTTGGGAGGGATAAATGCTCCAGCGCAAACACACGTCCGTATTGAATCTTCTCAAATTTCCACGGAGAACACTTGCGATCACGAAGACTGTCCAACACATACTGAGTATTAGTTCGCAATTCAGCCACCTAGAAGGCGACACGGTTAGTTCAGCTTTATTCCTGTACCCCAACCGGCCTTTCCATTCAGATGGCTCCTGCTGTAATCCAGAAATATGCATCGTTCCCGCCACAGGCCACCGCCACCACGCGCTACGTACCCCTAGAAAGAATCGTCATAGAAACCGGCCACATATATATTTGATCGCTGTACTTACAATTAAATATTACCTCATCTGCCATTGTAGCATTAGGACATCTCCAGACCAGCAGCTGTAGGATATTGAAAATTCCAGTCATTGTTTTTCTCTTCTGTAGGACAGAAAGTGTTAGTGCAACGTGGTGTAAAATATTTTCTTATTTCAAATTTACTTTAGAAATAAGCAAATATTTTACACCACGTTTCACTAACACTTTCTTTGTCTCCTTCTTCACTTTTTATGAAGTTCTGTGCACATGAAAAACATGATTCATTTGGTGGAGTTTTGTCTGGCAAATCCTGGGTCAAATGCTGCTGTGGAACGTGTGTTTTCGTTAGTGAACTCTTTGTGGTCAGATGAAAAAAACAGAATGAAAGTTGAAACAGTGAGGGCCTTGCTCATGGTGTATCGTGTACTGACTTTTATGACACAATTTCAAACGAAAATGCACTTCTTGATAAAGTACATAAAAGTGAAAAGTACGGTGATAGTGCGGCAGAATAATTGTAAAAAGTGATTTGGGATCATCTGAGTGCACGTTGTAAAGGTAAACTTGTATGTGTATTAAATTTAGTCAATACAATATTTATGTCCCGTTTTTTTCTTCATTGCCCCAGGTTTTTCTCTAATTTATTTTAAATGTCCCCTTTTTCAATGAAAATGAAATGGACACCCTAATCTAGGGGTGTCTAAAGCAGAGTAATGAATAAATTTATGGAAAAAGTTAATTAATCCCAGAAAGCTGCGTAGTTGTTTCTTCGTCGTTGGAACAGTAATGTCACGTAAAGCTTGAAGTTTTTTCGGGTCAGGCACAATGCCTTCTGCTGAAATTACATGTCCAAGAAATTTTATGGAAGTTTTGCCAAAGTGCGATTTGCTAAGATTAACTGTGAGTCCTTGTGCACGAAAAGTTTGCAACAGTTGTTCCAGAATCAAATTGTGTTCAGACCAGTTAGCTTCTGCGATAAGGATGTCGTCTACATATGTTGTGATTCTGTCTTTCAGCTCTGTCCGAAGTATACTATTCAAACCGCGAATAAACGCTGCTGAAGAAATAAACCGAACGGTAATTTGCAAAATTGATAACAGTCACCAAAACAGAGAAATGCTGTGTACTTTCTGCAGCTCGGATGGAGCTGAATTTGCCAAAATCCCGATTTTAAATCTAATGTGGAATAAATAGCAGTACCATGAAATTTCTGTAAAAGTTCTTCTAGTGTCTGTGGGCGATCTGTTTCACTGATAATAATTTCGTTGACATGACGCGAATAAAGTACGAGGCGAAGTGATCCATCCTTTTTCTTAACGATATGGAGCGGGTTTATGTACGGAGTAACAGCCGGTTCAATAATTCCTTGGTCTAGCATAGCCTTGTAATTCTTTCTTAACTTGTTCTCTGTGGATATAAGGAATAGGATAATGTTTTGCTTTAGATATGTCATGCTGTTTAACTTGAAATTCATACATAAAACCGGACATAGTACCAGAGATGTTGTCAAAAAATTGGAGCCTGCTGTAAAAGAATTTTGCGTAGCTGAGTACGTTCGTAATCTGTATTTGCACTGCTCTGTTTTACCTTCTCAGAAATAATTTGCATAACGTCATAGTCGGCTTCGTCTGGTGTATTGTAGTTGTGTACATACGTATCTGTGAACAATGTGGAATGACAGTCTATGTTACGTGATGTAGAAATGACGCCTGTTCGATTAATTGCTTGTTCTTCTGCAAATAAAGCCTGCTGAAATTCTAATGCCAGTTGTACCTTTTCATCCTTTAACATTAAATAGGAATTTTGAAAGTCAATAATTGCGTTAAGCTGTACCAAAAAATTCGTACCTAAAATAACGTCTGTTGTCAAAAGGGAACAATCCAAAAATTTGAGTGCAACATATGACCTGCAATACAAAATTATAAGTGTGTCTGTACTTTTACATCTACTCCTTTACCAGATACTGCCCCTTTTACTTTAGTTTTGCCTAATGGTTAAGTGTTCTCTTTGTTGCATTCGTTGAAAGTTTCTTCATTTATAATTGACATAGGTGATCCAGAATCGATTACTGCTGAAAATGTGGATGATCCAATCTTTACTTCAATAACAGGGAGGGAAATGGTTTTCTGAATAACTGGTTTTTCATGTAAAAGTGTGTCTCTGATGTCGTCAAAAGTAATAACATTTTCGTGAACAATATTCTTTGTATCAAAACTATTGCTTACGTTGCTGGAAGACCTGTGCAGTATCTAGTCAAATTCTATCTGACGTGCTGTTATTTGCAGGAGGATACTGTGGCATTTCCACTATTTGTACTGTTCTGTTACTTCGTCCTGACGTATTATGTTCAGGATGACATCGACTGCCTGGATAATTCATGATAATCTGTTGTTTTGGATGACTGCTGATAAGACCTACTGTTATTAACTATACGCTGAAAACTGTACTCGTTACTTTTACGTCTGTCATGATAGTCATTACTGTATGGCGCGTTGCGATAGGAGTTGAAATGATGCGTCTTCTGTACGTAGTGATTTCCTTGTTGTTGTGCGTCACTATTTGGTGGAGCCGACGCTATACGAGTAGGCGGCGAAACATTAAAGCTTGGTTGACCTTGCAAACCACATTGTTGTTTGGGTATGCTAACCGGCTGGTTTTGTTGTTGTTGTGGGGAAAAACCTCTATTGTTACCAAAATGTGTTTACTGATGCTGATAATTTTGATGATAATGATAATTAAATTTTTGTCTGTTATTAAAGTTCTGGTAGTTGTCATTCCTGGAGCGTCTATCACCTTTGCTATTAAAATAGCGTGGCTGATCGTAATTACTGTTTGTTTGTTGGCCTTGGGTATGATGTGAAAAATTTTTGTTTATGAAGGAATAGTCTGATTGCTGAACTTCCAAAAGCTGTAACAGCTCTCCAAATGCCCAAATATTTTCTTTCTGTTATCCTGTTAAAAGTGATACTCTTAACGATCGTGGTAATTTTGAAATACATAATTGGATAAGTGCTGATTCACTGTATGGTTCACATAAATATTGGTTTTGTTGTACCATGTGCTCAAAAAATTGCGTGACAGTGGGAAAATAGGAGTTCTCACAATTCGGTCTTCTTTAATGGCATCGGGATCCTGTATTAATTCCAATTGTTCAAGTCTGCTGGTCATTGTCTGAAAATCTACTGTATGTGTGTCTGTTTTTGTTTTAAGATCGGAGATTTCATGATGCAATGCGCTGTTCAACTGTTTGATTTCGTCTGATACTGTAGCAATGTTGTTGTCTACGTATGTTTTTGCTTTCGTAAACAACTTACGCTTATCTTCCTGTCTTCTGAACCTTGTTTAGCAACTGCACTAATTTCATCTCTAAGTAATTTCGTAGTGGCTGCATGCGTATTACGTAATTCCTGTGCAACGGATCTAATTTCTCCACTACTATTCCTAACACAAGCCTTAATTTCCTTACGTAATTGTTCTTTAGTATCATGAGATTGCACAGCAACGGCTGTAATCTATTCATTAATCTGTTTAAAGTTCTCATTAATTTGTTTGATCGACCTGTAGTGTTTTTCATTCGACTATTTGAAACTTTCATTAAGTTGTTTGTTCGATTCATTAAGGTTGTCGTGTTTTTCATTCAACTGTTTGAGATTTTCATTAAGTTGTAGCAATACTGCCATAACTTGATCCATGCCAAAATTAGCGACTCCATTTTCTGTGCTGTGTGATGGTGTATATGAATTTATCACGTTTTTTGTAACCATATGGTCATTGTCTGATTCATGAAAAGGTTTGCCAATTGGATGTGCATTGTTAGTCACTACATCGGAATCATATAAATCTGACATATTTTGAGTACATTGTTCACCTTCGTTAGAAACATTTATCTGTTCACTGTGTAAATTTTGCAAATCAGGTGTGTCAAACTGGGCAGCGTTCATTGTATCGGAACGTGGCGCGTCATCAATTGTCGTTAAATTAAGTGTGGAAATAATTGAATTTGTTTGTTCATCATTTGGATTAAAATCATTACTGGTGGTCGGCACGCACTGAATATCTGTAACTGGAGGATTATCATTGTGATACTGCATGTCGTTAGTATTATCAGTCAAATTATTCAAGTCGGCTTTTTCACTCATTGCGCATCGCGATGTACTGCTGGCAGTTTTTCGCGACATTTTCACAAGTCAAAGGTAGGCTCTAAATCAAACAGACAAATCAAAAATGGAACAAATACAATAGCAATAAAGAGCAATTAATTGCCGACGATCTGTGAAAGAAGGAGTAACAAATTAGTAAATGCGTTGCGCCAGATGCAAACTACATTTAACATATGGTAAATAAGAGCAGATATACAACTGACTACGTCTCAGAAATTCACAAAAAAAATACGATACTGGCCGGTTGTCGACAAGTGTAACCTCCCAACAGTAAAAATATGTATATACTATATACCATTCACAGTCATTATAACCTACCAACAGATAAATTCCGTAACCTACCAATAATGAAATATGATTAATCTCTCAATAAAATTGTGGCCCACTGATAACCTTTCAATAATTGACTGTGAATTTAAATTGGTAAATTTTGGACGTCAGCAGTGCTCCATCATGGCCCTGAAAGATCATTCTGAATAAATTAAAAATTCTTACCTCAACGAAGTCGCCGAATAACGCGTATATATCTGCTCCTATAAGAAATTTTTCTGGCACAGCCCAGTGCAATGCTGGCCGCTAGATTTGTCATGTATAGAAAGAAATAACTGATTTTTCTTTACGATAATCGGGATGACCATGGATTGGAGAAATTAGTTAATTCTTTAAATTCAGATGAATGATTGTCAAAAAGTTAATTAAATAAAAAAAGATTATTATTAAAAGATTTTTAAAACATTTACATGGGGTTTGATATAACAATAGTACAAATTTAGTTTAACAAACTACATATGCGCGCGGCTGTTTTTACCTTATATTCATAGCTCAGGCATCGCCATCGCTCCCCACGACAGCCCCAGCCAACTCCATACACACGACTACTAGCTACTACTTATTGCTACTGAAACTGCTCTTACTGCAGCCAACACTGCTCTCTGGTCTGAAATTCTCTTATAGCTTACATATCGCAGGCAGCGCGTGAGCAATCCATCGAAATTACATCTGCTCGAATGCGCTAGCAATAAATTCCTTAGTCATGGACCTCTTACAACTTGAAAAGTACTGAGGTACTGTTCGTTGGCAAATACGTGCTAAGACTAAAAAAAAAAAAATCCTTCGCAGTACGAAGGAATATTATCCGTCCGAATGGGACGGAAATCAGTAGGTGTAATGTACATGTACTTTGACAAAAAATAATTAAAAATTTCAGAAAAACTGGATGATTTATTCAAGAGAATGTGCTTCTCAAATTAACCGAGTCGATAAAGCATTGGTCCACCTCTGGCCCTTGTGCAAGCAGTTTTTCGGCTCATATTTCGTTGATGGAGTTGTTGGATGTCCTCATGAGCATTATCGTACCAAGCTCTGTCCAATTGGCGCGTTAGATCGTCAAAGTCAAAATCTCGAAGTGGTTGGAGGGCTCTGCCCATAATGCTCCAAATGTTCTCAATGTGGGAGGGATCCGGTGGCGTTACTGGCCAAGGTAGGATTTGACAAGCACACAGACAAGCAGCAGAAACTCTTGCCGTGTGGGGGAAGGCACTATGTTGCTGAAAAGTCAGCTCAGGATGGCTTGCTGAAGGGTGACAAAACGGGCGTGGAATATCTTAGACGTACCGCTGTACTGTAAGGGTGCCACGTATGACGCCCAAAGGAGTGCTGCTATGAAATGAAGTGCCACCCCAGACCATCACTGTTAGGTGTCGAGCCGTATGGCGGGTGACAGTCAAGTTGCTATCCGCCCGGTGTCTGAGGCGCCTCCAGACACGCCTTCGTTAGTCATCGGGGCTCATTTCTAAGCGGGACTCATCTCTGAAGACGATTATACTCCAGTCAGTGTCGTATTCTGTAGGAGGGATAAGCTACATTTGGTGGCCTGTTTTCACCTATATTCGACCTTAAGTAGTTTTATTGTCTTTATTTGATGAAATTGCGTTCACAATATGGTAGTCTCTGGCAGAGTAATAGATATCCTCAGTGATAATTCGATGATTAATTGAATGAGTATCTCTTCACCTATACTTTGAAAAATCTTCTAAGTATCGAAATGGGGAACTGTGTCAATGCTTGTCACCTGGAACTTAAAAGTTAAGTAGTTGCATTATATCAGTACCTCTGCTACATGTGGCATCAAAATCAGATGCAATTTTTTCAAGTAAGATCAGGCGACTAAAGTCTGATGAAAATGTGTGATATAGACTGCTTGACAAAAAAAAAAAAGAGAAGTACCCAGAAGGGCAGTATGAACCCACTTACCAGAATGACGTTGTACACCCTCTGGCCTTGATGGAAGCAGTGATTCGATCGGAAACGGTATCATAAAGCTGACCTACAGCTGTTGCAACTGGTCCTCGATATCCTAGATAATGCAACCGGATCGGAAATGGCGTCCGAGTTGGTCCGACACATATTCTATCAGGGACTTATCTGGACAAATTGCATGCTATAAGAGAATTCCAACATCACGCACACAGCCCATATCGAAATGTGCCACGTGTAGACGAGCATTGTCCTGCCGTAAAAAGACAAATGGTTCAAATGGCTCTGAGCACTATGGGACTTAACATCTGAGGTCATCAGTCCCTACTTAAACGGTCATCAGTCCCTACTTAAACCTAACTAACCTAAGGACATCACAAACATCCATGCCCGAGGCAGGATTCGAACCTGCGACCGTAGCAGTCGCGCGGTTCCGGACTGAAGCGCCTAGAACCGCTCGGCCACCGTGGCCGGCGTAAAAAGATACCAAGGTACTGTCGCGTGAGGGGTAATATATGACGGCAGCATGTCCCAGGCGTACCAACGTGCCGTCACAGTTCCTTCAGTCACTACAAGCAGTAACCTGCAGTCTTACTCGGTGGCTCCCCGCAGCACGAAGCCGGGAGTAACAGTGCTTTGCGTCTGCAGAACATTGGAAGAAAGAGTTCTCTCCCCAGGTTGTCGCCATACTCTCCGACGATGATCAACCGGGGTAGTGCAGAACCGCTATTCATCCCTATACACAGTACGGTGCCATTCATCAGCAGCCTACTCTTTCCGGTCACGGAATCACTTCAGAGTTAGTCGTTTGTGTTGTGGTGTTAACACGATTCTAGGCGTGGAACAGTAATTCCCTAGCCCGGCTGCTGTAGTCTGCGACTAATGGTGTGATGGTGTGGTATGACACGGAACGTTGCTGGGAGTCCATTACTTGTTCTTGGGTGGCAGGAGTAGTTGTGAAGCGTTCACGATGTACTTGTACAATGAGGCGACCCTCCGTTGCGGTAGTCATATGGAGTGGAGCGGAACATTGACGAAGAGTATGGGTGCTCTCACGTTCCCAAGAAATCCAACATCGGGCCATTGCTACATCCAAGTACCTCATAAATCTGGAGGCACGATTCGACCAGCGGGCCAAATTGAGACCCACACTGCAGCTCCTTTCAAACTGCGTCAGGTGCAGATAATGCTGTCTGCATATCCGTGTCTATCACAGTGATCACTCAGCATCTTCACGCTCCTTATATACCCTACCAGGCCTGGTAACAACACTGTACATGAACAACACTAATGCACCACCGTGGCCGTTCTACCTGTCACAGCGAACCGCTGACCTAATGATTAACATACCCGCCGATGGTGCGTACGTGTACAAAGTCAGACTGACATTCGACCATATTTTCTGGGTGCTTCACTTTTTTGTGTCAGGCAGTACAGTTTTTTCGTAACACCGTACTTGATCGCCATTTTTAATTCGTCGCTCAGGGAGAAGGAGATGAGCCTCAATGCCACTGCCTTTGATTTCGATTTAAGGTCCTTCACATATTTATGGAAGAAAAAGTGTCGGTCCAAAATTAACCTCAGGTAAGCAATGAGATTCCATAATTTGTTCCTGTTTTGCAATTGTAACGTGTCTCGTAACGTTGGCCGTTTTTCACTGAACTAGACAGCAGTCCGTTATGCTGCATTTTAACTTTTCTTTGTGTTTTCGGCACCAGCGCTTTTGTCAGGTAGTGTGTGCAGGATCTGTTTTTAATTTCACCTTTTATTCTATTAAATATTTTGATGCATTCTATTTCAAACAGTTTCACTTCACATCTCAGTCAGCTTATATCGGGAGCCTTCGGCTAAATAACATATTTGCTTCAGCGACCGCTCGCCGACTTTCAAGATCCTACAGTCCTCCTCCTCTGTCCGAACAGGCCTCGAAAGGTCCAGCGGTACCGACCGACCGCCGTGTCATCCGCAGCTACAGGCGTCACCCGATGGAGATTTGGAGGGATATGTGGTCATCACGCCGCTCTCCCGGCTATTGTCACTTTTCGTGACTGAAGCCGATACTTCTCAGTCAATTAGCTTCCCACGTGTCCCAAAGGGCTGACTGCACCCAACTTGCCAAAAGCGCTCGGCAGCTCCGTACGGTTACTCGTCCAATAGCTACCCAACCCGACAACACTTAAGTTAGGTGAACTGACGGGAAGCAGAGTTAGCACTGTGGCAAGGCCGTTAGCCGAAATCCTACAGTACCGTAGCGATGAACTCCATTGCTGTGTAAGAGCGATCAGTGTAGGCGGCAGCCGTATGAACGAAGCGACTATCGTCACATAAATGATGTTAGTGATTGATATCTGTTCGGTAATAACGGTTTCTTTATTATGCTACTGGACGAATGATACTGTGAAAATAGCGTCCCTTTACATTTGTCTCTTTTGCGGAGGATGGGGACACATGTTACAGAACAATCCACGTACCTCTTTTTGGTTACTTCTTACAAATGGTTCAAATGGCTCTGAACACTATGGGACTTAACATCTGAGGTCATCAGTCCCCTAGAACTTAGAACTACTTAAACCTAACCAACCTAAGGGCATCACACACATCCATGCCCGAGGCAGGATTCGAACCTGCGACCGTAGCAGTCGCGCGGTTCCGGACTGAAGCGCCTAGAACCGCACGGTCACAGCGACCGGCTTACTTCTTACACCCAGCAATACCAAGGCGTGGGTTGCCAGTGGGGGCGAGGTTTTCTTTATGCCCACCTTTAAAAAATTAAATTCGTTAATTGTTGCTGAATGATAATAACAATATACCTACACTGAAGCACCAGAAAAACTGGTATAGGCATGCGTATTCAAATACAGAGATATGTAAACAGGCAGAATACAGCGCTGCAGTCGTCAACGCCTATAAAAGACAACAAGTGTCTGGCGCAGTTGTTAGATCGGTTACTGCTGCTACAATGGCAATTAATCAAGATTTAAGTGAGTTTGAACGTGGTGTTATAGTCGGTGCACGAGCAATAGGACACAGCATCTCCGAGGTAGTGATGAAGTAGGGATTTTATACTACGACGATTTCACGAGTGTACCATGAATATCAGGAATCCGGCAAAACATTAAATCTCCGACATCTCTGCGGCCGGGAAAACAACCTGCAAGAGCGGGACCAACGACGACTGAAGAGAATCGTTCAACGTGGCAGAAGTGCAACCCTTCCGCAAACTGTTTCAGATTTCAGTGCTGAGCCATCAACAAGTGTCAACGTGCGAACCATTCAACGAAACGTCATTGATATGGGCTTTCGGAGCCGAAGGCCCACTCTTGTACCCTTGATGACTGCATGACACAAAGCTTTACCCCTCGCCTGGGCCCGTCAACACCGACATTGGACTGTTGATGACTGGCAATATGTTGCCTGATCGGACAAATGTCGTTTCACATTGTATCGAGTGAATGGACGTGTACGGGTATGGAGACAACCTCCTGAATTCACGGACCCTGCATGTCAAGCTGGTGGAGGCTCTGTAATGGTGTGGGGCGTGTGCAGTTGTAGTGATATGAGACCCCTGATACGTCTAGATACGACTTTGATAAGTGACAGGTACGTAAGCATCCTATCTGATCCCCTACATCCATTCGCATCCATAGTGCACTCCGACGGACTTGGGCAATTCCAGCAGGATAATACGACGCTCCACACGTCCAGAATTACTACAGAGGTACTCCTGAATTTAAACACTTCCACTGGCCACCAAACTCCACAGACATGAACATTATTGAGCATATCTGGGACGCCTTCCAACGTGCTGTTCAGAAGAGATCTCCACCCCCTCGTACTCTGTTACGGATTTGTGGATAGCCCTGCAAGATTCATGGCATCAATTCTCTCTAGCACTACTTTATTCTCAATACACTTTTTAAAGAGATACTGATGTGTAAGTAAGACCCTGATCCAGGAAATACTGAAAACGAAATTCATTGGGGAAAGTGACATCTACTTCTGAGACGTAAGTTGTTGGGTTAACTTTAACTGAAAATGTTAAAACACATATGGAAGCTGGTAGAATAATACATTAAAAGCAATAAATATTTTTCTCAAAATTTTAAAATAAAAAGTACCTGAGTAGATGATAATATTTTCGAAAGGTAGGCATGAGGTACGCTCCCTCCCCCACCCCCCGCCCCCCTTCGAATTGCGAGGGTTAATTCTTAAACCTTTTTTTTTTTTCATTTTTCTCTGTCAGATTTGCGACCTTGAGGGTGACCTACTTGGCCAACACCTCTATTCTCAATAGCTCAAGTTTCTTGTGCCCAGTTGCACGTCTAGAACTAGAGACGTCTGCCAAGACGAGAGCTCTTATTAATTAGTAATGTGCCCGAGGAGCTACAGTGTTACTGAAACGTACACAGTGCCTAAGCCAGTAACTGGAATCAAATCACAAGTAAATAGAAAGAAATACATATTAACATCACTTCACTTCTGGCTTGGTCGCCACATACTCTCACTCCTGTCGTGGGAGCGCAGAATCGCAACAAAGGGAAGTGCACAAAATGAGAGAAATAACAGCTCGCCCGGAAAGACCGAAGTGTTCATTTTTCTCGCGCGCTGTTCGAGAGTGGAACAGTAGAGAAGTGGCTTGAAGATGGTTCGATGAACTTAACTGTGAATTTCAGAGTAATCACGTAAATGTAGATGCAGATGTTTAAGGTTACTATTAACTGGCAACCATTCTATCCATTTGATGCTGTATAGATTTTATACTGATTCATAGAGCACAAATGTAATGCAAACTTTAAAGACGCAGTACAGAAAAATCGCGATTCGTTCGTTTAACACACGAAGGAAATGAATTAATTACTTGAAACAGAGCGTGCCAGCTATTATTCTGCCGCGGCTGAGTGCCTTTACCCACGACGACGCCGGACAGTTCATTCCCCTCCCCTCACCGCCCACCGCTGCGCCAGTCGTTACCGTCTGAGCCGGCAGTTCACCCGCCCTTATAACGATCGCCCTCTGTGACGTCGAGGTTGCCATGACAACCGGATGCGCCCAAGGTCAGGGTCCGACCACAGAGCGAATTCGGTGGTTTGTCCGCAGTAGGAAACAATAGGCATACATCTCGCATCTGAAAGCTATGAGAATCTTCATAGAAATTTTTTCTTTCCTGTAGCTTTAGCTGATAAAAGCCGTCTATTCCATTTATTAGATGACGACGTGACTGCTTTTCAAACCCCGTACATAATTTCTCTTTCGTTTTTCTTTCTTTGTGCTGACTGTAGGCTTAGTATTTTCTCACATTTAAATGCTTTAATGTTGCGTCATGGTTACTTAGTATAAATTGCGAATAACAATTTTACATCATGTTATCCTTGTAAGACCCAAAATGACGAAAATAGCAACCAATGTACCCTATGACTAGGTCAGGACTTTACAGTAATACTCCATTATATATACAGCTTTCCAGATAACACCAAATGCATGTTCACTGTCGTATTAGCGTACTTAAGCTGGCATTTTCGTTTAGGAAAATTACTGTACGTTCAGATTTCCACACCACTGATGCAGCTATAGTACACTAGTGTGTGCATGTTAAGCACAATCGCTAAAATAGTAGAACGGAAAGAAACGAAGGTTAGCAGCCAGTGTAAATGTCATTGTCCTGCCAATAAATCGCAGTCTTTGGTTTGCTTTCCCCACAACATTATTATGTGATTGTTACAATGTAAGTTATTCGTAACTGTAATCCCTAAATATTTAGTTGAGTTTACAGTCTTTAGATTTGTGTGATTTATCGTGTGAACGAAACTTAGCGTATTCATTTTAGTACACAAGGGGATGACTTCACACTTTTCATTATTTAGAGCCAGTTGTCACTTTTTGCACCATAAAAATGTCTTATCCAGATCTTTTTGCAATTCGTTTTGATCATTTGATGACTTTACAATATGGTAAATGGCAGCATCATCTTTAAACAATCTAAGAGGGCTCCTCAGATTATCTCCTAAATCGTCTATGTTAGGCAGGAACAGCAGAGGGCCTATAAATCGTTTATGTACATCAGAAACAGCAGAGGTACTGTAGCACTTCATTGGGGAATGCCAGATATTACTTCTGTTTTACTCGATGACGTTTAGTCAGTTATTACGAACTGTGACCTTTCTGACGGAAAATCGTGAAACCAGTCGCACAACTGAGACGATACTCCATAGGCATGCAATTTGATTAGATTGATCTTTGAAGTTTGTAACTGAAAAGAATGAAAATTTACGTAAGGCTATCATCTCTAAAAATTGCGTATAAAGTAGGCACACTTAGCGATGGAGTTGAAAATTAATGTCAAACTGAGACAGTTACTTTAAGCTGAATTTTAGAAACGTTTTGCCATCGCATTTATGTATTTCAGTCAGGCCAATCCATCGTTGGCTCTCGTTGCTTAATGGCATTTGACCGTGTGACGTTCGAGGGGGAGTTGGAAAATAAGTTTCCCCTGTCGACTGTGGTCAGAGTTGTATGTGAAATAAAAAAAAGAGAATGAGACATTAAAGATAAGACATATTTTTATTTTTCTATATAATTTCTAAGTACATTGAGACATTTGTCATATCGCTTTATAAGCTTCAAAAAGCCTTCCAGGAAAAAATCAGGGCATTGCATACGGAAGAAGCGTTGAACGGCTCGTTTGACGTCAGCATTGCTGCCAAAGCGCCTTCCGCCGAAAGGCTTCTTCAAAGCAGGAAACAGATGGAAGTCACTTGGTGCGAGATCCGGACTGTAAGGCGGATGGTGTAGGCGCTCCCAACCAAGAGTTGTAATATGGTTTTGCGTTGCCGTCGCCGTGTGTGGTCTCGCATTGTCATCCAACAGCAGAACGCCAGATCCGAGAAGGCCAGGCCGTTTTTTTCCGAATCACCTCTTTCAGTTTCGACAGAATGCCACAGTACTGCGCAGCATTGATGGTTGAATCCTCCAGAAAGTCCAGCAGCAAATCTCCTTTGGCGTCCCAGGAAACGGTGAGTAGCACTTTACCAGCAGACGGAGTGCTTTTGAACTTCTTTCGGATAGGTGATGTTTCCACTCCATGGATGCGGCCTTCTATTCGGGTGCGTAATGGTGGACCCACGTTTCATACCCCGTCACAATCCGAAACAGAAGGTCATTGCCAGATTCATGGTAACGCACGAGCTGTTCCAGGCTGAACGCCATGCGTTGTTCCACGTGTGTCGGGGTCAGTTGGCGGAGCACCCATCGTGCTGACACCTTCCTGTATCGAAGAATGTCGTCGATGATCTTGTGAGCTCGCTCATGTCCGGTTCCAAGTTCTGCCGCTACTCCATTGATGGTGATACGCCGGTTCGCTTTAATCATGTCATCCACCTTCCTGACATTTGCATCTGTAGTGGCCGTGCGTGTCCGTCCAGGTCTCGGTATGTCCTGCACTTGCTGACGTCCATCACTGAATTGCTGGCACCATCTCCGCACCATTTGCTTCGACATCACACCTGACCCATACACCTCAACAAGGTGGTTATGAATTTCTGTGCCCGATACTCCACGTGCCCATTCATAGTGGATAACATCTCTCACTTCCTCCTTTGACCACGACTCCAAAATGCATCTTCTCTCCGTAGCTCCGGGAAAAGACTGAGCGGCTGGCCTTCGCTTTGCGCAAGCACTGAGACAGCGCCATCTGCTTGATCACGGTCGACCTCTACCCAATGGTCTACCGGTGTCATGCACGTGCGCGTTGTGTAGTCTTTCGCCCATATCACACAACTTTGCCCACAGTCGACAGGGCAAACTTATTTTCCAACTCCCCCTCGTATTTGACTTCTCAGGTATTGAGATATTAATAGAAACATAATCGGACTTCGTTTTGGATGAAGGCAGATTTCTTGTAAAATAGCAGAAAACCGTGGTACAACAACCGAGTTAGAAAACTGCTGCGGAAGCAAAGGGAACTTCACAGCAAACATAAACATAGCCAAAGCCTTGCAGACAAAAGAAAATTACGCGAAGCGAAATGTAATGTGAAGAGGGCTATGCGAGAGGCGTTCAATGAATTCGAAAGTAATGTTCTATGTACTGACTTGGCAGAAAATCCTAAGAAATTTTGGTCTTATGTCAAAGCGGTAGGTGGATCGAAACAAAATGTCCAGACACTCTGTGACCAAAATGATACTGAAACAGAGGATGACAGACTAAAGGCCGTAATACTAAATGTCTTTTTCCAAAGCTGTTTCACAGAGGAAGACTGCACTGTAGTAGTTCCTTCTCTAGATTGTCGCACAGATGACAAAATGGTAGATATCGAAATAGACGACAGAGGGATAGAGAAACAGTTAAAATCGCTCAGAAGCCGCTGGACCTGATGGGATACCAGTTCAATTTTACACAGAGTACGCGAAGGAACTTGTCCCCCTTCTTGCAACGGTGTACCGTAGGTCTCTAGAAGAGCGAAGCGTTCCAAAGGATTGGAAAAGGGCACAAGTCATCCCTGTTTTCAAGAAGGGACGTCGAACAGAGGTGCAGAACTATAGACCTATATCTCTAACGTCGACCAGTTGTAGAATTTTGGAACACGTATTATGTTCGAGTATAATGACTTTTCTGGAGACTAGAAATCTACTCTGTAGGAATCAGCATGGGTTTCGAAAAGGCCGATCGTGTGAAACCCCGCTCGCGCTATTTGTCCACGAGCCTCAGAGGGCCATAGACACGAGTTTCCAAGTAGATGCCGTGTTTCTTGGCTTCCGCAAGGCGTTCGATACAGTTCCCCACAGTCGTTTATTCCATAAAATATCTGGGAATACGCATTAGGAGTGATTTAAAATGGAATGATCATATAAAGTTGATCGTCGGTAAAGCAGATGGCAGACTGAGATTCATTGGAAGAATCCTAAGGAAATGCAATTCGAAAACAAAGGAAGTACGTTACAGTACGCTTGTTCGCCCACTGCTTCAATAGTGCTCAGCAGTGTGGGATCCGTACCAGATAGGGTTGATAGAAGAGATAGAAAAGATCCAACGGAGAGCAGCGCGCTTCGTTACAGGATCATTTAGTAATCGCGAAAGCGTTACGGAGATGATTGATAAACTCCAGTGGAAGACTCTGCAGGAGAGACGCTCAGTAGCTCGGTACGGACTTTTGTTGAAATTTCGAGAACATACCTTCACCGAGGAGTCAAGCAGTATATTGCTCCCTCCTACGTATATCTCGCGAAGAGACCATGAGGATAAAATCAGAGAGATTAGAGCCCACACAGAGGCATACCAACAATCCTTCTTTCCACGAACGATACGAGACTGGAATAGAAGGGAGAACCGATAGAGGTACTCAAGGTACCCTCCGCCACACAACGTCAGGTGGTTTGCGGAGTATGTATGTAGATGTACATGTAGATGTAAAATGTTTAACGATAATGCACGATTGGGGCACGATCGTTCCAACCGCTAAACAATCTGGTTTATACTGTCGTTAGTTGCAGAATGTACTAAACTGGCATTTTTGCGGGATCAAAAGGGATGATTTTCATAAATAAGCTTCTTGAAACATAGTTTAACAAGAAGGCTAATTGTTATTCAGAAAATGTTTTGACAGTTGACTGAACAGTCGGGCGCATGAGATCAGAGACAGCGCAGAACAACAATTACTGACTACCTGTATATATAAAAAGAAACAATGACGGTCGCTTATAAGACAAAGGGATTAATGTTATTAAGATAATCGTTGGTTGCACAGTGGTGGGTCTTTGTCACACACCGTGGTTTATCGTTGTTCGCTTTCATACACAGTCTTACACATAGTATTTGTGTTCGATGGACGTATTACAAAGGAAAAATATCTAACGCTGCAATGTCTTCGAGCCTCTCGTTGTTTCCTCACAGGTGTCGATTTATGGAAGCGTCTACGTGTTACACCGTTAGATATACGACGTCTTTCCTCGAGGTTATGCAGCATTTCTGTTACAGTCTCTCGTCAATCAAACAAACCTGCGAACGTCTGCGCCGTGTTATCTGTAGGCTATACACTCGAAATGTGGTGCTACAGAAGAATGCTGTGACTGTTTCACAGGTTCCCTTTGCTTCCATGTGGACGTTTTCTCAGATTCCTCTTGCAGCCACATACTTCTTCCCATGTACAAGTATTGTTCTGCCCCAACCAGAAGATACGCATGTTGGGACATGGATCCACAGTTTGCCACGTCCGAGATAGGATTTGAAGGTGGATCCACCAAACACAACGTACGGAGCGATGTTGGGATGCAGTTCCACAATAGACCACATACGAGTTAGCGCTCGAGTGCGGATCTGCCGTGCCTATATATCCAGACCGATGTTCAGAGGTGGATCCACCACACGTCACATCTGGGATAGGGCTCACAGGTGGACCAACCACGCGCTACATCTGAAGATGTGTTCTGAGTTCGGAGGTGGGTCCACCAGCGGGAGGACCTGGTCCTGGTAGCCGTCTGCGACACATGCACATACACAAATACAGAAAACAGAGCAAACGCACAGAAAATGTGGAATATGTGGGTGGAGGCGACTAGATGCTATCGAGTACAGTGCTATACTACACCTCCCGACCAGAAAAATAGTGCATTTGCGCTAGGTGTTGGCAGCTGCTACATTTACAAGCAATTTTAGAACATGGAACGAAAGGTTATGTCATGATCGCATGGGCACAAGTGACATTAAAAAAACAGATAGAATTGCGAAAAATGGCAGAAAATACGTATAAATTGAGGGAAAATACACTGAAATGCGGGGAAACTGCGTGTCTTCTCGTTGGCGCGGAACAATTCTTGTACAAGGGAACAAGTATGCGACTGCCAGAGGAATCTGAGAAAACGTCCGGATGGAAGCGAAAGGAACCAACGAAACAGTTACTTTATTTCCTGTCGAGGCAGCATTCTACTGTACGTCTGTTCAGGTAACAGTGATACACGCGAGTTGACTACTGTATTTGACGCTCTTCAGGAAAACAGAGAACCCTCTGCCTCTAAACTTACATGCATCTGCGTTATAGGTTAACAGAGAGTGGACGGGGTGATCGATTGTGATGGGACTGTAACGAGGTGCGATTTAAAGGCTGACTGAGGATGCATTCTAGAGAGGGAGATGTTGCTGCAGGTCATTTGACCATTTTTTCCGCTGTTCTGTCAGGATGCAACGGTCGCGTGACATAGCCTGTGTTCGACTCGTATACAACCACGTGTCCTGTATGTGACTTAGAGCACTGTCTACTTGCGATCGATAACAGCAAACCTCTCGGTGATCAGAGGACTTCCGTCTCATGTGTGATGAAACGTGACACTCCTGTTTCGACACATTGCTCTAAACGAACGAAGATTTATGCGTTGTACTCCATTCCCCTGTCACATCTTGGATATAAAATAGAGACTCCAGTTTCATAACTAAGATGGTTCTAAGTTAGTGATAGGTGTTTGTGAGAGACTGCAATCCACGTGTATACATCTGCTTGACAGATGTGCTGTTTACTGAGTTAATGGTGGCATGATAATTAATTTCACATGTAGGACACCGCTGCTACGTGTTTATCTGTTTCCTCGTAAGAGGTATTCTCCATTACTAACGATCATTTTATATAGGACTGATTCGAGCATAGTATAATTTCTGAACCGTGATTGGATGTCAGTAGTGGACGCAATACATCTCTGGAAAGCTATATTGCACATGTATCACACAGACCCAAGTTTTAAGGAAGTAGTTTTTTCATTTTACAGTTTGTTACCGTAGTTTATCGTAGAGAAACCTGCAAGAAGGATGTATGTCAAGCACTGGAAATACAATTGTTACAGTGGGATATTAACAGCGTTGCATTCCACATGGCTGATAGGTCAGAAACAGAAGCTAACATTATAGCCTATTTTAAGTGTGGAACCGTGTCGACTTAGGAGTGCAGATCCCAGACACTAGCACAATGCTTAAAAATTGATAGTGTGTTTGATTTACCTAAAATGCTACAAATTCCATCTGTGTGGAGCTCCATCATGCATAAAAACCATCCGTTTCTTGTACTTCTTAATCGTCTGCTATTACAACACTTTCAAATCTGCTACTATACACCGATAAGAGGGTAACCTCCTCTACATGGGCTCATCTGGAGAAATCTTGTGCACTTGGGACAAGATGTGGATTGTAGCGGTGTACTTCTGGTCAACTGCAGATTAAATCGGTAATTGTGCCGCACGGTGGGTTGGTCAAAGACAGTGCGAGGGGACCTTTCAGTCTCGGCTTTTATCCTAACACTGCGAGAATGCTGACTCCCATCCGCATAGAGATAGATCATAAATTATGCACTATGCTCAGAGTGCTAGAAATAAGTAGAGCGCTGTCTGGTATATTTTGATGATGTTTGTGTTCGAGAATTAACAGTGAATGCATGTGCTGCACAGTCATCTATCTACAATCGCAATGATACTCTCACATTAGAGAATGGGTGGTTTAGCAATGATACTGAAATTGGGAAACATGCTGTCGCATTATTTGTTGATGTGGAAATTACTGTAAAGTCACTAAAATTGTTCGCACTATCAGTTGTGATGCTTATTATTACAGTACATCGACGGTGTCTTTCCCACCCCTTCCGTCCACTGGTACGCTGTTGGTCTTCACATAATAACTGACTGACATCGTTTGTTTGGGGTGGCGAAAGAGTTTTAGTGAAGGGACAACACCTTCTGAGGATGGCTAGCACCGAAACAGTGATTGCATACATGACTACAGTATGAGGAATCAGTCGAAATGGAATGCAGAACCACCAGCCATTCCGTCGCTGTGACAGATGAGTTTAAATGTAGAGGTCGTCAATCACCTTCAGCCTGCAGTTTGGAAACGCTTCACAACGCCGCCAAACACTTCCAGTTTTCTTATGTTGTAACTGTATTTTATATAAAATCATCCAGTGTGTGTGGTGTGTTATGGTAGCAGCAGTAACAACACGATTTACACCATGCAACATATAGTTTTCTGCAAGAGGCAATGGAACAGAATGTGTTAATGTCAGTTTAGAATCTGACACAGACCTCGAAGTCATAGCGGAGAAACAAAATGTATGGCAGTGTACAAAACGTGTTACAGTAGAAAAAAAATGTAATGTTTCAAACAACGACACAGGGCCACAAGGAGTGTCTCTTGCGACTTAATGTATTGTCTGTGGGATACGGTCATCCTGCTACAGTACTTGTGACGAAATTTTAAACTGGTCTGTGCAGTGGTTCAATACCTGTATATTTAATCGGATCGTCACATGTACTCGGTGCTGCCAAGCATGTGGTATTAGTTTTCGATATATGGGAGGAGAGAGATGTGGTAAAAATCTTATTGAGTTCTCTATTGGATGAAGTTAGTTGAGCTTTCATAGTTCGTAATTTTTCTCTGTTGGATGGTACAGAATAACGATGATAGCATGTTGAAGTGATAGGGGTGAATGGCCCTGAGGGACACGAATATCCTTCGGACTGCAGTACCTGTATGTAGTTTGGAGAAGCACCACAATGCAGTAGCAAAATCCTCGTCCTTCTCCCAGTTGCCATACCGTCTTCTATACTACCTTGAGTTGCAGGAGTGGGCGTCTTTCGGTGCTGACCGTACACATTGTGCACATTGGCGGAGCTACGACAACATGTTCCCGTTTCCATCGAGTGGTCAAAACACAGTCCTGTGCACTAACTCAGCTTAGACTGTTTCTACACAGGTTGCAAACTGTGGTAGATATAGCTTTCTCTGACTTCTACTCAGTTATGACTTAAATTGGAACGATCACATGCGCAAAGCTGCAAGGATGGTAGCGCAGAGCCTGAAATACAGTTGCAAAATGCATAGGGGCTACCTAAAACCAAGTTGGAATTTTACTGTAGCAGATAGGTTCGAGAAAGATGACTCATTTCGAGATATGAGAGTGACAGAACTGTATATATAATACAGCGCGGTTACACGTCGCTAACAGTGCAACCTCGTAATAAAATTACCGAATTTAGAAGTGGATTTGGCTTAGGAATGTGATATGAAACCGGTATTTGCAACTCCCTCATGCCACCGCTAGATATTTCTCCAGTAATATTTCTCCAGTAATATTTCACTAGTGGCTGTAATGGTTAAAGGACTTCTCCATAGGATCCAACGCAGGTTTGTGGTTGAATGGAAATACTTCATTCCAAATCCCAGACAGCATTTCTAACGGATAGCGAAACACTATAGATATGAAAAACCTGTGTACATTCCTTACGATCTCAATCACCACACCATCTACTCTTTGTGATCCTTCTCAATCAGCCTTCGCCTATAAGCCAGGGGATATATTGCACAACCTCTGACATGGCATCGAGACAGAATGCGTTACAAATACTGGAGAAATATCTAGGTGCGGCATGAGGGAGTTGCAGATACCGCTTTCATACCACGTTCCTTAGCCGAAACTCTTTCTAGATTCGGTAATTTTATTATGAGGTTGCACTGTTGGCGACTTGTAACCGAATTGTTGGTGTGGTAATATACACTCCGACGATCACCATCTGTATTCATTGTTGCGCTATTTGTCTGGAAAAAACAACTTCATTCGGAGGTAAGTGCCATACCTCTATTTATAAAGATGGTATAGTTTTAATATGGATACTTGTCTGCATCTGTAGAACCAAGACTGCTTGTGACAGTAATATGGTCGTTTCGATCGTGTGCTTTTAACATATAGCGATTTGTAAGACGATTGGAATGCATGATAGGTTCGCCTTGAGCATCAGGCTTATAAAGAATGTATGTGTTCTAACAAGCGCAAAGGAACTATCTATGTCCAGTCGTATTTAAGGTATGGATTTGATGTGGAATACTGTGATAGCAAAGTGGAAAGTATGTCAAGTCATAAGAATGGTACAGATATTTCTGTTTCCAGAGCCATAGCCCTCAGCAGGGTGTATTTTCGATACTTCGCCTATTGTCAAATGTCGTCCAGTTGAGACTGTGATCATAATATTTGTCAGTACAGTGATAAAATATATATGTGGTCAGTTTCCTAGGATGATTCTGCCTGCGCCAGTGGCCTGTGGCGGGAATGATTCACGTTTCCAGAAGATTCAATATGGACTTGTGTTTACGCTAGACCATTATTCCCTCCATCCGCCCCGGTAGCTGAGTGGTCAACGTGACGGATTGCCATCCTACAGGCCCAAGTTCGATTCCCGGTTGGATTAGGGATTTTCTCCGCTCAGGGACTGGGTGTTGTGCTGTCTTCATCATCATTTCATCCCCATCCGGCGCGCAGGTCGCCCAATGTGGCGTCGAATGTAATAAGACCTGCACCAAGGCGGTCGGACCTGCCCTATAAGGGGCCTCCTAGCCAATGACGCCAAACTCTCATTTCCATTTTCCATTATTCCTCTCATGTTAATTGACCAGTTAACTGCTTCTACACATTTCGCACCTTTATTTAGTTGAGGAGTATTGATTGTGGTTTGTGCCTCTAGCAGGTGAAAGATGGGTGGAAGACACATTCGCTGGTTCTCTAGACATGAGAAACACCTTAGTTGACTTTGTAAATTATAAGAATGATTTGGAATCTGTTACATCACCAACATCACTATATGCAAGTGGAAATATCAGTTTCCTATATGTTTTTTCGAGTTCTTACAGAAAGGTCCTTGCAGATAAAGTTTCTAGTTACTCGGTGGTATACAGCACGCTACACCCCACTAGAGTTTCGGATTTCTAGAGAAATAATTTTCAGTCTATATACTGTGCAAGTGATACTACTGCTATGCAAGTGATATTGCTGTGTGCTTAATATTGAGAAGTATCGCATAAATGGATTCTGGCAAACCATGTGAAAATAGATTTGTTCTTGTAATCCCAGAGTCTGGAGAGGGGTGTAGAAAGCAAGTAAGCAATCAAGCACATTGGGGCCAGAAACAGTAATGCCTTTGTGCCATTGCTAAAAGAGCCCGACTTTGTACAACAGTTTGAAGAGTGACTTCAGTCCGCTGAGGGCACTCTGGTCATGCATTGGGGGCAAATGACTTGTGACTGTCGGCTGTGGTGGATGACTGTCCGACCTCATGGGAATTATTTAGTGCTGTTTGGAGTATACCTATGGTGCATGTGCTTATTCTGTTTATTTTCGTGGCATATGTACAAGCGTCTGGCGGTCAATAGCTATATGAATGATGCAAAAGGGAGGCTTTTTTATGGCGCAGGATACGAATTGTATATTTACTATATCGACATGGTATGAGGTGATGTATTGTCAGGTTGGAGATCGGTTTCACACTCTAATATTCAGGCTTCCATCCTCAGTGGCTGAGCACTGTAATTTAGTAAGAGACTTTTCGAATTTGGCAATGTGTAGGCCACTTTTGCATGGTTTAACTCTCAGTACAATATGGCGATCTGTAAAAAAATAGTTTTGCCGCAGAAAGAAAAAGGTGGACAGTGCTTCCACAACGGCAGCATCAGTAATTTGGTGGATAAATTCAGTAAGAGCCGATCATAATGCTCCATTGATTCACAAGTCATCATTTGTGCCAGGACATAGGGACCTCTATATAGCAGTGAGAAAGTTTGCATTTTGGAGATGTTTCTTGAAAGTAGGACTTAACGACTTCCAGGAAGGGTAACATGTGATGGATGGGGTTATTTTGGGCTATTTTCATAAACAGGTTTTGTTAGGACAAGAATTTCCATGTAGACAAGCTGAGACATCACAAAAGCTCCTTCAAAAGTGATTGTTAACTATTTCTCTGACACTTTACAATTCCTGAGAGGTTGACTTCGCTCTTATTTACACAGCCATGTGATGTTAGTATAACATGGAGAACCGTTTAGAGGCACCTGCGCAGATGAGCCACTATGCAGACATCTCTCACTTGATGCTGGACTTGCAGGTAGACGTCAGTCACATTAAACACGTGCACAGCCAGAGAAATCTCACATGTCCCGTTAGAATTGCTAGGATGAATGCACCCTGTGGTATTCTGGGAAGCATAGGAACAGATTTCTATAGCGCGACCTGTGACATCATTATAGTATTGAGAACCTTTTAGCTGTATCTGAGAGGGTGAGTTGCTCAGCCATTAGGTTATCACTGGATCACAGGTAGAGAGGCATTGCGCCATCAACAGTAAACAGGTGTGCATCCAGAGGGTGACTTGGTTCTCATTTATATAGGCATGTGACGTCAGTATAACACTCGAAGAATTCTAACTGTATACCCAAAAATATATGCTACTTTCGCCTACTGGCTGTATGCAGTAGCGGCCTGAGAGCAATAGTTCGCGCCCCTGCATTCACCTGTTTGACGGTGGCTCGCGGCGGCGTCGACGTGTGCGTGCATTGGAACAGTTCACTGATACGTTACGGTTGAGGACAGTTCAAAAGCGTTTTTATGCGTACTGAATGTTTGTGCATTGCATTATTTTCGGCTGTTTAAGCGTTGTGAGCGTGTTTGCAGAGCCTTTTATATGCATTATTTTTTGACATTTACGAGTTGTTTGCGTGTATGTTGCATTATTTTGCGAGCAGGTCTGTAGTCTGGGCTATGCATTATTTCAGTAATTTACGAGTAGTTTGGAGGTCTGTATGCTGTGTACTGCATTATTTGGACAGTTTACGAGTAATGAGGGTGTCTGCAGAGCGTTTTACATGCATTATTTTGACAATTTTCGAGTTGTTTTCGTGTCTGCACATCAGTGTACTGCATTATTTTGGTGAGTTACGAGTAGTCTGTCGATGTGTATACTGTGTACTGCATTATTTCGGTAATTTACGAGTTGTTTGCATGTCTGTACATCAGGACTGCATTATTTCGCTGGTTTATGAGTTGTTTGCAGGTCTGTATACTGTGTACTCCATTATTTCGGTAATTTACGAGTTGTTTGCTTGTCTGTACATCAGTGTACTGCATTATTTCGATGATTTTCGAGTAGTTTTCAGGTCTGTAGGCTATGTAGTGTGACTCTAAGCACATCAGGGCGAGTGTTTGCATTAGTGTAATAAATGAACTACGCGAAAACCATCCCTAAATAAATTGTTCCAAAATAAATAAAATACACAACTCTCTCTGCAGCAGCCCAGCAGAGGCTGAGTCCTTTTCCCGCCATTTCTCCACCCCAGACCGCCATCTTGTATTACGTCACAGAAGAGACAACAGTGCCCTCTGGTGGCATTACTGTGCACTAGGTCAGTTTGACTCCAAACCTCATGGTGAACACATTGTATGAAGCTACTGCCTCAAATTGTTTAAAATAAAGACTTACACCCATACTATCCAGCAGCCCAGCACAGGCTGAGTCCTTTTCCTACAAATTCCTAGGAAGATGTGGCTGTCAGATAACTTAGGTTAATGGAGGTAGCCCAAGTGACCTATTTTCCTGCCATTTTCTTGGGTTAGTAGAGGTAGCCCATGCAAAAACTTGAACCTCCCACCATTTTCTGGGGGTGGGGAGGGTGGGGGGGAAGGGGTTAGGTTAGTTGAGTTAGCCCAATTGACCTATTTTCCCCACCAATATTGTTACTTCCCACCATGATGTCATTGCGATGTTGCCATACCTATCGCCGCCATCTTGATAAATTTGGCAACAATGCTACATGGGGTTACGCCAGCCTCGTCCCACTACTTTCGTTGTTCGTCCCACATAGTCTTCTGTGATTATTTCATGGAGTGCTGCCTCTCTTAGCACTGTCAACTCTATGTAAATGCCAATGTTCTCAGTCGCTAAGGAAGGCAATCGGCCACTGTGTTGTCTGTGGTGACAGGTGCCTGAAATGTGGTGCTTGTGGCACACTCCTGACACCATTGCCCCTCTGACTGTTGAACTCCTTAACGATTTCCGAAATGGAATGTCCCATGCATCTAGCTCCAACTACCATTCTGCAAACAAAGTCTGTTAATTCCCATCGCGTGGCCATAATCACATCGGAAAACTTTTCATATGAATCAACTGAGCACAAACGACACTTCCGCCAATGCACCACCCTTTTATACCTTGTGTTTGCGATAATACCGCCATGTATACAGGGAGTTCATTTTAACTGAAGACATTGAAATATCTCGAACTGGATGAAAAAAATATTATGATTCCAATTTGTTTCTCTCAGAGAAACCAACGACGCCACACTCGACCCCCCCCCCCACCCCACACCATGCACGGGTGGTGAAGGGCAACTTTCATATCTTCAATGAGAACCCCTACTTTTTATTGCAGATTGCGATTCTACGACAAAATCTACATACATTTTGTCTGAAGTATTTTTTTTCGTTTTGCCACAGATGGTGCTGTAATCGGAAAAATAGAAGTGGGTACACAATCGTAATTTGGACATGCTACTCGATGGCCCTTGAATAACCAGTGGCACGTGGGACCCTATCTCCACGCTGCGACGGCAGGACAGACTAGTATTTCATAACGTCTAATTGGAAACCCCGTTTGTAACGTTGTATTCCTCCGATTTATCGAGCGACTACTCGACGCGCCACTGTGGCCATGTAGCGAACTACGACAGGCAGTACACTGTGACTGGAGCTCACGTATCGTGCAGACGTAGAACAGATAGCAGCTCTGAATAATACAATACTTCTGCAGTGTTTATTGCCTGCTCATCTGTCTGTCATTTGGAGAACAGATGTGCAAATGGACGATGAATGTTTCAACCACAGAAAAAAAAATTCAATTATCCTGATTTACGGAGAATGTAGGAGAAATGTTGAGGCTGCTATTGACTTGAACGCCGAGAGTTTTCTGGAGAAGACTCGTTCTCGTTCGTTCTTTTACAAGGTTGTAAAAGCCTTTATGTCTGATGGAAGCATAGAGATCGGCAAAATGAAACGAAGCAAACGTGTTGCTGAAGAAATAGCTGTACTAGTGGCACTACCTCACAACCCACGGAAAAGCGCTCGGCAATTGCACAGCGATTCCGTTATGTCCGGAGGTAGTATTCTCACAATTCTGCGTTGTCATAAGTATCATCTGCACCATGTGTCACTGCATCAGAATCTTTATGGCATAGATTTCTATAACCGGGTAGTGTTTTGTGAATGAGCACGTCAGCAAATGCAAATGACCCCCACGTTCTTTGCCGAGGTGCAATTTTTCGATGAGTCTACAGTCACAAACCATAGCAGCATTAACCAGCATAACATGCATTATGCCCGCATCTCGTGGTCGTGCGGTAGCGTTCTCGCTTCCCACGCCCGGGTTCCCGGGTTCGATTCCCGGCGGGGTCAGGGATTTTCTCTGCCTCGTGATGGCTGGGTGTTGTGTGCTGTCCTTAGGTTAGTTAGGTTTAAGTAGTTCTAAGTTCTAGGGGACTTATGACCACAGCAGTTGAGTCCCATAGTGCTCAGAGCCATGCATTACTGGAGTGTTGACAATCCGCACTGGTTATGGCTAGTTGACCATCAACGTCCTTGGTCGGTTAACGTACTGCGTGGTATCAAGGGGAACAAACTCATTGGTCCGTATTTTATCGACGGCACGTTGAATGGACGCAAATATCGCACGTTTTTGGAAGGGAACTACCGGTACTACAGCAGGATGTTGCCCTGGACGTTCGACAACGTATGTGGTTTCAGCATGACGGTTGCCCAACGCATAATGCAATTGAAGTACGGGAGGTATTAGACTGTGTTTACACTGGTCGGTGAATGGCCCACTAGGTCCCGGATTTTTCGTCGCCGGATTTCTTTCTATGGGGACATTCAAAAGAAGGGGGTTGCCAGCAAGTGCCAGCAGGATGTGAAAATATGGTCGACCGCATCAGAAACGCCTGTGCTGAAATTCCGGTGCAGCTCTCGCTGCCAACCGACCTCGTTCGCGCCGTGGGTCCTGCTGTTTCTCTTCAGCCCAAGTAATGTAGATTATGACTAGCTACTACGGTGCTACAGTTTTACACATGACATGGCCAAACTTTGGCATGCAGTAGTTTAGTGCCACTCGCTTCTGAAGAAGGCCAAATTATTTTGGCTGAAACCTGGGTAAAGCTTGGTTTCTATTTGCAACTGAGCCTGACGTGTTACATGTTCAATTATCACAGTTGCTGACAGGGCTGCATAAAATTAAAAATTCATATATCTCTCACGAGGAGCCCTCTCAGCTCAATATGCTTCCACCGACAAGAAGATGGGCGTGTAGCCAACCTAACCAGCGTGGCTGTTACTGTTACCACCCCCGCATAGTGGTCAGAGCCCCCGGCTCAGAGGTTGGTCCTCTTACTGTGGCAGGAATTCCGCTGAAACGGCGGGCCTTCGTTTGTCCCTTCCGCGGTGAGTAGCATTGGCTTGAATTTGAAGCTAACGGCTGGCTAGCCTCAGCCGATTTCTGCCATCTTGTGATATTGTAGAATTAATTAAATTTGGACCCTGAGCCGGCCACTGTGGACGAGCGGTTCTAAGCGCTTCAGTCCAGAACCGCGCTGCTGCTATGGTCGCAGGTTCGAATCCTGCCTTGGGCATGGATGTGTGTGATGTCCTTAGGTTAGTTAGGTTTAAGTAGCGTGGTGTGCGTACTGTAAGACCTTCGGTACACACACCATCAGATTATTTGACTTGTCGCTCTAACGAAGTAGGCGAGTGTCAGCAATATGTCTCATGGTCTTATCGTGGCATGTTTATCTTCTGTCGTTAGGGCAGACGATAGAAATGGCACTTGCACGCTTAGTGTAGCAGATTGACGGTGACCAACTTTAAACAGAACTTGATTAATTTTCACACACATTTATTAAAATAATAAAAAGCATAAAAATAACTTAACTTGGTTCTGGATGCTGTTTACAATTGACAATCTGAAGTTCCTTTGGTCTTGGTACGTTAATCTTATTCTCACATATCTCTGATACTTGACAAAGTGTCTATTCATTTATCTTCATGGCTATGTACAGGAATATGGCAATCTTATTAGGCGCAGACTGAAACTTGACTATAGACTGGTACAGACTAATCGGAGGTCTGTACACTCGTTATAATACCTCGCGCGTTCATGTTTCACTGTGCGAGTGTGATCCGCGAGGAGAAAAGGTTCTACGTTAGCAGCAATCTCATTGGCTGCGTTACATATTAATACGCGGATCGGCGGAAGCAGAATTTGGTCCGTCTTTATGGCAGCGCCATCTCGTAGAGCGGAGACGGACGAGCGCTGTGCCTGCGCTGTTGTGCTTAGCGGGGCGCGCTCTATTGGGAAAGTTGTATACGCGCTGACTACGCGGAACTATGTACACAATAAGTAGTTCTAAGTTTAGGGAACTGATGACGTCAGATGTTAAGTCCCATAGTGCTTAGGGCCATTTGAACCATCTGGACCCAGAAAATTCTTCCGTCACCACGAGCCTCTAGTCCGCTGGATAGGCAAGCTAACGGTAGTCTCAAGTCGTCGTGGGAAATTAATTTGAGATAGTATAAATAAAGACTAATTACAAAGATTTTACAGCTAATTATTTTATCGGCTAGAGCAACCTATCTAATGAAAGGTAATTTAAAGAACAACTCGAATCTGAAGTCAAAATTACTGACTTGATTTAATCTGTGCATTCTCCCTTTGACACTTGAGCTGGACTCTATGGCAGTGTAGGCTGGAGACAGACTATGAAAAGTCTGCACTCTACACACTGTGTTTCTAAGCAATTAGCGAATATGTTGTAGTGTTTATGCTATAGTCATAACGTAGCTGTTTCTCCTTTCTGGCTTTCTGTTCTCAAGAACTTCTTTTTCTTGTTTCTTACTAGTTATAAGTTGTATATGCGTCAGCAGGAAGACCAACGTAGTTGAGATGGAATCGTTGAAATCACGAAAATATTGTGGTACACATCACATCTACAACATTGAGTCCTTCAAGGAGTAACAGTACGGGTAGTGAGACAACAAGAAGCAAGTGGCGTTTTAGTAGAATAATTGGGTTTTGGTACTCAAAACTAATTCTGAAGTTGAGAAACACAGTGTTGATCTAGGGTTTTTCGGTTTTACTTGTAGAAAAGGGGAATATGATTTCTTGAATGGTCGTATGGAATTTTGAGAACAGTATGTAGGAGTATGGGTTTGGATGGCTCTTCTGAGATCTGTCATGTGGGATTGATATTTTGGTCTTGGAGTTCCTTTCTCCTGTTGACCATCTTAAGATTGTGGTGATCATACGTGTTTTGTGTTAAATAAATGTTATACAAGTATACAAGATGTGGTAATGACGGTGTGGTACTGGTTGTGACATTAATTGAATAAGAGGATGTCACAGAAGAGGTGAAGGCTTAGTGCAGCTGGACCTGGGTATGTCTAATGGAAAGACGTATTAAATTAATGTGGGCTAGAGCGCTATTTGGTTAGTGATGGGCACGATTTAATTCTCTGCTTACACGATGGAATTTCAGTTCTAGGTTTTACCTTGTGTTGTCTGTAGTGAAGCAGAGAGAATGGTTTGGGTTAGACAATGGTGATATTTTATGTAGTCCACACCAGATGAGTGTTTGAAACCTTACGAACTATTTGTTGGCCAACGTCGCGAGATCGCGCAAATTATGTATGTTCGTTTGACACCAGTGGTCCATTGTTGGAAAATTTATTCAAGATGGTGGCTCTCCTTGAGGGTTCCACTGCCTCCTCTCTATGGGGGATAGATGTGGCAACATCACATGACATCATCATCCCAACTCCTCCCCCTTCCCTCACCTCACTTAGTTCTCCCCTACCCCTATCAATACTTTCCTCTCTCCCCTCCCCATCTGGAAAGCCGGCCGTTGTGGCCGAGCGGTTCTAGGCGCTTCAGTCTGGAACCGCGCGACCGCTACGGTCGCAGGTTCGAATCCTGCCTCGGGCATGCATGTGTGTGATGTCCTTGGGTTAGTTAGGTTTAAGTAGTTCTACGCTCTAGGGGACTGATGACCTCAGATGTTAAGTCCCATAGTGCTCAGAGTCATTTGAACCATTTTGAACCATCTGGAAATTGGAGGGAAAAAGACTCAATCTGCGCTAAGCTGCAGAAGAGGAAAGATGTAAGGTAGTGTCTTTATTTATTTAATTTTCTTATTTTTGGGAGTGTTATCCTGCTGAACGATTTCCTAAATTTCTGGAGAGGAAACGAACTGACAATTACCCTACAGCCTTTCTGCTTGAAATTCAAATAAGCACAACTGCTTAAAATTGATGGGACTATAAAAAAAACGCTTTCATGAAAAAATGGATCCCATGACAGGGAATGGATAGTAATTCCAAGCAATGTATTGCTTATTTATTTAAACATTAGTTTAATTAATTAATCAAATTGCAAGGAAATGTTTTCAACTGATGAGATTTTGGTGTTGCATAGAGAGGAGTTTAATAAGTGTATTACCTATAACTACACAGCTGAGGACTGTGTCCATAGCTTCATGCACGATGGTTGGAAAGATGATATAATGGATGAACATAGGGAAAATACTTTTCAGCGAAAAATGGTGGTGCAGCAGGATGGACTAAGAATGCACTTCGAAACTCATAGAGACTACTTCCTGTGCTGAAAAAGTTCGTGTCTTTTTGAAATGGCTGGTCAATCCACAGTGCAGGAGACAACACCTTTCTACTTCACTTCCACAGACTAAACGAAATAGAGGTGCTGACCTTGGTGTATGGTCTCAACTTAGGACGCTTGAAATCTGTTTCGTTCCCCTTTCGGGTCACGTGTGTGTATACGTTCATCTTGCTGTGTGCTCTAGTCCACAATACAACTCGAAATTGGTGGGGATTTGTCCTACAGTCACTGCTGGAAGAATTGCTCCCATTGATCTACAGGTGTATAGCTATTGAGGAAGTTGTACAGAGATACATGGTAAGAAGGGATAAGACAGCAAACTATCACTGTAATGCAAGAAGAGTATCTTCCTACCGATCTACAAGCGAAACAGCTGCTGAGAAACTTGTACGTAGATACATAAGAAGACGGTATAAGACAGCATACTATCACTGAAGTGTAGGAAGAGTTGCCTCCTACCGATCTATAAGTGAAATAGCTGCTGGGGAACTTGTACACAGATACATGGTAAGAAGGAATAGGCCAGCAAACTATGACTGAAGTGTAGGAAGGCCAATACACGCTACCACAACTGATGGAAAATGCTTTGCTTGTCCAATTACCCATCGAAATTGTTGTGAAAGAAAACACCATTCGTTAACAAAGGGTCATAATCCAACACACGCACTGGTAATGGCACCACAAAAGCCGACCCCAAAAGATCTCACCTGGAGAGAGTGGCGGCAGCTGGATGTGTGTTGGCGTCGATGTGTGGATACACACTAACCACCTTAGAACCAGTCTTACTTCCCCTCCTGCATCTCTTTCCTCCTAGCTCTCCTCCTCCAGTAGCTAGGGATAAAGGTTTTACAGGCATTTTCTAGCCTGTCACTGGTGGTACACAGGGAGATCGAGGTGAAACTCTTTATATACACATAGCACGTGATCCCACAAGCAGTCTCCTCAGATGGCAGCGTTCCTTTGACCAGGAAATTTCAGACTCGCTTCCTGTCTCTCTCTCTCTCTCTCTCTCTTTCAATTGGTTACTTAATCCTAGCCACCTCCCCTCCACCAACTGTGAAAAGTTTAGTCTGCATTGAGCTGCCGGACTGGGAGGATCTCATGACACGAAGTGGACGGTAAATTCGAGTAATATATAGTTTATTTAATGATACATTAATTAAAGGAATTAATAATTGGCTTTATTGCGCTTTGTTGTGCAGTTTAATTAGAGAATGTTTGTGTCCATTGCCGCCAACACTAGTTTGAGAGAACGGGTCTTTGTGGCCATCAGAGCGTGAAGATTGTTGGTTCATTAGAATGCGAGAGGTGTATGTTAGGGATCTTGTTATACGTTTTGCTGAAAGGAATCAGTGCAGCTTGGGCTGGTGTTATTTGTCTTTGTATAATTCATTGCGTGTTCATGCCAGAAGCACATGTGAATGAGAATCACAAATAAATAAACGCCATACCGATACAGTACTAGACTACCTACTTCCCATCTTACCCCTTTTCCGATAACTAACGACGGCAGACTGGGACTTCAAAATCTGCTTGATGATCGCCATACTGTGATCAGATTTTCTCCGTGTTGGAAGGTTATGTCAGGCTCTATCCAGCCTACCGGTTTCATTCTCATTCAGAATACTCAACAGAGCGACAAAGAGATCTTTTTGTCCTTCATACCAGTACAAACCATGTATTGATACGCAAATGAATCTTGCATGATGACTAAGGAGGTTATTATTCCGCTCTAACACAATATTTCTACATTACTGGTACTTTTGTTGGCACTAGGAGTTGGCTATTGGTTTCTTGTAGTTCTGGCGTGGCACTCAGTCGGGCATGGGCAACAATTTATTCCTAAGAACAGAGGACGAGGAGTCGCCAGCATAGCTGCCTCGGATATCCGGCTCACTCTCTGAATCTCTCAGCCCTGGGGTGTAAAGTATGGGCGGTCCTGTTATCGGGAGCGGCGTCGAGCTCTGACTGTGTCCTAAAATTTCCAGTCTTTGTGCCGGTTGCAGATGCGATCTTCCAGAGGTTGCCTATAGATAAGGTTCTCTCTGTAGATAAGATTGTGCGGTGGCGATGGATCGCTTTCTCGCGTTAGGACTGCTCCTGAATTCCACCTGTGTCTCTCTGGGCTGGACGCTTAAAGTTCATCAACCTGCGCATTGGACGCGGAAGTCACGCTCTTGTGATTGGATTATGTCCTCACAATTAGCCTAAGGGGGGGGGGGGGGGGGGGGCTTGGTGCTGTCTTTTGGAGGAGGGTAATTCAAGTGATTTCAGACCGGTCAGAGCTGTCACAGTTTGCCAGGATGCGAATTTCGCAGCACCATTTTGTAAAATTTTTTACATGAAAAGATTACATCATTGTCTCACGTAATAATAAATTTGTTGGAAGAGAGAGGGAAATGGTTGCTATGTCGCCTGTCATTGGCTGCATTTAGAACATTCCGTCTGATTGTGAATTTAATAATTTTTGCCATCTTTTCCGCAGAGAACTAAGAAGAGACTCAGATTGTTGGTCATGATCTGAGAAACGGAATTCATCCGTTGTGCAGGCCATGGCAGATTTTGCAATAGGTGTCGTCTGCAGTTGCTGAGGTCGTAGCTCATCTTCTGGCCTCTTACGGTTGGTAAGTTCTGGCAGCAAAGCAAGGCGAGATGCTAGCGATGAGGCAATAATAAGTGCATTTCAGTTATCCCACTGAGGATCTTGTTTTAATGGATGATGTGGCAGTCGCTGACCTAACCACGAATCGATTATTTGGGTTCCTTCGTGCATGTTCATAACTCCACCTGAACAACGCAATCATCATTTTTGAAGTAACCGTGTACTTAATTTACGTGAGTGTCTTCAGGAGTTAGTAACCAGACAATGTTCTTGCCCTTCTTGTGGCCTTTGCTGTTCAATTTCTGGTTGCTGTGTAACTATATTAGGTTTAGGTTATGATTTCCACTCATCTTCTACGTGTGAGTGAGCTAGTTACTACAATTTTTCATGTACTGTTTCTCCTGAGGAATACTTTGTAATAAAAGATAGTCTCAGTTACCGCTTTTTCACTTCAATATTTATAGATGAACTCTCTGATCCCATATACAGCACTATGAATTTCAGCAAGAACCACGCTCTTGACTCAATTGTTACGGACACCCCTCTCCTTATGTTTCCACTGCGCACAGTTTATTAAATACATCTGAGTCGTAGGGGACCAATCTGCACATCCAATGGGTTCACTCACTCCAGATCTGAGACAACATATCTGTTTAGCCCTAGCTCAGTGAATTTTGCACAATGAATCACTTAGAAGAAGCAAGACATTTCTGGTCTAAATGTCTAAGAGTTTGATTTTCTGGTACAGCTTCTCGCAGTTTCTCCCAATATATGACAACTAGCTTAGTGCCCGCTGCTTCGTTTGCGTAGATGATGATCTGCACAAATTTTTTATGTTTGTCTTTAATCGAATTTTTACATTGTTCGCCAACTGCAGCACTTAAACTTTTGACGCTAATTAAAGTCATTGAAGCAGTGTCTTTTCCGAATGTTCGTCTGACCAAAAAGCGATTATGGTAGCCAGAGTCCAAGGCTTTTGTTAATCATGCCATTTGCGTTTTTTTGCTGATATTTCCATAGAAACTTTCATCCCCTAACACACTTGTTTACTTCTAACCAAGAAGTTAAACCTCAGTTTCATAGATTTAGCTTTAAAAATATTTTAATGTAACGAATTTTTTTTCTAAAAATTTATCTCCTATTTCACCCATTTCGCGGTTGAAGCAGTTGAACACGTATTTTTTTTTAACTTCTAACAGAGAAGCAAAATACAAATTTTCATATATTTAACTTCGAAAACGCTTTCACAATGAAATAATTTCATAAAACATTTCATACCCTTTTCACTCCAAAAGTCAAATACCAATTTTCATACATGTTGCTTTAAAAATAATTCAGTAGTTCTTTAACAGTGATTTATTTTCAAAATAACTTTCGCCCACTATTTTACCCCCTTAGTTTTCAAAAATGCTGAAACACGTATTTCTTTCTTTCTAAATGACAAACCAAATTCTTTTCTAACTTCAAAATGGCCTTAATAGAGACATGATATCAAAAAGCCTTTCATCCCCTATTTCGCCCCCTTAGGAATGGAATGTCGAACAATCTCTTCTTAAACGACGCATACAGTGTAAGATCCACGTCCTCTCCAAATTTCAACTTTTCGTCCTTAGCGATCTGGGTTGGACGATGTTGAGTCAGTGACTCAGTCTGGCTCTATTTCACCTGCTTGGGATTTGAGTTTCCAAAACCAGTGAAACACGTATTTTTTCATTCCTAGCCGAAAACTGATTTTCGTAGATTTAGCTTCAAAAATGCTTTCATAATGAAATATTTCATAAAACATTTCATCCCTTACTCCCAAAAACAATGGAACACGTATTTTTTTTATTTGTAACCGAGAAGTCAAATATCAGTTTTCATAGCTGTAGCTTTAAAAATACTTTAGTAGTCCTTTAATAATGATTTGTTTTCAAAATAACTTTCACCCACTTTTCCACGCCCATAGGGGATAGATTTCCAAAAATGCTGAAACGCATATTTCTTTATTTCTGGCTGAGAGAACAAAAGCCAATTTTCGGAGGTGTAGCTTCAAAACTGCGTTAATAGCGACATATTTTCAAAAACCTTTCATTCCCTATTCCCCCCACCCCCCACCCTCATAGGGGTGAATTACGAAAAATCCCTTCTTAAACGACCCCTACAGTAAATAATCAACACCCTCTGCAAATTCCAAGTTTCTATCCTTAGTGGTTTGGGGTGGGCGATGATGAGTCAATGAGTCGGTCAGATGGGGCATTACCTTTTATGTACATAGAGTATCAAGTATTTACCTATCACATTCCTGTAGCTGTGGGAGGGGCCGGTGACACATTCAGTTGCCAGGAGGGTCAATTTCCAAAGACGTAGCAAGTAGGTGAGTGTGGTTCGCAGAACCACGGAAATTGGTACAACTATTTTGGACTGTGGCCGTTTCCACATTTCAGCCATCTCGGATACTGACATCATTGATGACGTTGTGGATCGCCATCAGTGCCTTGTACACTGGCAGCTGACGGCGATACCAGCGGTGGTTGCAGTCGATTCTATGCTTCATGATGTGCCTGGAAGAGACCCTCTCCTTCGTGGTGTTTGTTTTGATAAAGACACACGTGTTCTTCTTATTCTATTCCTATGAAACATGATACTAATAAACATACAGCTGTATCAGTCGGCTATGGTAAATGGTTTGGAGGAGAAATTGTTTAAACAGTAATGTCAGAGGGGTGGGAAAAATTGTTTAAGCGTAGCACAAGTGGACATAGGGGAAATGTAGGCTCCCTTTTTTTGAACGGAAATAACATGACGCTGTATGACATACGTGGTGGCCACTTTGGATTTCTCTAAAACTTGAACTTAAGGTGGCAGTTTCTTAAACTACAATGTCAGAGGGCAAAATCTTGTAATTCTATAATTATAATAATTGAGTTGACTGCTATAAATAGCCATACACCTCAGAATGAACATTAGCTTGGAAAAAACATGTTAAGTAGGTCAGCAGACTGGTTACTTCCCGTTGTCCTAACCAGACTGGCTCTCTTGTCAGACAGGCTTGGACCTGGAGGGGAAACAAATCGCTTGTCTCAGGTGAGTGACATCAGGGGAAAAAAACCCAGTGGACATTTTGAACTCTATGTTTAGCACAAGTGACCTACTTCCACCAACATGACAACGCACCAGCTTGAATTTCCCGCGAATTTATGCATAGGAAAAAGAACCCTGCTTCCAAAGCGACATCATAGGAGTGGAGGAGAAAAACTTGTAGCACAGTTGGGCTATTTTTGAATTTTTGCCAACTTTCAAATTCCCTATCATTTTATACATAGGTGAATTGGCCTGTGTCAAAGGGGTGGAGTAAATCTGGCTACAGCGCTTGACTTCATAGGAGGCGGGAATGCTTCGGGAAATCTGATGAGTCATTGATGACATCATCAGTACCTTCTTTGGTCCAGAACGCCATCAGCCTACATACTACTTCTCCTATATCATATATCTTGCCTGCCAAATGGAACAGTTTTGTCATGGTATTTTCTCCACATGATGTCAACGATTCTGACGGAATGTCATCAACTGCTGATACCTAGCCCGCCCAGTTAGCCGTGCGGTCTAACGCACTGCTTTCCGGGCCGGAAGGCGTGCCGGTCCCCGACACGAATCCGCCCGGAAGATTATTGTCGAGGTCCGGTGTGCCGGCCAGCCTGTGGCTAGCTTTTAAGGCGGTTTTCCATCTGCCTCAGCGAATGCGGGCTGGTTCTCCTTATTCCGCCTCAATTATGTCGGCAATTTCTGTGAAAACACTATCTCCATGTACGCGTACACCATAATTACCGTGCGACGCAAACATTGGGGTTACACTCGTCTGTTGTAAGACGTTCCCGCGGGTGTCCACTGGGGGCTGAAACGGACAATAACCCTGGGTTCGGTGTGAGGCGGCGGTGAGGTGAGTGGACTGCTGTAGCCTGTTGTGGGTTTGTGAACCACTGAAGGTTATGGTGGGGACGATGCGTCTCCGTCGTCTCTAGGTCCCCAGTTCCATACAATACAATATTGATACTACTGATGCCTTGTTTCGACTTATGTGGTTCATTGCTTTTTCAGATCAATTCACTTTCTCATGTGTTATCCATGGATTTTGTTTATCTATCACTAGAGCTGCTGTCAGTATTAAGCTTTACAGTAAAAGATATTGACCAAAAGGGATTTGGTTGCAACATGAATTTACATTCAAATAAACAAACAATAGACAGTGCAAATAATTCATTTAACAACGTAGATGGGGCGCCTTTGTAGAGTGTGGAGTCATGTGTCGGATGCAGTTAACGTACAGCTTGTCCCAGGAGGAATGGTCAATATTCAGGAATATGACAGAAGGATTATTCGAAGCAAAAGATCGAGTAAATATGGGCTCTAAATTGCATACTTTAAGAGCTATGAGCACTTGGTCGGTAGAAGAGATATGTCTCACAATATCGAAGATGAAAAAGTGCTTGGGCTATGCACCTTACAGGCTAAATTTACTCGACAGTGTCGAATGAACCTGGAGAGGACGATGTTACATGCGAGTAGTGTGGTCATCTTTTTTGTTTTGTACGTATGCTACTGTGGCAGTAGTGATTTTAAAATGTTGAGAAGCACAGAATGTTGTTCCCGACAATGTCTTTAAGTTATACGAGTATTCACTTGGAAATTGCTAAAACGCGAAATCAGCTGCTTGTGATGTAAGCAACAGTCATCATATAACAGCCAAGGTGGAAAACGGTATTACCATTGAAGAAATGTGTGGCTGTAACAACCAAGATGAATAGATTTTAGACCCTAGGTTTACCAACTTTTTTTCTTGCTTTGATCCATACCACCAACTCTAAAAATACGGAAAGCAAATAGCTTGCAGTAGAGAAGATTTGTTTAGCAGTATTGAAGCCGGAAGAAGTGCTCATAGCTCTTACGGTATGCATTTAAGAGCCCATGTTTACTAGACTGTTTCTGTTTTGAATGATCGTTCCTCTGCTATCCATGAATACTGATCATTCCTCCTGGGACACCTGTACAATTGAGCAGCTCTTTCCATGTCAGAGATTAAGTATGGGTTATAATGACGAAATAGAATGCTGCTGTTGAATTGTGTCTGGAAAATGAGCTTTTCAGTTTGCAACACGCAAGATACAGGAAAAAATAAGTACAACAACTATTGTAGAGAAGGCCCCCCCAAATAATTCCGCCGATCTTAATTTGTGGCGCTCGGGTTGCAGACGGCTGATCTCAATATTATTCGTAACTACGCTTCAGCTTTGGCCCCTGGTTACAGAAATGGGAATAAAATGTATTTGTCTATTTATTTGATCAACATGACATTTGTCTACTCCGTATCTTTCAAAAGCAAACAGGAGACACTCAAGATACAGCTCAGCTATGAAAACGTATTTTTCCTGCCTCAAGCAAGAGATTTGACAACATCGCAGCATATACGAGTATTTGGCACTATTGTGTCCTTTGACTCATTCCTGGAGTGGTATCGAATTATTATGCTATATTCACTTGATATTTTCTTGTCACTTTGGTTAAATATTCTGAATGATTCTCACTTATGGGATGAGTGCCCAGTTTAAGAGGGTCATTCCAAAAGTAAAGCCTCCTATTTCTTTGCTGGTGACTTTGGATGTCCGCACCAAATGTCGTTGGTGTAGAGCTGATGCTTGAACCTTCCTCCTCCATTTGCAGGTGGTTCCCTTGTGCTGCAGTACTTGCTGTCAGCAAAATGTAGTCTGATATGCACGTGTGTATAAAACAGTGATGTGTGATTGAGTTCCTCAATGCTGACGAAATAGCACCGATTGAAATCCATCGACGCTTGTTAAAGGCATATGGAGACAACACAATAGACGTGAGGAATGTGAGGATAGGAGTACGGCATTTATCAAGGTGGTGAAAGTGTGTGCATGACAAGCCACCACCCGGTCGACGCTGCACAGCTGTCATCCCTGGTAATGAAGAGCGCCTTGATAAACTCATCCGTGCTGATCGGCGGATAACGACCAGAGAATTTCGTGCAAAGCTGAATGTTGGCTGACATGCCTTGGAAACAATGTTGGAAAATCTTGACTATCGCAAAGTCTGTGCGAGATGGGTCCCGAGGATGCTTACAAAAGAACACAAAAACTCATCGAATGGAAATTTGTCGGGATCTGCTGGACCAATAAGGAGCTGTAGGTGACAATTTTCTGAATACCATCGTCACTGGAGATAATACGTGGTGTCACCACTATGAGCCAGGATCCAAAAGGCAGTCCATGTAATGGCAACATGCGAATTCTCTGTCAAAGAAGAAATTCAAGACACAGCCGTTTGCAGGCAAAGTAATGTGCACAGTCTTCTGGGATAGCCCGGGTGTGGTTCTTTTGGATCTCCTGGAGCCTGGAGAAACTGTCAATTCAACATGCTACAAGACGGCACTGACAAAGCAGAAAGACCGAATTTCCAGGGTAAGGCCAGCGAAGAAGACCAACTTTCATCTGCAACATGATAACGCCACGGCCCACACCAGTTTTGTGACCACGCAACTCACTGCGAAATTCAGCTAGACTGTCTTACCACATCCACTGTGCAGCCCCTATTTAGCGCCTTCAGACTTCCATCTCTCTGGGCCTCTGAAGGATGGACTATATGGCGAATATTTTCAAGACTAAGATGCTATTGTCAAAGCTGTAAGCAAGTGGTGAGCCTCGATTGGTTCCGATTTTTACAAGCGCGGCATGCAGGGTCTGGTTCATTGTTGGCAAACGTGCATAAGGAATGGTGATGACTATGTGGAAAAATGACAGTCGGTAGCTGAAATACTGTTCTACTTAAATGTGCTGTTGTATTTATGTGTCTCCTATAATTTCCATGAATAAAAACAGGAGGCATTACTTTCGGAACGACCTTCATATATTCGCAGAATCACCACTGCTATCTGCGATCTGATGTAGGAATTAAGTGTTCCGACCACTTGCCGTTTTAAAAGGAAGAGCGTTGGCATCACAGACTCCTCGTAGTAAACAAAACTGTAACAGTATATTTTGACCCTCAGTCGTGAAAAGAACAATGGAGCAATGTGCGAACATTGAGTTTTGTTTCAAAGTGGGTAAGAGTGCCACAGAAACTTTTGAAATGATACAATGTGTTTCTGGTAGTGAAGCAATGAGTTTTAAAAACATTTTTAAGTAATGTGCAGGATTTCGTGATGGCATAGAGACCATTGAAGATGACCAACGTCCACGAGCGTCAGCGACAATTCTAGTCGAAGAAAATGTTCGAAAAGTTACTAAAATTCTTCGAAATGATTGTCGCGCATCTACCAAGTTAATTGAGGAGCATGCTTGAATTTCTAAAACAACTGTGCATCGTATTTTGACTAAAAATTTGGGCAAAAAGAAGATCTGTTGGCACTTTGTGCCCCACTCACTCATGGACGATCAAAAACATTTCAGAGTGGAACACTGCATAGACATGAAATAATTGGCCAATGGGAACCCAGACTTATTGTCACGCATCGTAACAGGTGGTGAAACATGGTGTCTTCAGCATGAGCCAGTTACAAAGCGCCATAGCTCGGAATGGAAAGGTCCACAATCTCCAAAACCGACAAAAGTGTGAATGCAAAAAAGTCGTGTCAAGACACTGCTGACAGCTTTCTTTGATTCCAAAGGAATTATCCATAAAGAATTCGCTCCAGAAGGTCAAACTGTGAATGCACAGTACTACTTGGATTTCTAACTCGTTTATGGGCGAGGATTGTTCGGATGAGATCCGAATACCACAACAAGGAACATGGTGTTTGTTGCACAACAATGCTCCAGCGTTGAAAAGCAAGATCGTACTCTATTTCTTGGCTCTTTGCACTTGACCACTCTTCTTATTCGCCGGATTTGGTTTCGTGCGACTTCTGGCTATTTCCCAAACTGAGAATGGCGATGAAAGGACGGCGTTTCGACACTATTTCCGGTATCCAGAAGGCTATGACAACAGTCCAGAAGCCAATTCCAGTTGTTGTCCATCAGAATTGTTTTGAACAATTTTTTCAAAACTTCCAGTTGTTTACTGACTCACATGGAGACTCTTTTGAATTAAAAAAAAGCATGCACAGTACAAACAACCAATGACGTATATTTTATTTCACATTAGTTACCTTTCCTGTGGGACTGACAGCGTACAATTAGAAAATTTGTTTTTCAGTCTAGGAAGCTCGTTTCAAACTGAAACTACAACCACTCTCGCCTTTTATGCTGCAAACTATCCGTCTTCGCTGTCACTGGGGAAAACAGGGAGCTCAGTGTTAAAGTGTTCACTGAAGTGTCCCTTACCTTGCCTCAAAAAACATATTTTTCGAAATATTTTACGCTCACCCCATAAATGTTTTCTATTTGATTAGCTTTACTTTGGAAAAATATTTCAATTCAATAGGATGACTTTTCTAATGTCTCTTTTCTCATATATAACACATATATTTTGTAACAAAAATATCATTATGACAGTAACCAAAGAAATAATAGAAAAGCAAGGTACATGTAACTAAACTACGACAAATGATCTTTGTTTTTGGTCTATAAAACCAATAACATTATCAGTGTTGGACTCTCTCTGACTCTGTGATGCTGATTAGACTCTTGTATTGCCTTGGGTGTCATCCTTTGTGTAAATGATTAATATTATTGAAATAATAATCGATTTTTAAAAATTTGTGTCGTGTTACTGATTTAAAGTACAATGATTTTCTGAATACGTGTAAATGTGGGCGTCTCTGGTAAATGGTTTCGATTCATAATTTTAACGAAGTCCTTGTTAAGTGCCATTTTGCTCCATTTTCGTTTTCTTGGTATTTCCGAAATAGAACCTGCCATATTTTGGAAAAGAAGTCCGATTACCTTTCAGATTAAATTCATTTTGACATATTATCATTTAGTAATTGCGTGTATATACAGTTTCAAAATGAATCAATACCAAAATGATGATAATCCTAGCTGTGAATATAAATTTTCACAACAAAGAATTTCAAACAAATCAAGGTTTTATTAAAATAATTAAAAGCATGTACAAGTCATTGCACATTGGTTTGCAGCAAAAGCAGAGGGGAACATTTTTTAAATCTATTGTTGGCTACCAACCTCAACGTGAATTCCAGTTACAAAATAGTGGGAACTATAGGATGTCTTCTAGGATACAAGCCAAACAATGGACTTTAACCATGCTGACTAGAGCGACAAATTTTGATTTGGAAATTTAAGGTTTTGTAGTTGGTTGTCAGTGTAAAAGTTATTGAAGACTGCGTAAAATCAGTATCACATACCTTTTTGCTTTTTAGGATGCGTTTACTATTCTTGAGGATTTTTCGCTTTCTTGCCATCCAGGTAGAGTCTACAATGTTCTTGAACACAGCATGACACAAATTCCTTTTGCTCCACATCTACAGTCATAAGTCTGTGAAAATATTGTATTAATTCAACACACCTTCATATTCCTTAAATGTCCCTTTAGCGTCTAACAAGGAGAGGTCCCCAGCAGTGCAATCAACAATATGAAACTATCTACACAGTGATGTAGGGTAAGATCCCAGGTATCACACATAGCAACCATCACCCCAGTGGTCCCTCATTTTCGAGTAATTAACAAAAAAATGTCGGAATTTTATGTGATACTCAATAGCGTTAAAAGCTACATTACACTGTCTGACTGTGTGGTGTTATGAACAGGATTACAGCATCACATGCAGGATGTTGTGGGTGTATATCTCGTCAGGTGTACAATTTTTATTTTTAAATCTTTATCGAAATTACTTCGATCATTATTTTTATTCAATTAATTGGTTTAAATATAATTTTTTATTGCTATACCTTTGTCACATCATTTTAATCACCCTATGAATTTCACTTGTTTCTTCTTCCAATGGGAATTTTTGTGAATATAAATTTAATTATATTTATCTATCATAATATTTAATTATTTGAAAATTCCGATCTATCAGTTAAAAAACAAAAGACGAAATAGTTTATTTATTTTCGTGCAATGATGTGAACAATGTATTTTTGTTATCAGACATTTTGAGCATGGTACTCATCACACAAACATTTAAAACATCACCTAAATACTTATTGCACTATGCACAAAATAATGCACATACAAATTTTAATGAAAGACGGGTTCATAACTAAAACAAAATTCAAACAAAATGAGAAATACATCAAATGAATGCCGTAACGTGGACGAAAAAACAGGGTGATAATACAGAGGAAATTAAGTCGAATTTAGTACACAAAATTAATTGAAAACATATAAACAAAAATTTCAAGTTGAGAAAGACGACAGGAAGAAAAATGAGAACAAATGAAAAAGTTGATATTATGATTAAAATTAGGTACAAAGGAATGGAATTAAAAAACTGTATTTCAATCAATTAATTGAATAAAAATGACGAAAGTCGTTTCGCAGAGGTTTAAAAATAAAAAAAATAATAATTAACCCGTAACCTATTGTATGCAAAGCTGCTATCCTATGCATTACACTACACAACCAGATTAAGTGATGAAACTTTTCTAACGTTAGTGAGTGCCAGACAAAATTCCGATTTTTTTTCAATTTTTCGCAGGGTGAATGACTGTAGTGTGTGATACATGGGATTTTAACCTACATCACCATACATATAGTTTCAATAAATCTATAGCACCACTGGGGACATCTCCTTGTAAGTATGAAACGCTGGTTGTCCATGTCAATGGCCACTCTTGAATAAAACTAGTGTCCATAATATTCAGGTGAGAGAACAGATCTTTGCTCTTACTTGTCATGAAGTTAGCTAATGTTTTCTTTGAAATGAAGTTGAGACTGAATCAGGAGATGTAAATTAATGAAGTAAAAGCTATAATAAATGGCAATTATAATAACATTGAAATTACCACATAATGGTCCATCAAATTCTCCACAAAAATGAATAATCTCTTTGTAGATTCCCTCTGTACAAATTTGCTAGAATTGCGACTTTGATCTGTACATCCACTTCCATCATAAAAGAGCGATAAGGGACATAACTGTTCTGATAAAGACTACAAATGATGACTAAATTTCCTGTTTTCGAAATCGTGGACTCTATTTTTCAAATCTCTTAAGATGCAGAGATCAAGATGAGCTTTTACATCTCCAATGCACTGAAGCCACAGACTGGCAAACACTTACAATGAAAAGAGAGACGTAGCTTGGTGCATTTTTATTTTCAATCAGTAGTTCAAGTTGTGATCTTAGACGAAACATTTTTAGTCAATAAATTGCTCTGACCATTCATCTTGTCCGACCTCGGTAGATGAATGATCAGCGTAATGGATTGTCAATCCTCTGAGCCCGGGTTCGATTCCTGGCTGGGTCGGGGAATTTTCTCCAGGGACTGGGTGTTGTGCTGTCCTCATCATTATCCTATCATTCTCATCGACTGCAGGTCGCCGAAGTGGCGTCAAATTGAAAGACCTGCACCTGGCGAATAGTCTGCCCGACGGGGTTCCTAGCCATATGATTAAATTAAAAAACCATCCATCTTGCTTGATTCATTGCTCCAGGATGGTATGTTTCCAATTTTTTTCCCCAAAGTGTCCTGCCAAAAATGTTTTACAGAGCTCTATGAGTTCACGGTACCAGGTCTTACTGCTGGTTTACCTAATTCACTTTCACTTAAGTCTAACATTCCCCAATTTATCACTCATTCAATAACAAATCCTCAATCATTTTGCAGTATGAAAGTTACTGACATGAAATGTCAGAACTTCTTGTTACACCATGGTACTTTACATTTAAATACACGTTTTAAAATAAGTTTATACACATGATAACAGACTGGGGAATGCAACATGTAATATGCATGCCCCATTAAGACAGCCTGTGTTTGAGGCAGTTGTATCGTTGCAGAGAATCTGCAGTAGGTTAATTCATTCTAAACAGAATTCATCTGCTCTCTACCAGTACTATCCTGTAATTCTGGAAGGCCAATGAGTTGTTCAGTGTCCCCAAATGTAACAATAACTGGAGGTTTTTCTTCTTTTGGGTCCCTGACATTCAATACTAGCAACAATTTACCATCCCAGTGAACAGTAAGAAAGGCAAGGGTATCATTCCTAACTGTTTCAGACCGCTCTCCTCTCTTCTTCTGTCTAATACTATGAAGAGAAGATTTATTACTACAAAGGTCTTTAGTATTGTGACCAAGTGCATTGCTGTCACCTGAAGAATATACAGGGATGAGCCAAAACGTTATGGCCACCTGCTTAATGCCCATTTGTAAGTCTTTGAAACAAAATACATCACCGATTCCGCATATCAGGGACCAGACAGTTTGTTGGTAGGTTTTTGGAGGTACATATGTGGCATTGGATGTCTACGCACAGGTCAAGTAATTTGCATAAATAATGGGCCACTGATTTGTGTTAGCGGTAATGGCGCCCGGTAGTGACCCAGATGGGTTCCATAGGATTTACATCAGGCGAATATGGTTGCCGAGTTCACTATAATGTTCCTCAAACCACTGTAGTACGATTCTGGCTCCGAGACACGGATATTATACTTCTGGAAGAAGATATCGCAGTCGGAGAAGACATCAAGCATGAAAGGATGCAGGTGGTTTGCAGCTGTCAGCATGTCTTCGATTACTACCTCAGGTCCCATGGAATCACAGGGGAAAGTCTCCCATAGGATAACACTGATCCCACCAGCCTGAATCTATGGCGAGCTACACATTTTGAGCCACCATTCACCTCGATTACGGCGTTTGAAGAGACGACCATCTACTTAGTGTAGCAAAAATGTGATCCACCCAAAGAGGTCGTTTCCTGATGGTTCCATGTCTAATGAAATTTTAAGTGACGATGTTGTTGAGTCAACATATGGGCATGTAGGGGTGATGTGCTGCAGAGCTCCATGTTCAAACCATACGATGAACGCTGTGCTCCGAAACACTTGTGGGTGCACAAGCATTGTGCTCTTTCGGCAGAGAGCCATGTATAACCCACTTTACAGAGCAGACAAGCCTCATGACCCCATGTTCTGTGAAGAGTTGTGGTCGTCCAACCATTTAGCGCCTATTGTTACTTGCACTGCCCTTCTACCTCTTTCCATAGGTGCTCACGACAGTAGCATGTGAACATTCGACCAGCTTCCCTGTTTTCGAGATACCCATTCACAGGCTCTGCGTAGAAATAACCTGCTCTTTTTGAAAGTCGCTTATCTCAATGAATTTCCCCATTTTCAGCCCATATCTTCGCTAGGGTGATCTCCCGTCCGAGACGCTGCGCTCACATACTTTTGTTACTGCATTAACAGAGGGCTTCCAACATCACGGTGGGCAGTGGTCATAATGTTTTCGCTCGTTAGTGTATTTACAGAACCTCTTACATTCAGTTCGTATCTGTCTAATGCAGCCGCTAATTCATTCTCCAATGACCTACTCTCAGAATACGTTCTAAAAACTCACCAATCGCCATCAGTTTCATCTGAGCTTGAAAATTCCTTATCTGATTCTTCAGATGATGACAAGGAAAGTACAGCAGAGAACATAGAAGTGGATGCTATGATCTTTTGTTTCTCTTGCGTTTTCTCCTCTTCCAGTTTATTCTGCCTCACTTTTTCTTCTTTATTTGCAAGCATTCGGTCTGCAAGGTAGTCTTTACACTCTGGCCCATTCTGTCGAAGTAAAGACATTGTCCTCTTCCAACTTGATAGTTTATTGTAGAAATTATTTTCAAACTTCTCTGCATGGCGCTTAAACACATACTCACACTTTCTTGCAATTTTTTCAATTTTCGTCACTCCGAATGCAGGTTAACATTTTTTGTGAACAACTCTGAGTAGCTCTTGTTGGAACTCTTGCTTTCTCACAAAATACAATGCACTCACGAACCACAAGATTAGCACTCTCACGAACGGTTTATTTTACTTTCTGTATGTTATAAAGTAAAACTTCCAACTAGTTGGTGGTAATCTGTGTCGAGTTTTTTGGTGTTTTATATCTCCTAGTAAAGCCACACGTTTCTTGGCACTGTGTAACTGATGTGACAGCTTACACAGGGTCTAGAAAATACGTGCGACACGATCGGTAACAAATAAACTACTGGCTACACCGCATGTGCATGTACTAAAAAGATGAGGTGACATCAGCAGGACACCGAATATTTGCGGCATGGTTACATTGCTTTGCTTTGATCACAAAAAAAAATTTACACACATGTTTTAAGAGTCTTTCAAAAAATAATGGCGGGTGAGTGCTCAAAAAGATTGAAGTCGAAAAATAAGGGACACCCTAGAGTGTGGTAGCTGTCAGTTCAAAGAGACAAGAGTTTTACTTCTTGTGTGACAAAGCACCAATCAGGCAGATCAGTAACAGTAAAGTAATCTTCAGAAAACTCCTCCCTCATGCTGCTTCTAGCTGCCTTCATTCAGTATCCTGTAGATCTAAATGCGAAAGAAAAACTAAGAGATTTGCACACTTATAAATGCCTGCTTTTTTTTTTTTGCTTCTGCTGAGGCAGCTTTTTGTTTTACACGAAAAAACAGTTGAAGCGACTTCATTGTGGCACTGGATAACTTAAGGAGAGACAAGGGCCCATAACTCGCCCATGTTAATTCACCAATGTTAATGACCCATTATCTCAGAGATTGTCGTAGACACGGATTTGAAATTTCTGTCATATATTAACTACTGACTCTTTATTCTACTGATCTACGATGGAAGGTTTTGCAAAACAAAAGGTTTTACAAATTTTTTCTCAATGCCTGTATTTTTGCAAAAATTTGCTGAGCTGAACGTATATTCTTGGTTGTAGATCCATGACTTAATGGATAGTTGTGCAGGATCCCGTAAAAGTTTCAGTGCAATAGGATGAATAGTTTCTGAGAAAACGGGACATTTGTAGTCAAAAATGTATAAACTGAGAAAAGGAAATTTAAAGTTTTCATATGACATTTCTTACCTTTATTGTTACATGATGTTATTAAAACACCCTGCTCCATATTCTACGTCATATTCACCACCAATTCTATCAAGTAACATCTGCCTTCTCCTTTTCCTTGCCTCTTTGGTCACATGTTTTGCCGAAACCTCAGCTTTTTTCACTCTTCTGATGTCCACTTTGTGAAGACCTTCTACTGTATGCTTCCCAAAAATCACTCCCAGCTTCTCAAGTACTCTCAGTCTCCCACTACATCCATTATTAATTGTGATTACAGTGTCATACACTTTTTGGTATGCGAGTCCAGAAAAGATTATTGAAAGATTCGTTGACGTTTTGTGTTTTCCCATGCAAACACCATTTCAACAGATCTGGATGGGCCAGATCTCTAAATATAGGCTTCAGAGCCTCCATTACAGCTTGAGGCACACTGTTTTTGATCTTAAAATCTACCAGAGATCCTTCACCTTCAGATTTTCTATATTTGCACCATGTTTCAGCAGGAGGAGGACACAAACAATGTTTGGGATTCTTATCAGTTGAAATTTTATGATAGTAGATAGCCCACACCACTCTCACCATCTTGTGTAAATCATTGGTGTTGTCCCTGATAGCTTCGCCATAATAATCTTGAAACTGATCTATCACCTTGTCAGTCAGTCTGCCAAGACCTTTTATTGTTTTACCATCTGATAGCTTTGCGTTGCCAAGTTTTATTTTCAACTGTCTGAGACGTGCACCCATTCTCTTTTTCACATGGCCTACACGCTCTAGTTTAGTTATGGGCACGCTGTAAGGTTTGCTGTCCACTACTGGTCCTGATCTACGTCTCCCAAGAACTGAATGTACCTAACTCCCCTTTCTTCCTCAGATCGCTGAAAAATATTTACTGCAGCAGCCACTTCCATCCCTCCACTTGTTCCCTCATATTTTTTTCCACAGTTTGGCTTATGGGCTTCTACTCTCTCTCTATCCACGCCAGCACATGTGCATCCTTGACAATATTTCTCAAAATCTCAAGATACAGGACTTTTCCTGTGTCAACTCTTGTTGCCATTGCAACTCCATTCCTAGATTTGTGTCCTACTGATATCAGTGCAACCATTATTTGCTTCCACTGCTTCTTTTGTTTCAGATATCATGGAATCCGTAGCCACTTCCTTTACACAATCACCAATGACATTTGTGTGGTGTTCATTCTCCATAGGAGGTCCTGGCAAATTCATGATGCTGCACAACATTTTCCTAGTTGCCCGACCCTTCCCAATGCACCTCAGTCCATATACTAACCTTACATTATTAGTAAACAAGTTGTTTTTGCACTTGCTTGATGTGCAAAAAGGATTTAGAGAATTCACAGTTCTGACAGGAAATACGTAAAAGACAAACAATTCCTTTCCTATCTGATTCATCTTCAGACAGTGTTACTGCACCATCACAAAGAGAACAACTCACTGCTTCACTTAGAACACGATTCAAAATACCGAACTCCACAATTATATTCGTATCCATGTTTTTCCTACACTGAGCTCTTCATAAACTAAAGTCAACTTTCCTTTTTGAAGCAATGGGGGGAGAGCGTGTAGGCACTGCACCTTTTTGTCACTGCTGTCGCTTGTAGTTCCTTGTGATATACTCAAACAAGCTTCATCAGCTACACATTTTAAACCTGTTACCTTTGTTTCTTCGCTTCTTGAATATTCCAAGTGGTATTGTCATTTTTCTTCTGCAAAATGCTGTCAATGTCTGCTTGCTGCGCAAACTAAAACCCACTAAACAGAAAGTTATTCACGAAACACTTCGCGCCATTCAAACAAAGAGCTACGGAAACAATACACTGTGTAGAGCAGACTGTCAACTACAAAACAACAAAACCACAGCCTTCTATAATAAATAGTTTCGCAAATACGACCGTTCAAATGAGTCAGTGTCAGTCGCGAGGAGGAAAACTGACAATGCAGATGTACAGTAAAGGACGATAATACCAACAAGATAATTTTTCCACCAAATAAATAATATATCAGAATGTTCAGGAGATTACGTAGATTTTAATGAAACAAAAAAATAAAAACCAATTTCTTTTCCATTTTTTGCCCCGTGTCTCCCGTTCACTGGATATCGTACGTGTCTGCCTGCACTCCTACATTTCCATACTGTACTTTTGTGGTAGTTCTGTAACGCTACTTCAATATGACCATGGACTGCACGTAGACAGACGCGATTTTTATGCCAAACGTGCGTAATATCTTATTAATTCGTGACGATATGGGGGCATTCGTGTTACAGGTACTTTGTTTTATTATAGAAGACTTTGTTATAAGGTTACCATAGTAAGTTGCAATTCATTTGTATTAGCACAGTGTATACTTTCTAGTGTTTTGTCTTTAGTGTACTGAACGCAACAGATAAACACAAGAAATAAATAAATCAACAATACACGAACAGTCCACGGGTATACTGCTGGTTCATAGTGTCCAACGGGCACACTATTTCGGCGATCAGACATGTCGCCATCGTCCGGTGCGCTGACGAACTGAGCTCCTGAGGGTGAACGGCCGATTTAAATCCCCTCCCCCCCGCGGGCCACTCTCTTCGCCGTCCGCGCCCGCGCGCCGGCGGTCGCGAAGACGTGGGCGTCGGTATCTGTCGTAGCGTCGATGTGCTTGCTACGTCCTCCCTGGTCGCCAGCTCGTACTTCTTGCTGAGAGTCTTCTTAATTACATTCAGTGCCGGGTCCCAAGCCTTGCTGAGATTGTAGCCGCAATCTCGGTTGATAAGATCTTCCCTGGTACGAATTTCGATAGCCTCCCTTATAACGCTGTCCCAATATTTAGAGGTCTGAACCAGGATCTTGGTACGCTCATAATCCATCTCGTGTTTCTCGGACAAACAATGCTCTGCTACCGCCGACTTATTTGGATATTTCAGTCGAGTGTGCCTTTGATGTTCTCGGCAACGATCTTCGATGGTGCGTACTATTTGTCCGTTATAAGTCTTCCCACACTCACAGGGTATTTGGTATATGCCGACCTTCCTCAAACCCGGCAGTATACCCGTGGACTGTTCGAGCAACAAATACGCCGGGAGAAACTGAAGAATCACATCAACAATACAGTCTCCCATCGAACATTATCGAACTTGCACTATACTCATTCACTTGTTGCACTTTCTTCACAGCTTTTGGTTACTGTTTTTCGAAAATTGGGACGATTTCCTTTCACGGTTTGCTTTCCTGATTTTAAAACATGTTATTAACAGCCTGTGAAATTTCTTTGTGAATGTTAGCATTTTGTATTCAGTATTATAATATTAAAAAGAATGTTATGTACTGATAATGTTAATAGCATCATGTAATGCTAGAGAAGTGAAACGATTCAGCTGAATAAGCTTCATGTTTGCACTACAGCAGCCGGTGTGGCCGAGCGATTCTAGGCGCTACAGTCTGGAAGCGCGCGACCGCTCTGGTCGCAGGTTCGAATCCTGCCTCGGGCATGGATGTGTGTAATGTCCTTAGGTTAGTTAGGTTTACGTAGTTCTAGGGGACTGATGACCTCAGAAGTTAAGTCCCATAGTGCTTAGAGCCATTTGAACCATTTTTTTTACACTACACATAAGACATAAAACACAAAAATAGCTACGACAGTTACTGAAACGGAGGGACTCTGGATAATTCCTACTGCTGTTTTAGTTGCTGTCGGTGCATATTATATATAACCACACTCCACTGTCTTTTCCAATAAATAATCTGAATGATTCTCAATTAAGGTGTAGCACTGAGTTAACAAATGCGTTATTTGATTCCAGGAACGTAGTTCCACAAAGAATATATAACGAATCTCACATTTAACATCACGAATCATCTCTGTGTAACAATCTCTACAGCAATGTGGGCATACTGTTGGCAGTATTAGCTAAGAGGAAAGCGGCTGCTTTATGAAGGGGAAGATGCTTTAAGTTTCTGTTTCTACACTCGCTAAAGGCCTAAACATTTGGTCTGCTTTTTAATTCTTCTCTTACCCAGCTATAAATATCCAGATCAAAAACACTTAAGGAAATCTTAAATTCACCATCTAAAGTCTTATTACAATATCTATGTAGTCACCGTTAGATATAAAGGTGAAAACTTTAAGAAATTGTGATATTGCACCCTTGTTAAAACTTATATTTTTCTGCTTATACCGGCATACACCTTAGTTTTTTGTGAATACTCAATTCGGTTGATTTTATGTGGCATTGAACAGTATATTAACTTGTACACTCTTACTGCCAAGTTTATATATTTTCGGGGTAATCCCGAAATGTTTCTTGGATAGGACACACTACGTAGATTCAGACGATGTAGGGGTCAAAAGTGCGTAAATCTTGCTAATGCGTGATGTTTTGGGCAAATACGATTTGTTTTATTAAATTATACTTTTTTGTAAAGGTATCCTGGTTAAGTTGTAGTTCATTTGTGTTAGAACAGAGCACTTTTCCACAACGTTCCTCTTTGGTTTATGCATTATAAGAAGAATATTAGACTGAAATTAAATTAAGCATCAATATATTCCCTCGTATTAACTAAAATCCTCTGATGATACTCGGGCAGTTTCTGAATTTCATGCCCATAGATGGCTAATGGTTTGCAGAAATGTTGTCATCAATCCAAGTATAAAGTGCGTTTTCGCCCACAAAGACTTTGCTTTCGTGGTTGTTCGATAATGGTAAATATTTGAGGGCTCTGGATCAGAAAAAGCAAGTGCGGTATGGATTGCTTTCCACCCAAGCTCCTGGATAGGTTCTGTTGTAAAATAGTGAGATTGTAGACGGGTTGTCCTGTACAGTAAGTACCAACGGATGTTGCACTTACCCTGGTCGGTGCGGCCACAAGGCGTCTCAGTTGTTGGCAACAGTTGTCAGCTGCGATAGACACGCCCCTGCGACGCAGTTCTTAACACAGAACATATTCTTTGTGCAACCAGATGCATAACGTTACATTTTGAGGACATATACTAGCCTTTGCTTCAGATATTACTTCATTTTTGTGAAGTTAATGCACAGTGGTTCAAATTCCCTTCTGGCCATCCTGATTTACATCTTCTGTTATTTCTTAAATCGATTAAGGCAAGTGTTGACATATTCCCTCTGAAACGGCACAATCGATTTCCTACCCCATCCTCCCAAATCGTAGCCATTATTTTCAAAAAAATGTTCAAATGTGTGTGAAATCTTATGGGACTTAATTGCTAAGGTCATCAGTCCCTAAGCTTACACACTATTTAACCTAAATTATCCCAACGACAAACACACACACCCATGCCCCAGGGAGGACGCGAACCTCCGCCGGAACCAGCCGCACAATCCATTACTGCAGCGCCTTTGGCCGCTCGGCTAATCCCGCGCGGCCACTATTTTCAATAGGCTGTAATCAACCTATAGGAAATGTGAATTCTCTTTCAGTGTGAAGCAGCCTTCCTTATGACAAAATTTTTTAGAATAAATCTAGCTTACTTTGCTTAAGGTCTTGGTTAGATTCACTCATCAGGCAACCATTTATAACATATACTAACAGACCCTCTTCATCTCAGGTAACGGCAGCTGAACAACGTAGGGCGCCACCGTGGTTCGAAACCAACAGTGAACCATTCATTACCTGCTAGAAGGGAGTCGGTGTAGGTTGGGCCATCACAGAGGCGGAAGTCGCGGCAAGTTAAAACTCTGGCACCACTAAGCTCAGATGTGTGTTAATTCCTAAGGGACCAAACTGCTAAGGTCACTGGTCCCTAGACTTCCACATTACTTTAGCTAACTTATGCTAAGAACAACACACATACACATGCCCAAGGGAGGACTCGAACCTCCGACGGAAGGGGCCCCGCAGTCCGTGACATGGCGCCTCAAACCGCGCGTTCTTACACAAGAAATTTTATTTTATTGAGTCACTCGTCAGAGAAGGTCACGACTTCTTACGGCATTTGAATTCGAGATGTTGAAAATATTGTTACTGGACTGGTTTTCGAACGGTATCCTCTTTTGTTGGTTTGAGACCTTTCCGACGAAACAGTTGCGTCGTTTGGTTGTTTGCCCAAGATTGCACGCTCTTCAGGATCTCCACGAAAGGCGCGTGTCATGATTCGAATCCTGGTCGGGCACAAAAGTTTTCATCGTGTCATTTCAAGTTGTAGAATGCGAACGCCAAACTACAGGTGAACAACAATTATGATTTTTAACGCCTCTCCGTGCATTACCAACAATAAAGATCCGTGCTTGTTTCGAGTCCTTGTCAGACACAAAACTTTTCCTCATATCATTTTCAGGTTCAAACATGGCACTCCTAGTTAGTGGTGAAAGAGAATTACCGTCAACGTCCCTTTGTGTGAAGCCAAAAACGATGATATGTAAAACTTGACATATGGACGACTCGCTACTGGTGAAATAAACCGATATTTAACGTCTATTCGTGACTAGACAACGACGACAATAGATGCTGGGTTCGAATACCCACAGGTTAAAACTTTTTCATTTCGTAACAATCACCTCGCTACCCGCCAAAAATTCGATATCCGACATTTGATTGTGATTAATTAACAGTTGTATTAGGTTCCGGAATCGAATTCCCATCCAACATAAAACTTTACGCCATGTCATTTCAAGTTTAAACTGCGCAGACTTTGTTATTTGTGCTTGAAATTATTTTTAAGATATTTCGTGACTAGTTAACAGGAACAACGGTTGTTGAATTAGGATGGGGGGTCCCAGTCCAATATGAAAATTTACGTTATGTAATTTCAAGTTGAAACTTGCGTTTTGAAACGTCATTTATTGCAATAAATTTGAGTTTACAAGCGCTAAAGGCTGTGTCATCTCTAATAACGTACTTTCTGATATTTGCATTATTGTGGGATTACTTTGGATATGGATTGATAGCCATACCGATCAGTTGCTTCAGACGTGAAGTTTGGCTCTTACAGTAACAATTTCGTATGATCAGACGATGGTACCGCCCAGAGAGCAGACGATTTGCAAGGCTGTTACATCGTGCGGATTGCGTACAATTCGGGCGGAAAACAGGTCGGTCGGATATCGTTGAGCATGATAGTACCAAGCAACAAATATTCTTTTGAAATTTAAAAGCGTTAGTCGTCTATTATTAAATTATTACTTTACTACACACCAATAATTAGTAAGTGAAGTCTAATAACGCAGAAGTGCAAGGGGAAGTCAAATGAAAACGAGAATAACGGGGAAAAAATAAGTACGTTTATTTCAAAAGTAATCCCCACAACTTCTAATACATTTATCCCACTGTGAGACAAGACCGTCAATGTCTTCATGATAAAATGTTTGCAGTTACCTAAAGGGCCATGTTTGCACGCAGGCGTGCACCCTTTCGTCCGAAGCAAATTGAGAGCCACGAGCGTCTTTCGTCATGGCTCAAAAAATATGGAAATCTCACGAGGACAAATCGGGACTTTCTGGAAGATATGTAAGAGATTCACTGAGAAACTTCTGCAGCGTACTCGTAATAACCTTGGCAACATGTGGGCTGGCTTATCCTGCAACAAAATGATGCTGTTTCAAGTACGATGCAGAAGTTTTGCTCTGGAGCCATTACACACCCCCCATACAGTCCCGATCTGTCCCCCTAGATTTCCATATTTGGGTCCCTGAAGGCACACTTTATGGCGATTTGCTTCCGACGAAGAAGTGCGGGTACATTCGTGGCACCGTATGCAACCGCACAAATGTCTCCAAGTACGATAATTGCATTAACAGTTATGGCGATTACTTTTGAAATAATATACAGTTTACCTACTTTTTTCCCATCTGTCTCGTTTTCATTTGACCGCCCCTAGTAGTAGTAGTAGTAATAGTAGTAGTAGTATTAGTAGTAGCTTTATTCATCCGTAGATGTCTTTTTACAAGGATATATGACATGTCGAAGTATTTACAAATTTAATATAATAGAGGGAAACATTGTGGTTCATGGTGTGGGTTCCTGTAGTCATGTCCTAGTTCATGAACCACGGGCAACGTATGAGTGGCCAAGTAAGTGGTCCCGACAGTCGGGATACCAGTTACTTTGGAATAAGGCTGGGCATCTCGGACATATTCTGAGTCGTGGTCACCTTTGTGCTCATACGGCAAAGACTACCAAATCCACCGGTTAGTCCCTCAGCCGTTAGGGGTAAAACCCAATGGGACTCGGGGCAAGTAAGGCTAGCAACCTGCTTCCCTGGTACTTTAAATACGATGCTGGCAACAATCAGAGCAAAATGCCTCGGACCTTTGGAGGTGACGGAGTCCCACCTCTAACTGACAAACCGGGGACTCCTAAAATACGACTTGGCAAACAAATGGTAATGAGATGGGGAGCTGTTAATATCAATGGGGCCTACTCTGGGAAGAAGGTAGAGCTGGCAGAGGCTGCAAGTAAGATGGGGCTGGACGTTTTAGCTGTTAGTGACATTCGGGTAAGGGGTGAGAAAGAAGAGGAAGTGGGAGAATACAAGGTCTACCTGTCAGGAGTCAAAGCAGGAATAGCACAATGGGGTGTAGGGCTTTACATCAGGAAAGAAATGGAACCCAGCGTAGTTGCAATAAGGTATGTAAACGAACGACTGATGTGGATAGATTTGACAGTGTCTAGCAAGAAAATTAGGATTGTGTCAGTATATTCGCATTGTGAAGGGACAGATCAAGATAAGATGGATAGTTTTTATGAGGCACTCAGTGATGTAGTTGTTAGAGTAAAGGACAAGGACAGTGTTCTGCTCATGGGTGATTTAAACGCCAGGATTGGAAATCGAACAGAAGGGTATGAAAAAGTTATGGGTAAATTTGGAGAGGATATGGAGGCCAACAGGAACGGGAAACAACTCTTGGATTTCTGTGCCAGTATGGGCTTAGTAATCACAAACTCCTTTTTTAAACATAAGAACATTCACCGGTATACTTGGGAAGGCAGGGGAACCAGATCTGTCATTGACTATATAATAACAGATCAGGAATTCAGGAAGGCTGTGAGGGACACACGTGTATTCAGGGGATTCTTTGATGACACTGATCATTATTTAATCTGCAGTGAAATTGGGATTGTGAGGCCGAAAGTGCAGGAGGTCAGGTCCATATGTAGGAGGATAAGAGTGGAGAAACTTCAGGATAAGGAAATCAGGCACAAGTACATAACAGCGATCTCAGAAAGGTACCAGTTAGTTGAATGTAGTCAATTACAGTCATTGGAAAAGGAATGGACAAGGTACAGGAACACAGTACTAGATAGTGGCTGAAGAATGTCTTGGAACAGTAGTGTGTAAAAGTAGGATGAAGCAAACAGCTTGGTGGAATGATACAGTCAAGGCAGCCTGTAAAAGGAAAAAGAAGGCGTATCAGAAATGGCTACATACCAGAACCCAGGTAGACAGAGAAAGTTATGTTGAAGAAAGAAACAAAGCCAAACAGATAATTGCAGCATCCAAGAAGAAATCGTGGGAAGACTTTGGAAACAGGTTGGAGACTATGGGTCAAGCTGCTGGAAAACCATTTTGGAGTGTAATTAGCAGTCTTCGAAAGGGAGGTAAGAAGGAAATGACAAGTATTTTGGACAGGTCAGGAAAACTGCTGGTGAATCCTGTGGCTGCCTTGGGCAGATGGAGGGAATATTTTGAAGAGTTGCTCAATGTAGGTGAAAATGCGATCAGTAATGTTTCAGATTTCGAGGTAGAATGGGATAGCAATGATGATGGAAATAGGATCACATTTGAGGAAGTGGAGAAAATGGTCAATAGATTGCAGTGCAATAAAGCAGCTGGGGTGGATGAAATTAAGTCGGAACTCATCAAATACAGTGGAATGTCAGGTCTTAAATGGCTACACAGGATAATTGAAATGGCCTAGGAGTCGGGACAGGTTCCATCAGACTGGACAAAAGCAGTAATCACACCAATCTTTAAACATGGAAACAGAAAAGTAAAGTGCGAGTATTAGTTGAGGACCAATTGGATGAAAATCAGTGTGGGTTTAGGCCTCTTAGAGGTTGTCAGGACCAGATCTTCAGCTTATGGCAAATAATGGAGAAGTGTTATGAGTGGAACAGGGAATTGTATCTATGCTTTATAGATCTAGAAAAGGCATACGACCGGGTTCCTAGGAGGAAGTTATTGTCTGTTCTACAAGATTATGGAATAGGAGGCAAACTTTTGCAAGCAATTAAAGGTCTTTACATGGATAGTCAGGCAGCAGTTAGAGTTGACGGTAAATTGAGTTCATGGTTCAGAGTAGTTTCAGGGGTAAGACAAGGCTGCAACCTGTCTCCACTGTTGTTCATATTATTTATGGATCATATGTTGAAAACAATAGACTGGCTGGGTGAGATTAAGATATGTGAACACAAAATAAGCAGTCTTGCATATGCCGATGACTTAGTTGTGATGGCAGATTCGATTGAACGTTTGCAAAGTAATATTTCAGAGCTAGATCAGAAATGTAAGGACTATGGTATGAAGATTAGCATCTCCAAAACGAAAGTAATGTCAGTGGGAAAGAAATATAAACGGATTGAGTGCCAAATAGGAGGAACAAAGTTAGAACAGGTGGACGGTTTCAAGTACTTAGGATGCATATTCTCACAGGATGGCAACATAGTGAAAGAACTGGAAGCGAGGTGTAGCAAAGCTAATGCAGTGAGTGCTCAGCTACGATCTACTCTCTTCTGCAAGAAGGAAGTCAGTACCAAGACTAAGTTATCGGTGCACTGTTCAATCTTTCGACCAACTTTGTTGTATGGGAGCGAAAGCTGGGTGGATTCGGGTTACCTTATCAACAAGGTTGAGGTTACGGATATGAAAGTAGCTAGGGTGATTGCAGGTACTAGTAGATGGGAACAATGGCAGGAGGGTGTCCACAATGAGGAAATCAAAGAAAAACTGGGAATGAACTCTATAGATGTAGCAGTCAGGGCGAACAGGCTTAGATGGTGGGGTCATGTTACACGCATGGGAGAAGCAAGGTTACCCAAGAGACTCATGGATTCAGCAGTAGAGGGTAGGAGGAGTCGGGGCAGACCGAGGAGAAGGTACCTGGATTCGGTTAAGAATGATTTTGAAGTAATAGGTTTAACATCAGAAGAGGCACCAATGTTAGCACTGAATAGGGGATCATGGAGGAACTGTATAAGGAGGGCTATGCTCCAGACTGAACGCTGAAAGGCATAATCAGTCTTAAATGATGATGATGATGATGATGATGATGATGAGAGGGAAACATTCCACGTGGAAAAAATATATCTAAAAAGAAAGATGATGAGACTTACCAAACAAAAGTGCTGGCAGGTCGATAGACACACAAACAAACACAAACATACACACAAAATTCAAGCTTTCGCAACAAACGGTTGCTTCGTCAGGAAAGAGGGAAGGAGAGGGAAAGACGAAAGGATGTGGGTTTTAAGGGAGAGGGTAAGGAGTCATTCCAATCCCGGGAGTGGAAAGGCTTACCTTAGGGGGAAAAAAGGACAGGTATACATCGCACACACACACATATCCATCTGCATATACACAAACACAAGCAGACATTTGTAAAGGCAAAGAGTTTGGGCGGAGATGTCAGTCGAGGCGGAAGTACAGAGGCAAAGATGATGTTGAAAGACAGGTGAGGTATGAGCAGCGGCAAATTGAAATTAGCGGAGATTGAGGCCTGGCGGATAGCGAGAAGAGAGGATATGCTGAAGGGCAAGTTCCCACCTCCGGAGTTGTGACAGGTTGGTGTTAGTGGGAAGTATCCAGATAACCCGGACGGTGTAACACTGTGCCAAGATGTGCTGGCCGCGCACCAAGGCATGTTTAGCCAAAGGGTGATCCCCATTACCAACAAACACTGTGGTCATTCCCACATAGAAGGCTTCACAGTGTAGGCAGGTCAGTTGGTAAATCACGTGAGTGCTTTCACACGTGGCTCTGCCTTTGATCGTGTACACCTTCCGGGTTACAGGACTGGAGTAGGTGGTGGTGGGAGGGTGCAGGAGATCCATCCTTCATGAAATCCTCCCCACTCCACCTAGAGTGTCTTTCTGCCGTCCACCTAACCTTCGTAACCTCTTAGTTCATCCCTATGAAATCCCCAAACCACCTTCCCTACCCTCTGGCTCCTACCCTTGTAACCGCCCCCGGTGTAAAACCTGTCCCATGCACCCTCCCACCACCACCTACTCCAGTCCTGTAACCCGGAAGGTGTACACGATCAAAGGCAGAGCCACGTGTGAAAGCACCCACGTGATTTACCAACAGACCTGTCTACACTGTGAAGCCTTCTATGTGGGAGTGACCAGCAACAAACTGTCCATTCGCATGAATGGACACAGACAGACAGTGTTTGTTGGTAATGAGGATCACCCTGTGGCTAAACATGCCTTGGTGCACGGCCAGCACATCTTGGCACAGTGTTACACCGTCCGGGTTATCTGGATACTTCCCACTAACACCAACCTGTCAGAACTCCGGAGGTGGGAACTTGCCCTTCAGCATATCCTCTCTTCTCGCTATCCGCCAGGCCTCAATCTCCGCTAATTTCTAATTTCAATTTGCCGCCGCTCATACCTCACCTGTCTTTCAACATCATCTTTGCCTCTGTACTTCCACCTCGACTGACATCTCTGCCCAAACTCTTTGCCTTTACAAATGTCTGCTTGTGTCTGTGTATATGCGGATGGATATGTGTGTGTGTGCGAGTGTATACCTGTCCTTTTTTCCCCCTAAGGTAAGTCTTTCCGCTCCCGGGATTGGAATGACTCATTACCCTCTCCCTTAAAATCCACATCCTTTCGTCTTTCCCTCTCCTTCCCTCTTTCCTGACGAAGCAACCGTTTGTTGCGAAAGCTTGAATTTTGTGTGTATGTTTGTGTGTCTATCGACCTGCCAGCGCTTTTGTTTGGTAAGTCTCATCATCTTTCTTTTTAGATATATTTACAAATTTAGATCAGTTTAAACTATGCTAATTCGTATACACATATATTAACAGAATTCTAGTTCGAGGTAGTCATTAGATGTACTCCTGGTATACAATACTTTCTTTACAAATAAGTTATGAAATAATGTATTGCCACACTGTTCACTCATATCTCACTATCAGTCACTGCACACACTATACACACATTGTTTCATAACACTTCACTCACTACGCCCACACACACACACACACACACACACACACACACACACACACACACACACACACTGGTGATCTCTGGGCCATTTGCTGTACTGCAATTTCCCATTTGCTATCCCGAAAAACTGAGCCAGCATCCCTCCATAATGAGTGAGATGTTGAGCTCAGAAAGAGGAAGAGGTGTTAGTATTGTGCTATGCATAGTTTGGGGGTAAGTATTTCTAGAAAGGAAAAAAGAAGGGAAAAAACATAAAGTGAAGGTGTTACGTAGAATGTTGGATATTTTATAATCGTTATTATTATTATTATTAATTTGTATAACATTTTTTTATCAAACCGCTACTCTGTTTTAGCTAAGTAATCCTTCAATGTATAAAATGTATTGCATAACGGGTACTTTTTAGCTGCCTTTTTAAATAAGTGTATTTTTTGCAATTTCTTTCATCCATTTTGGTAATATATTGTACACTTCTATTCCTAGGTAGAAAATGCTGTTTTGAGTTTTATGTTTATTTTTTCTTGGCAAATGCAAATTGAGTCTATCTGTTGTTGCATGGTCATGGACAGAGCTGTTTGTGCAGTAATTACCAATGTTATTTTTGATGTGTACAACTGACTGGTAAATGTATTCACATGGAGCCGTTAAAATCCACAGTGTTTTGAACAGATCTTTACAATGAGCTCGACTAGTATTTTTGGTTATTATTCTTACTGATCTTTTCTGGAGTATGGAAATTGTGTTCATATTTTGTGCATCTGTTCCCCAAAAAAGAATGCCACAGCTAAGAATTGAGTGTACATATGAATAATATGTAACTAAAAAGACACTGCATGTTACACACTGATTATAGGATTCTAAGGGCATAACATGCTGATGATATTCTGTTTGCAAGTACCTTCATGTGTTCACACCACTTCAACTGAGAATCAATATTCATTACTAGAAATTTTGCATTTGTTACACAGTCTATAGATGTGCCATCTACATTTAATTTAACATTGTCATTTCTTCACTTCAAACTGAAATTCAGGGCATTAGTTTTCTTTATGTTCAATGTCACTTTATTGCTTATTGACCAATCATAAACTTCCTTGAGCGTTTCATTTGCTTTCTCGGAAAGGAGTTCTCTTGTATTCTCAGTGACTATAATATTGCTTCCATCAGCGAAGAGAATTTTTTCACCAAGAGTAACACTACTGGGAAAGTCACTGAAATACACTCCTGGAAATTGAAATAAGAACACCGTGAATTCATTGTCCCAGGAAGGGGAAACTTTATTGACACATTCCTGGGGTCAGATACATCACATGATCACACTGACAGAACCACAGGCACATAGACACAGGCAACAGAGCATGCACAATGTCGGCACTAGTACAGTGTATATCCACCTTTCGCAGCAATGCAGGCTGCTATTCTCCCATGGAGACGATCGTAGAGATGCTGGGTGTAGTCCTGTGGAACGGCTTGCCATGCCATTTCCACCTGGCGCCTCAGTTGGACCAGCGTTCGTGCTGGACGTGCAGACCGCGTGAGACGACGCTTCATCCAGTCCCAAACATGCTCAATGGGGGACAGATCCGGAGATCTTGCTGGCCAGGGTAGTTGACTTACACCTTCTAGAGCACGTTGGGTGGCACGGGATACATGCGGACGTGCATTGTCCTGTTGGAACAGCAAGTTCCCTTGCCGGTCTAGGAATGGTAGAACGATGGGTTCGATGACGGTTTGGATGTACCGTGCACTATTCAGTGTCCCCTCGACGATCACCAGTGGTGTACGGCCAGTGTAGGAGATCGCTCCCCACACCATGATGCCGGGTGTTGGCCCTGTGTGCCTCGGTCGTATGCAGTCCTGATTGTGGCGCTCACCTGCACGGCGCCAAACACGCATACGACCATCATTGGCACCAAGGCAGAAGCGACTCTCATCGCTGAAGACGACACGTCTCCATTCGTCCCTCCATTCACGCCTGTCGCGACACCACTGGAGGCGGGCTGCACGATGTTGGGGCGTGAGCGGAAGACGGCCTAACGGTGTGCGGGACCGTAGCCCAGCTTCATGGAGACGGTTGCGAATGGTCCTCGCCGATACCCCAGGAGCAACAGTGTCCCTAATTTGCTGGGAAGTGGCGGTGCGGTCCCCTACGGCACTGCGTAGGATCCTACGGTCTTGGCGTGCATCCGTGCGTCGCTGCGGTCCGGTCCCAGGTCGACGGGCACGTGCACCTTCCGCCGACCACTGGCGACAACATCGATGTACTGTGGAGACCTCACGCCCCACGTGTTGAGCAATTCGGCGGTACGTCCACCCGGCCTCCCGCATGCCCACTATACGCCCTCGCTCAAAGTCCGTCAACTGCACATACGGTTCACGTCCACGCTGTCGCGGCATGCTACCAGTGTTAAAGAC